>NC_086445.1:305841572-306441572 GCF_028390025.1 Pseudophryne corroboree
CATTTCTTCTTGAAGGACTTCCTCAGGGGTATATTATCAATAATTTTAAGAAAGCATGGTATACAAATAAATCAATAGAAGTGCCGGATTGATACAATCTGAAAACAAACTGATGAACTGATGTATTACAAGAAAAAAATTACCAACTAAAGTGTTGACCAATAATGCATGAACGTGAGGAACACTATAGAACTTTTACTGATTCCGGGGTGGTAAGGTTGCTTCACCGAAATAGCAATAAAGGGTGATAATAGCCTGATATGTGTCTGTCAAAGTTTATTAGCAGAATGAACTTTGACAGACACACATCAGGCTATTATCACCATTTATTGCTATTTCAGTGAAGCCACTTTACCACCCCCGAATCAGTAAAAGTTCATTAGTGTTCCTCATGTACATGCATTATTGGTCCAACACTTTAGTTGGTCATTTTTTACTTCAGTTCTTTTTGAAAACTATCTTCAGTTTAAGAATATTATCTGAAAAAAAGCGATCAAATTTTATTTGTAATACATCAGTTCATTTTCAGATTGTCTCAAGCCGGCACTTCTATTGATTTATTTGTATACCATGCTTTCTTAAAATTATTGATAATGTACCCCTGAGGAAGTCCTTCGGGACAAAATGATTTGGGTTCTATGTTCATTCGATTTCTGTATCACCATTCGAATAATAGTCCGGCCAAGAAAACTGATTTATTCAACTGGAAAGATTTACTCTGCACATTTGTGAAAACGTGTATTTTTATACATTTTTGTAATTTTTGTATGGAATTGTGAATACATCTTATGTACATCTTATTTTTAAGCTTTTAATAATTTTTTTATGTCATACTTAGTGAGATTATATATTGTTTGGAATAACTACACTAGCACCCTCATAACAGCATTATATATAAATATATATATATAAATATAAATATATAGTCAATGATAGAACAGCGACACTCCCGAGGATTTTTAAAGCAAGTCAATTGTATTAAGGAGTTCAATTACAACATAGCTCCAGTCTGTATCCACCGATGCTTTAGGGCATAATATGGCATTTTTTCAAGGTGGCAGCTGGACAAGGTGGAAGCAAAAAATAACAAACTAGACAAACTCATGGGCACTGCACATCGTGTGACCCGCTGCCGAGCTGCCCAACGGCCGATACGTCAGATGGGCAACCTGGCGGCAGGTGGCAGGTGATGGGGGGAGTGAAGTTTCTTCACTCCCCCATCACCCGGCTTCATACCAATGCATGCTAATATGGATGAGATTGTCCACATTGGCCTGCATGCATAAGCGAACCGGCACCAATGATGGGTACAAAAAGTAGGGGCCATCACATAGTAAATAGCCACACATTGTATGGGCTGGAAGTTGGTGCAGGGTGAAGCAGGGCCATGGAGGTGGGCAGAGAAGGGATGCGAGGAGGGATGCGGTTAAGCAGCCAAAAATGAGATTTTCTCCACCCTGACACTGCCCATGGTAACCCTAGCTGGCAGCCACACTGTGCCCTGCAACCAAGTACATTAATTGGAACCTAACAAATTTTTTTTTTTGGGAAGTTGCCACTTTGCGTTCCCACCTCCCTGTTCTGGCACCTATTCCAGGGCATGAAGTTATAACTGACCAGGAGGCCAAGCCCTGGCTGCCTTTTATTAAACACAATGGTCAATCAGAATGCCTCAATAAAGACAGGCCCACTGAATAAAAATATTCTGCAGGTGTAGATCTGCACGTAGCAGTATTGCGAATCCCAGTAATTAGATCCACCTGATACCTCTCAGTGTAGCCGCATGCTGGCAACCCAATCTCCTAGCAACATTCCGGGACCAGCATGCCAAAAGGAAACTGACGCTGCACTCGGGTGTCCCGGTTTCCTAATGACGAATAAGACCCAGAGCGACGGCTCATAACAGGTACATGCTGTATATATATATATATATACACACACTCATACATACATACACTGCCGCATTATGAGGTTCATCTAATAACTTGGTTCATCTAAAAAGTGCTTTGCAATTTTTCTACTAATAGAGAAGATGAGAAAGATATCAGGTCTACTAATGTACAACAAAACATGAAGCAGTAAACTCTCACTTGGCAATATTCTCCCTTTGTAAATGGATTACATAAACCCTTGTAGGAATGAATTGTTTAACCTTTTTTATTGTCTAAAAAGACTAGCTCTCCAGATATCATATCACTTCAAATAAGAATAGGAATGGAAAGGAAATTAGCAAGATTATTACTTAAAACACACAGTCATTGTACTAAAGCAAACACCACTGATCTTTTTTCAAGGCTGAACTCTTTTGATATATTAGATTATTAACATGTCATTTACAAAAATAAATGAAAAAAATGATTAAGACCTGGAGACGTCAGTGTAAAGCTGCCATTCTCTACATATCCCTATCCTGCATTTTCTCATTACCTGCATATTTAAAGCAAACACATCTACATGTCGATGACAGACAACTGACTGTGTGAGGTTTAATTACTAAAGTTCATAACAAGCCAGAAGGTGTTTTCATACATATGTAATTGTATGCCAACTATGCTTAAGACATATCTGCCAACACTAAGCTTTTATCTGTTGTCAGCATGTCCTTGTAATATTTATTTAGCAATACAAATAAACATGGTTTCCTCATCCCACAATACATATTGCAAGTAATAGGTGATTAATCTATATGTCCTCTTCTTTTTCGAAGCTATTGCTTACTAAATACTTAATTCTTTAATATGGATAATATGAGCATACTGTATATATGAGCAAATAAAAACAATGTAACAATAAAGCTGATTCATAATATTCTGTGTTTGGTGCTGCTTTGGACACAAGTGAAATTTGCCCTGTAGCCAGTGCTAGTGCCCTAGACAATTGGGGTAATTCCAAGTTGATCGCAGCAGGAATTTTGTTAGCAGTTGGGCAAAACCATGTGCACTGCAGGGGAGGCAGATTTAACATGTGCACAGAGAGTTAGATTTGGGTGTGGTGTGTTCAATCTGCAATCTAATTTGCAGTGTAAAATAAAGTAGTATTACCCTGCACAGAAACAAAATAACCCACCCAAATCCAACTCGCTCTGCAAATGTTATATCTGCCCCCCCCCCCTGCAGTGCACATGGTTTTGCCCAACTGCTAAAAAATTTCCTGCTGCAATCAACTTGGAATTACCCCCAATGAATTAAAGTAAGCTGTTGATTACTAGAAGCATTCTTACTGTATGTTGTCATACAGTACCTCCCAAAATTCCTGATTATTTTACAGAACAGAACAAATTTCTGAAAGACAGACGAGGTGTGGGCTATAAAAAAAGTTCACGGGCAAATTACTTTGAAAAATTTGTAAAGTGGGCTTCTTTGGCATGATTTTCTCTTTGTTTATGTTGGCTACTCATTTTTCTTTTTGTATCTTTGGCTTAAACAGACTTGGCCTTAAATTATACCTGCTTTTAATTCATTTGTACATAAACCTCAATAATATCACCAGTCAATACCTGTAGTTCCTCTAGCAAAATGACCACCTTAAAAGCCTTTGGATATCATTATCAATATACTAGATATTTACAAAAATACTGCTCGAATTTGAGACATTGATGATAAAACTGCTGCATTGCCAGTTTTTTTTAGAAACTATATAAAGTGTTATAAAATGTTAGAAAAGTCAAATACACTACTTGAATAATTTCCGGCCATGTAAATACTGAGGGAAGTTGTTACTCTATATATAATACTTTCAAGTCTTAAAAATACAGTAATTGATTGGGTGCCACCATCTCTATAGGATAGAATAGATCTACAAGTGGGACATTATTGCATAAAAAGTCTTTAATGAGACATTTTAACCAATGAAATGCATACGATTATGTTTATAAGTCTATAATGAGAGTTATGGTAGACTTACCATTGTTAACTCTCTTTCTGTGAGGTACACTGGGTTCTACATGAAAACATTGGGGTGTAGAGTGGATCTTGATCCAGAGGCACCAACAGGCTAAAGCATTAGGCTGTCCCAGGATGCACTGGGGCCTACTCTGTAACCCCGCCTCCAGGCACTGTGAGCTCAGTTTCGTTAACCAGTCCAATGTAGGAACAGGTAAGAGAGAAGGCAGATGTTAGTCACATATGGCAGTACAGAAGGTGTAATGGTTAGCATTACTGCCTCACAGCACTGAGGTCATGGGTTCAATTTCCACCATGGCCCTAACTGTGTGGAGTTTGTATATTCTCCCCGTACTTGTGTAGGTTTCCTCCTGGTACTCCGGTTTCCTACCACAATCCAAAAATATACTGGTAGGTTAATTGGCTCCCAACAAAATTAACCCTAGCATGAATGTGTATGCATGTAGATGTGAAAGGAACTAAAGATTGTAAGCTCCACTGGTACAGGGACTGATGTGAATGGCCAAATATTCTCTGTAAAGGGCTGCGGAATATGTGTGCGCTATATAAATAACTGGTAATAAATATATAATAATAAATAGAACCACATTCTCACGACAGGAGAAGGGACCAGTGGCTAATGCCATACAAACCCATAGAATCTTGGTGCATCAGGGTGGGTGCCCTGTGGAACCCAGTGTACATCGCAGAAAGAGAGTTAACAATGGTAAGTCTACCATAACTCTCCTTTTCTACAGCGGGATACACTGTGTTCCACAGGAAAACATCAGGGATGTCCTAAAGCAGTTCCTCAAGGGAGGGGACGCGCCTTAGTGGGTATGAGAACCCGGCGTCCAAAGGAAGCATCCTGGGAGGCAGAATTATCAAAGGCATAGAACCTAATGAACATTTTCAATGAGGACCATGTAGCCACCTTGCACAATTGTTCTGCGGACGCGCCATGGTGGGCCACCCAAGAAGGTCCAACAGACCAAGTAGAATGGGCTTTAATAGCAGCAGGAGTCCAGCCTGTGCATGAGCTTGTGCAATCACCATTCTAATCCATCTGGCTAAGGTTTGCTTATTCGCAGGCCAGCCACGTTTAAGGAAACCAAACAGTAAAAAAAGGGTATCTGACCTCCTGATAGAGGCAGTCCCCTCCACATATATATGGAGAGCCCTTATGACATCCAATGACTGTTCTTTGGGGGACAAATCCGAAGAGATAAAGGAAGGGACCACAATCTCTTGGTTAAGGTGAAAAGATTACACCACCTTAGGTAAATAACCTGGGTGAGTTCTGAGAACTGCCCAGTCATGATGTAATATTAGAAAGGGTGGATGACAGGACAAAGCACCTAGGTCCAACACCCTTCTAGAAGAGGCAATAGCCAACAGAAACAGGACCTTGGTTGTGAGCCATTTAAGGTCCACGGACTCAAAATGGTTCAAATGGAGAGTCTTGCAGGGCATTCAGGACAACAGCCAGATCCCATGGAGCCACCGAAGGGACATAGGGAGGTTGAATCCTTAACACACCCTGAGTGAATATATGAACGTCAGGTAGAGACACAATTTTTATCTGAAACCACACCGACAAGGCAGATATGTGAACCTTGAGGGAGGCCAGACAAAGACCTAAGTCCAGGCCTTGTTCCAGGAAAGCCAGGATTCTAGATGTTTTGAATCTGTACATGTCATAGTTCTTATCAGCACACCAGGTGAAGTAAGAATTCCAGACCCTGTAATAGATCTGGGCAGATGCCGGTTTGCGGGCTTTCAACATAGTTTGGATGACCACCTCAGAGAATCCTTTGGCCCTCAGGAGTGATGCTAGAGCCACGCCATCAAAGCCAGTCTGTCCAGGTCTGGATAGAGACAAGAACCCTGTACGAGGAGGTCTGGTCATTGAGGAAGTAGAAGAGGATGCTCTGTCAATAGACCCTGCAGGTCTGAGAACCAATGCTGTCTGGGCCACGCCGGAGAAACTTGTAGTAGTATTCCTCCTTCTTGCTTGAACTTCCACAGGACCCTGGGCAGGAGTGACACTGGAGGGAACACGTAAGACAGCTGAAAGTTTCATGGAATGGGCTTGTGCATCTACTACTTGAGGATCCCTTGTCCTTGCTCTGAAGACTGGAACCTTGTGATTGTGTCGAGACGCCATCAGGTCTACATCTGGTAGGACCCACTTGTCCACTAGGAGAAAAAAAGACTTCCGGATGAAGGCTCCACTCTCCGGCGTGTACGTCCTGATGACTGAGGAAGTCCGCTACCCAGTTAAGGACCCCCAGAATGAACACTGCTGATATGGTTGGCAGATGGCATTCCTCCCATAGAAGAATCTTTAACACTTCCATCATTGCCATAAGGCTTCTATTGCTGCCTTGATGATTTATGTACCACCAATTGTAGAGTTTTTGCTTTCAATGGATCCTACGGGATATTGTCGAGCAAAACTAACGAGGGGGACATTTCTTGAAAGAGATGGTGTATCTGGTAGTGACGACTTCCCTCACTCAGGCATCTAAAGTGTTCTGTAACCATACCTGGGCAAACCGCAGGAGTCAGCCTCCCACCCTGGGGTCCCCCAGGGGGAGGCCCACCTCATCATGCAGCAGGCCCACCTCGTCATGCAGCAGGCCCGCCTCGTCATGCAGCAGCCCAGGAACGTTTAGGTTTGGGCTTAGAGGTTTTGGAAGTGTGAGCCTGTTTCGGGTACGCCTGACCCTTTGCTTTACTTGGAGGTCGAAAGGAACAAAAGGTGGTACTTATAGCCTTCGGAGCCAAAGGATTAGTACTCGGCAGACATGCAGTTTTAGCAGACGCTAAGTCAGAAACAATCTTGTTCAGATCTTCCCCAAAAAGGATGTTTCCCTTAAAAGGGATCACCTCCAAGGTCTTTTTAGAGTCCAGATCCACAGACCAGGACTGAAACCACAGAATCCGGCCAGCCAGAATGGATGTAGTAGACGCTTTGGCTGCCAGCACACCGGCATCAGAGGCCACCTCCTGAATGTAATGAGAGGCTGTGGTAATATATGAAAGAAACTATATGGCATTATCAGAAAAATTAAGAGGTAGCTCCGCTTCAACTTCTTGAACCCAGGCTTCAATAACTTTTGAAGCCCAAGAAGCCGCTATAGTAGGTCTATGCACAGCACCCGCAAGAGTGTAAATAGACTTCAAACAACCCTCCACACGCTTATCCGTCAGTTCCTTCAGAGAGGTGACGGTAGTGACAGGCAGAATAGAAGACACCACAAGATGCGCTACATGTGAGTCCACCGGTGGTGGTGTTTCCCAATTCTTACTTAACTCTGCAAAGCGGGGATAATGAGCTATCATCTTTTTAGACAGGGAGACGTTCTTTCCAGGAAACTCCCAGGATTCCTGACGTATGTCAACTAAATGGTCAGAATTTGGCAAAAATAATGTAGTAACCTTCTGATGTTTGAACTTATCAGGTTTCTTAGACATATCTGAAGGTTCAGTTTCATCATTGATCTGAAGAATCAGTGTGATAGCCCCCAAGAGGTCAGGAACATCCACCTGTGTTGTAGATTCCCCATCAGAAGCATCTGCATCAGTGTCTGATGGGTCAGTATATACGCCATCTTCATCGGATGAAGTATCCGAAACATGCGTGGATTGGTAGGAAATGGCCCACTTAGAAGACCCTTTAGTCCTAGGGGGCGAAGGTCAGGCTATTGTTTAGCCAAGGACTGATTTAACTGCTGTAGCTGAGTCGACAGACAATCCACCCATAGTGGATTTACTACAGGGACAATATGTGATTGCACAGGCACAGGAGATCCCACAGAGGGCACAAATCTCATTAAATGAAATTAGAAAAAGCAGCCCAAGGTGGGTCTTGGTGTGCCACCGGTGCTGCAGGCTGACCGAGGGGTACAGAACCCCCAATACCTGGACCCTCAGCTGGAATATTTTCCTCAGATAAATCCGCTTCATCAGCACTGCATGATGCAGGATCAGTCACAGATCTCCCACCCTGTGATGCAGACATTATTGGAGAATGTAGCTCTAGGGCGTAACTGTACAATATAGCCAGACACAGTACCTGACAAAAACCCCTGTGGTCGGTGATTGCAATGCAGATAACAAACGAGGATTTAAGTGATATAAGGTGACTGAAATACACAAAGAAAAATACCAAACAGTATATCCTGTGAAACATTATGTATATAGGACCCTGATGCACTAAGCCCCCGTCAGGGTACAGAATATAGGGATAGCAATATGTGTGAGATACACGGAATAGGAACCACACAGCAGCTATTGGCACACACAGTCACATGTACAATGCAGAAATTATTACTAAATATCCCTATAGTTATGCTCTTGTTCTTAACTAACACTGTCTAAATGACATGTAGAATACTTAAGTGTCCTGTAAATGCACAGCGCTGATGAGGCAGGCAGCTTTACAGAGGAGACAGTGCCCAGCAGTCCCAGAAACAGCGCAGCTCTGTGTAATGGCACCCAAACGCTGACAGGGAGTGAGGGAGAGAGAGGGATGCCGCTCCAGGGCGGGAACATCTGCTGCAGATGGCGCCTGGGGCTGGGGGAGAGGCTACAGGTCAGAGCCTTATTCCCTCTGCGGGACTTCACCACAGGGTACTATGGAGTCTGTAGTAAATGGATTTTAGTAAATCCGACCTGTGCTCCTTGCCCTGGTGGATATAGTGGGGTCCCTACATGGCCACAGTATCCACGCCAGCGGCATGGTCCATCTCCGGTGACCGCGACCGGATCGCGATTTCGGCGGGTCCTACCTGGGGTCCCTCTTACCTCCTCCCTATCATGCATCCACGCGATCCAGGCAGCGATATGTGTGCCTGATGAGACCGGAGCAGCTCAGCTGTAAGTACCCGGCAACCAGGGCGCGGGAGTATACAGAGCCGCTGGGGGAGATGAGGGAACCGCAGCACGATATGTCAGTATGACATATAGCACCAAGTGCCTATGCTGTGGACCTTGTAGTCTTCTTTCTTGTCAGAAAAGCTCTTTTCAGGGTTGCCTAGAGCAGCCCTCCATGTTAACTGCCTGCACTGCAGGCACCAACTTACAAACTGAGCTTCAGTGCCTGGAGGAGGGGATATAGAGGAGGCGGTGCAGTGTATCCTGGGAACAGTCACATTTTAGCCTGTTGATGCCTCGGGTCAAGATCCAACTCTACACCCCCAATGTTATTCCCTGTGTAATACCAGGGTACCCCGCTGCAGAAATAGTAATATACAGTAATAAGATACTCATATGGTAAAACATCAGTTTGAAATGTTTAATCCTTCAGGTCTTTTGGGGTTTATTTACTAAAGTGTACTGTACCTTTGCAAAGAACTTTCATTATCTGTGTTTTTGCATGCAGAATTAAAAACAGTCATACCAGGTGTTTTTTGTACTTAATAGTTTTGCTGTATTAAATTTTGACGGTTAAAGTGATGACAAACATCAGCTTCAAAAGCCACCATTTAGTAAATAAACTCTTTACTGTATTTTGAGATTATTTTTTAGTTTGTAAAGAAAACATTTTGGAACTAGACCTGAAATTTAGCTTATACAATGTCATCATTATTTGACATTTTGTTGAAACAGCTACTCTGTGTCCAAATCTCCAGCTATTAATTTACACTCATGAATGCAATCAGTACCCTTTCGCTGCATTGGCTATTACATGCAGCGTCTAGTAAACTGCTAAGATATTTGCTACAGGCCAAATAGTGGTTCAAGCTTTTCTGTTTGATGTGCATGTTATGTACAAGTGACCCAAAAAACATTCAGGTCTAATAAATTGACTTTAATGGTTTTCTTACTCACTGAAATGTTTTCAATTTAATTGGGTTTAGTACCCTATTGCTGAACTACATTGAAAAGTTCAAAGCATAGATGCTAATAGTTTCCCTCTAATTACTGCATAATGAACAAAGGTCTAATAGAGCAATTTGAGAGGTTGGACTATAAACATGTAACCCTCTTTAGAAATAACACACATTGAAAGCTGCAGTTCTGATAAGTATTTTGAAAGCAAATACACTAATATAATAGTCCTTTATATTTATCCACATGGCAACTTTTGTGCACTTGAAAAAATAATTGTATCCAGAAATGACAACTGTTCTTTTTAACCTGCAAATACAGGTGGAGCAAGTCTAATTGAAACAAAGATAGTAATGCTGCTTACAACAGCACAAGGTTAGGATAATACATTATGTGGACTACACTTGTAAGAGTATAAATGTACTTGTTGTGCAGCAAGTGTCATGGAGTAGCTCAGTTTTATACTATTTACACTCAATTAACATATTAACCATGTAATATAAACTCATTTGCAACTAACCCTAACATAAAGTGAAAAAATAAAAACTCAGTGGGCTAGATCAGTGGTTCTCAAACTCGGTCCTCAGGACCCCACACAGTGCATGTTTTGCAGGTAACCCAGCAGGTGCACAGGTGTATTAATTACTCACTGACACATTTTAAAAGGTCCACAGGTAGAGCTAATTATTTCAGTTGTGATTCTGTGAGGAGACCTGCAAAACATGCACTGTGTGGGGTCCTGAGGACCGAGTTTGAGAACCTGTGGGCTAGATGCATCATCTCTTGGAGAGTGATAAATTGGAGAGAGAAACAGTACCAGCCAATCAGCTTCTAACTGCCATATCACAGGCTGTGTTTGAAAAATGTCAGTTAGGAGATAATTGGCTGGAAGTTTATCACTTTCCATTTTATCACTCTCCAAGCGATGATGCATCTAGCCCACAGACTCAATTCATTTAGACTCAGTGAACATGTGATTCAGTTAGAGGAGTAAAGAAAATATATGCTCTGTAAAGCGCTGCAGAATATGTATGCGCTATATAAATAACTGGTAATAATACTGCAAATAATATACTAATAAATGAACACAAGCAAAACTAAACTCAGAAGAAAATGGAAAGGTCTACATTGTAACACAACCTAAATGTTTGTCAGCAGGAAATCTCACTGTAATTACGATTAAAAAACAAAGCAGGAGCTTTACTCACCATTTTCATTATTCTATACAGCTGTGCGGAAAGTCTGGAAAATCTTTCTAGCATGAAAATGAGACTCATCACCATAGCAGAGCTTCACATGGGACCAAAATAACAAAGCAACCCATGGCTCCTAAATTGTGGAACTACAAGTTTAATCATGCCCTGCCAATTGTAATCAAGCTCAGACTTATAGTACTTTTAGGGCCTAATTCAGATCTGATTGCAGCAGCATATTTGTTAACAAATGGGCAAAACCATGGAGGTAATTCAGACCTGATCACTAGGCAGTGATTTTTGCTGCCCTGCGATCAGATAGTCGCCGCCTACATGGGGAGTGTATTTTAGCTGTGCAAGTGTGCGAACGCATGCGTAGCAGAGCTGCACAAACTGATTTTGTGCAGTCTCTGTGCAGCCCAGGACTAATTCAGCCGCTGCGATCACTTTAGCCTGTCAGGGACTTGATTTGAGACACCCTCCCTTCCAACGCTTGGACACTCCTGCGTTTTTACTGACACTCCTTGAAAATGGTCAGCTGACACCCTCAAATTCCCTCTTCCTGTCAACCTCCTTTCGAACGCCCGTGCAAATGGCCCAGCGATTCCCATTTCTGCAGTCCATCGCGACAGCACATTGCGGTGCATACACATACACACAGCAGCAATCAGGTCTGAATTACCCCCTATTTGCAGATATAAGCGCCTTGAGTCCTACTGGAGAAAGAGCGCAATATAAATAAAAGTATTATTATTATTATTATAACATGTGCAGAGAGAGTTAGATTTGGGTGGGTTATATTGTTTCTGTGCAGGGTAAATACTGGCTGCTTTATTTTGACACTGCAATTTAGATTTCAGTTTGAACACACCCCACCTAAATCTAACTCTCTCTGCACATGATCTATCTGCCTCCCCTGCAGAGCACATGGTACTGTGGGGCAGATGTATTAACCTGGAGACGGCATAAGGAAGTGATAAACCAGTGATATGTGCAAGGTGATAAACACACCAGCCAATCCGTTCCAATATGTAAATTAGCAGTTAGGAGCTGATTGGCTGGTGTGTTTATCACCTTGCACATATCACTGGTTTATCACTTCCTTATGACTTCTCAGGCTTAATACATCTGCCCCATTGTTTGGCCAATTAGCTAACAAATTTGCTGCTGCAATCAGATCTGAATAGTTAACTCATTACAGCTATTCATGAAGCTAGGATTGCTGGGAAGCAATTTTCAAAGTTAACACTGACAGCTATTCCTAGGATTACAATACTTGGGGTGGGATGTAATGTTTTCCGAGTTCAGCGGCCGTGCATAATGCCAGCCGAACTCAGACTTTTTTTAAAGGGGCAATCATTTACAAGGCATTTTAGCCTTGTAAAGGATTGCCCCTTCAAAAAATTGTCCAAGTTTGTCCGGCATCCTGAATGGCCACTGAACTACATCCTACACTATCTCTTTAAACCGGGACACTCATGACTTACACAAGTTCTGTGACTGGCTGACTTCAAACCTGCATTTCACCTGGTTTGAATCAGCTAAAGAACCTGTGTAATTTATGAGTGTCCATAGGCGTGTGCAGCTAAGTTTATTATGGGGTGCACCTCCGGAAAGGCATGTCTACCACAGTCTTTTGGGTATGTCTAGCACCGCCAAGGGACATGTCTAGCAATGTTTTACATTCTCTCAGTTAAATCACATGGCATAATATAATTTTCCCTAATTCCTATTATTACAGGTAGATATAATACACCCCAAAAAATAAAATTGAAACATATTGGGGTGACCACTGGCTGTTACTGACTGTCTTGCTGCCGCTGCACCATATAACTACTCACACTTCCCCAAACTATCCCTGACCCAGTGGTGGAACTAGAGAGTGGTGGGCCTAAGTGCATATGCATCCCCACCACACACACACTCACCCCACCCCTTGAACCCCCCTGCACCTACACCCTGATTTTAAGTGGGCCACTCTAAAAAGTATGGGAGATTTAGGGAGGCCGATCATTTGAGTTTTAATATAACAAAAGTAAAGTTTAAAATGTACACATGTGCCATCAAAGCCACATTGGCCTCTTTATATGCCATCATACCCCTCCTCTGTAGGACACTAGCATTTGTCACACATGTCCACATGCTCACCAGCTACAGACAGTTATTCACATTACGCCACACAGCATGAGCCGAAATTCACAATACGCCAAAAAGTATGAGCCGAAATTCACGTTGCACTACACAGTATGAGCTGAAATTCACGTTATGCCACACAGCATGAGCCAAAACTCACATTATGCTACACAGTATAAGCTGAAATTCACATTATACCACACAGTATGAGCCAAAATTCACATTATGTCACACAGTATGAGCCGAAATTCACATTATGCCACACAGTATGAGCTTCCCCTTTGCATCTCTCAGCCAAACCATCATCTCCTCCCTGTGTTGCCTCTCAGCAATACCATCTCCCCTATGCATCTCTCAGACACACCATCACCGGCACAGCCCAGTGTAATCTTTTAGCCATATCATCATCTCCTCCACCTGCATCGTCTCTCAGCACAACATGATCTCCTGACTGTCTCCTTGCCATGCCATCATGTTCCTCCTGTGTCTCTCACTACCCCCCTCCAGGGCCAAAACTAGGATTCTTGTCATCTGGGGCATGGCAAAAGCAGTAATGTTGGCCCCCAGCGAACACAGATCTATTTACTCTGGGACATATTCCATATACAGTGCATCTGGAAAGTAATCACAGTGCTTCACTTTTTCCACATTTCGTTATGTTACAGCCTTATTCCAAAATTGAATAAATTATTTTTCCCCTCAAAATTCTACACACAATACCCCATAATGACAACGTGAAAAAAGTTTTTTTGGAGATTTTTGCAAATTTATTAAAAGTAGAAAAACTAAGAATTCACGTGCACAAAGCCTTTGCCATGAAGCTTAAAATTGAGCTCAGGTGCCTCCTGTTTCCACTGATCATCCTTGAGATGTTAATTGGAGTCCACCTGTGTTAAATTCAGTTGATTGGACATGATATGGAAAGGCACACACCTGTCTATATTAGTGATGAGCGGGTTCGGATCCTCAGAATCCAAACCCCCCGAACTTCACCCATTTTACACGGGTCCGAGGAAGACTCGGATCCTCCCGCCTTGCTCGGTTAACCCGAGCGCGCCCGAACGTCATCATCCCGCGGTCGGATTCTCGCGTGATTCGTATTCTATATAAGGAGCCGCGCGTCGCCGCCATTTTTCACTCGTGCATTGGAGATGATCGTGAGAGGACGTGGCTGGCATCCTCTCAGTTTCTATGTTCAGTGGGCTGCAAATTGTGCTGCAAATATCTGTGCTCAGTGTGCTGCAAATATCTATGCTCAGTGTGCTGCAAGTGCAAATATCTACGTTCTCTGCCTGAAAAACGCTCCATACCTGACTGCTCAGTGTGCTGCAAATATCTGTGCTCAGTGTGCTAATTGCTTTATTGTGGGGACTGGGAACCAGCTGTATTATATAGTAGGAGTACAGTGCAGAGTTTTGCTGACCAGTGACCACCAGTATTATACGTTCTCTGTCTGAAAAACGCTCCATATCTGTGATGCATTGTAGTATATAGTAGGAGGACAGTGCATAATTTTGCTGACCACCAGTATAACTATATATATAGCAGTACGGTACAGTAGTCCACTGCTCTACCTACCTCTGTCTGTGTTGTCAAGTATACTATCCATCCATACATGTGGTGCATTTCAGTTTTGCACAGTTTGCTGACCACCAGTATATACTATATAGCAGTATGGTACAGAAGGCCACTGCTCTACCTACCTCTGTGTCGTCAAGTATACTATCCATCCATACCTGTGGTGCATTTCACTTTTGCACAGTTTGCTGACCACCAGTAAATAATATATAGCAGTACGGTACAGTAGGCCAATGCTCTACCTACCTCTGTGTCCTCAAGTATACTATCCATCCCTTTGGTGCATTTCAGTTTTGCACAGTTTGCTGACCACCAGTATATAATATATAGCAGTACGGTACAGTAGGCCACTGCTCTACCTACCTCTGTGTCGTCAAGTATACTATCCATCCATACCTGTGGTGCATTTCAGTTTTGCACAGTTTGCTGACCACCAGTATATACTATATAGCAGTATGGTACAGTAGGCCACTGCTCTACCTACCTCTGTGTCTTCAAGTATACTATCCATCCATACCTGTGGTGCATTTCAGTTTTGCACAGTTTGCTGACCACCAGTATATACTATATAGCAGTACGGTACAGTAGGCCACTGCTCTACCTAACTCTGTGTCATCAAGTATACTATCCATCCATACTTGTGGTGCATTTCACTTTTGCACAGTTTGCTGACCACCAGTAAATAATATATAGCAGTACGGTACAGTAGGCCAATGCTCTACCAACCTCTGTGTCGTCAAGTATACTATCCATCCATACCTGTGGTGCATTTCAGTTTTGCACAGTTTGCTGACCACCAGTATATACTATATAGCAGTACGGTACAGTAGGCCACTGCTCTACCTACCTCTGTGTCGTCAAGTATACTATCCATCCATACCTGTGGTGCATTTCACTTTTGCACAGTTTGCTGACCAACAGTATATAATATATAGCAGTACGGTACAGAAGGCCACTGCTCTACCTACCTCTGTGTCGTCAAGTATACTATCCATCCATACCTGTGGTGCATTTCAGTTTTGCACAGTTTGCTGACCACCAGTATATACTATATAGCAGTACGGTACAGTAGGCCACTGCTCTACCTAACTCTGTGTCGTCAAGTATACTATCCATCCATACTGTGGTGCATTTCAGTTTTGCACAGTTTGCTGACCACCAGTATATACTATATAGCAGTACGGTACAGTAGGCCACTGCTCTACCTACCACTGTGTCGTCAAGTATACTATCCATCCATACCTGTGGTGCATTTCAGTTGTGCGCAGTATATATAGTAGTAGGCCATTGCTATTGATATATTACTGGCATATAATTCCACACATTAAAAAATGGAGAACAAAAATGTGGAGGGTAAAATAGGGATAGATCAAGATCCACCTCCACCTCATGCTGAAGCTGCTGCCACTAGTCATGGCCGAGATGATGAAATGCCATCAACGTCGTCTGCCAAGGCCGATGCCCAATGTAATAGTAGAGAGCATGTAAAATCCAAAAAAATAAAGCTCAGTAAAATGACCCAAAAATCTAAATCAAAATCGTCTGAGGAGAAGCGTAAACTTGCCAATGTGCCATTTACGACACGGAGTGGCAAGGAACGGCTGAGGGCCTGGCCTATGTTCATGGCTAGTGGTTCAGCTTCACATGAGGATGGAAGCACTCATCCTCCTGCTAGAAAACTTAAAAGAGTTAAGATGGCAAAAGCACAGCAAAGAACTGTGCGTTCTTCTAAATCACAAATCCCCAAGGAGAGTACAATTGTGTCGGTTGCAATGCCTGCACCTCTTTTTTCTTTCATTTTTCTTTGCATCATGTGCTGTTTGGGGACTATTTTTGGAAGTGCCATCCTGTCTGACACTGCAGTGCCACTCCTAGATGGGCCAGATGTTTGTGTCGGCCACTTGGGTCGCTTAGCTTAGTCACACAGCTACCTCATTGCGCCTCTTTTTTTCTTTGCATCATATGCTGTTTGGTGACTATTTTTTTGAAGTGCCATCCTGGCTAACACTGTAGTGCCACTTCTAGATGGGCCAGGTGTTTGTGTCGGCCACTTGTGTAGCTTAGCTTTATCACACAGCTTCCATCTTGCACCTCTTTTTTTCTTTGCATCATGTGCTGTTTGGTGACTATTTTTTTAATCTGCCATCCTATCTGACACTGCAGTGCCACTCCTAGATGGGCCAGGTGTTTGTGTCAGCCACTTGGGTCGCTTAGCTCAGCCATCCAGCGACCTTGGTGCACCTCTTTTTTTCTTTGCATCATGTGCTGTTTGGGGACTATTTTTTAAATCTGCCATCCTGTCTGACACTCCAGTGCCACTCCTAGATGGGCCAGGTGTTTGTGTCGGCCACTTGGGTCGCTTAGCTTAGCCATCCAGCGACCTTGGTGCACCTCTTTTTTTCTTTGCATCATGTGCTGTTTGGGGACAATTTTTTAAATCTTCCATCCAGTCTGACACTGCAGTGCCACTCCTAGATTGGCCAAGTGTTTGTGTCGGCCACTTGGGTCGCTTAGCTTAGTCACACAGCTACCTCATTGCGCCTCTTTTTTTATTTGCATCATGTGCTGTTTGGGGACTATTTTTTTGAAGAGCCATCCTGTCTGACACTGCAGTGCCACTCCTAGATGGGCCAGGTGTTTGTGTCGGTCACTTGGGTCGCTTAGCTTAGTCATTCAGCGACCTTGGTGCAAATTTTCGGACTAAAAATAATATTGTGAGGTGTTCAGAATAGACTGGAAATGAGTGGAAATTATGGTTATTGAGGTTATTAATACTATGGGATCAAAATGACCCCCAAATTCTATGATTTAAGCTGTTTTTGAGGGTTTTTTGTAAAAAAACACCCAAATCCAAAACACACCCGAATCCGACAAAAATTTTTCAGGGAGGTTTTGCCAAAACGCGTCCGAATCCAAAACACGGCCGCGGAACCGAATCAAAAACCAAAACACAAAACCCGAAAAAATTTTCGGTGCACATCACTAGTCTATATAAGGTCCCACATTTGACAGTGCATGTCTGAGCACAAACCAAGCATGAAGTCAAAGGAATTGTCTGTAGATCTCCGAGACAAGATTGTCTCGAGGCACAAATCTGGCAGGATTTGGCAGAACCTGTGCGCACCTGGCACCCCCTGTGTGCACGCCTGTGTGAGTGTCCCAGTCTAAAGTGATGGAATGGTAAGCCTAGCTATTCCTCTTTCTGGTTGTCTGCTGCTGATGCAAGGATTGTAAAAAGAAAATGATAATGATCCCAAGTGTGGTTACTCACACCAATGTGTTCTAAATAGCAGAGGTTATTTATCAAACAGGTGATTACTCACTTAACAGTGAAAGATGTAACTTCAAATTAAGGCTTGTGGACAATAGAAAATGATGGGCCCAGGAGGCCAGTATGGCATTTGGATTATGGTGTTAAAATAGACTATTCTGTCCCTAGCATGAAACAAAACAAAGAAATGAGTCACCAGTGTATATCACTGCACAAAATTTTATAAGTATTAAAAAGAAAAATTAAGGTGCTTGCTATTCATTCTACCATCTTATTAGTTTGCTGGGAAAGGAATGACTATTTTATTGTATAGTTAATACCACATTTTTGTACTTTTCCTCTTTATTAGCAAGTGAAATATCTTCCTGACAGGTACACTATTATGCTGTGTGGTCGGTGCGGTTACTATTATACTTCAGATAGTACAAGTTAAATCTTTTATTTCTTTTGCACTATAAAGAGTAGAACAATTTTAAATGTTCAGTGCGTTATTGGTGTAATTGCTAATACATTTCTTATCTGACTCCAGAAAACTGAGAGTATTGGAAGAAATATGTTTCAGAATTTCATTATCAAGAACATACATATGTGCATGTGCATATATATGTATATTTTTTTATATATATATATATATATATATATATATGTATTGTATATTTATTTTCTCTCTGCAAAACTGTCATTTTTCTACAATATGACTATTACTGTTTGTTTAATTCTGTTGAGCATAATTACTGCTGTACACTTGATAAAAATAGGTACCCAAGAACCCCAAAACAAATGTAACTTACAATTATAAAATGACACATATTGCAAGAATTGAAACGCTTTGCATTCATTGTGAATTTTAATTTATTTCCTTATTATGTTACATTGCAACAATTTCCTTCCTTCTGACCTCCTGTTATCTGATCTATCTGCACCTTAATTAATTCAGAATGCTGCTGCTGCTGCCAGATTTACTTCCATCATCTAATTCATTCCTGCTGCCAGCCTTTTACGTAAATCCTTTTGACTAGCTCGCCATATCCAATTCAATATCCAATTCAAGGTCAATGTCCTTGCACAGTCCTTACTTATATATTCTTACTTACATTTTTCTACCTATTTAAAGTTTATGACATCACACACTACTGTATGGCTAAGATGTTCCCTTTCTGCAATGATAATCATCTCTGCGATAATTCTTATGTAGCACAAACACTTTAACCTATACAAGCAAATGTTCCTTTCTTCAGTGCATATTAGAGGAAACAAATCAGCTTAAGATGTTGAGTTGCAAATTACTTTGCCGATTTTCCAATAGACCTATGAGTATACAGTACAAAGACAGACATTTTATTTTTACTCTTCATAATGGATTTACAGAGTGATGGCTACAAGATAAAACAGAATATTATTTCAAAACAACAACAACGTCTAGTAAAACTGAAAAGATTATTCCTTGTGAAGCTATTCGGGATAAACCTTTTTAGATTTAGATAATTAGAGAAAGTGTGGCCTTAACATGAAAAGATACTAATTAAAACCAGATCGATCAATCTATCTATCTATCTATCTATCTATCTATCTATCTATCTATCTATCTATCTATCTATCTATCTATCTATCTATCTATCTATGGGCAGTAGAGTTGAGTTATGTGCCCTACACACTGGGCGATAACACTGCAAGATATGAACGATCTCGTTCATTAATGAACGAGATAACGTTCATATCTGTCAGTGTGGAGGCACCAGCGATGAACAATGAACGGCACCACGCTCGTTCATCGCTGGTGCCCCGTCGGCTGTGCATGCAGGCCAATATGGACGAGATTGTCCATATTTGCCTGCACCTCTACGGAGCCAGGTGACCGGGGGAGTGAAGAAACTTCACTCCCCCCGTCACTGCCCCCCCCGCTACCAGGTCGCCCGTCTGCCGTATCGGCGGTCAGGCAGCTTGATGGCATATTGCCATGTCTGTAGGGCCCATAACTGAGACTGAAGTGAAAGTGCAACGGTCAGCCGTATCAACCATGCCTGCACACAACTGGCTTATATTTGAGGATGGCTAGAAAGAAGCCATTACTGCCAAAAAAGCACATATAGAGTTAATTATAAAAAATCAGAGCAACCCAGCTAAAATGTGTGATAAGATTTTGTAGTCAGATAAGGTATTAATTGTTTTGGCCCCACTGCAATGTGTGGCACAAACCTAATGCTAGACATTGCTCAGCACCATCCCACTATTCAAGTATGGGCGTGGCAGCGTCATGTTGTGGGGATGATTTACCTCAGCTGAAACTGACTTTCTTGTTAAATTGAAGGACAAATGGATAGTGCAACTATTCTTAGTTTAGTGTACCAGTACCTAGTGTGGCTAAGTGGTTGATAATTAAATTAATGAATGAATTAATTTATTTATGGAACCATGTTCAGTGTCCATATGCTGCCAATAATATGGGGATATCGATTTAATCATAGAAAATAAAGCAACTTTAATTCATGTACAGTAACCTCTGATTTGGGAGATTTAAGTTAGTTTGAAACTTAATTGTAAATCACAGCAGCAGAATTTCCAGTGTAAAGAGACAGGTTAAACATTGATGCAAGATTGTGATAGATACATTTAGAGTTAGTTGCCCTTGCAGTTATCCTTAAGAGACAAAAACAGACAATGGGCCATTATGTTTGGATACACAAGTATAATGAGAGACATCTTTCTTTTTTCTTTATCAGTCATCCTAGGATATATTGTACAGACATAATTGTGTTGAAAATGCTAGATTCAGATATAAGTTACCTGAATGACCTCCGCACCCAAAGAATACAATAATTCCAATGTAACAGGTGATTATTTAATAGCAGGAGTCACCATACATTAATGAGCAGTGATGCTAAAATGTCATGTATTGGAGGTGTACAAAACTAACAGTATCATCATTTAGTTTCTTTTTTTTTTAAATAGGAAATTGTTTAAAAATGAGACCTTCACAGAAATAACATTAATTACATATTCCAGTCATTACCATATTATGGGCATGATTCTGACCTATCCCCGGTTGCTACTCACGGTTATCTGCAGACTGCACATGTACCACAAAACGCAATTGCAGACTGAACTAGCACCACATCATGCATACGTACTGTATTGGAAGGCACAAGAGCAGCTGACTCGCTCTGTGAAATGGGCAGTTTTGGTTGGCTACTAGGCAGTCACCATGTGAATGCACACAACAGACTCATTTTGTGGGATTATCTTGATAGTGTAGCCTGACCTCTATGCTAGTTTGAGGTGTGGCTATAGAGAAGGGACACCTGCTTCTGATGGATCTCTTGCACCCAACATGCTAGTAATGACAGCTGCAGATGCATACAGAAAATAGTGGTCTGTGCAACTTTATGCATGATGCTGTACAGATACTCACATTAGCATACGGTAGTAAATCTGGCTGCCGTGGCGGTCTGCACTCATGGCCGTTTGTGTCCAACTCATAATCAGACCCTATATATCATTATAACTCACACTGTGAAATAACCAGGGGCCTGATTCATTTGTGGTAGGAGGAGGCATCACTGCTATTTCTAGTATGGTAATGCATCAGGAGGCATCAGACATAAATGGAGCAACAAGTTTGAATGCCAGTGACTCCATATGCAACAGTCTTCTGTGTGTACATGTAGGGGAACACTACAGCCATTTTTAGAACTTTTTCCGGATGTGCATTAGCAAATATTGGGGTAGATTTATTAAGCTCAGTGAAGTGATAAAGTGGAAGGTGATAAAGGACCAGCCAGTCAGCTCCTGTCATTTTTCAAACCCAGTCTGTGACATGGTAGTTAGGATCTGATTGGCTGGTCCTTTATCACCTTCCACTTTATCACTTCACCGAGCTTAATAAATCTGCCCCATTCTCTGAACTGCGTAAACATCGGATTGCATCAAGAACACATTTTCGGTATAATTTCAACAGAATGAAAAATACGTTTTTGATGAACATTTAAAGAGGCATATATTATAGTAGACGGCTGCACAGGTGCTCTGAACATTGATAAAGGGGTCTATTCAGACCAGAATGCAGCCGTATGTCTGTACGCAGCAGCTGCATTCATGGGGTCTGGGCACACGGGCACCAGCTGCAGTGCACGACCCTTCTCCTTGTGGTGGCCGCAAGGTAATTGACAGTAGCAGCCATCAACGCAGAGTTGCGGAGGTGTTGCGGGTAAAATGCGGGTGTGTCGGGAGCGTACTTGTGATCCCAGTGCCAGCTTTCCTGTATCTACAGTTACAGTCACATTGTGAAGGTAGGCATCAGCTGGCATCCCCAACTCTGCATGGCCAGCAGATCTGTCAATGTGCCCTATCTAAATGTACGGTAAGATGCATGCAAATGCTCCATTACCACTCAGTTACATACCCTCAGCGTAAGTAGAGCAGTGACTGAGTTGTATATAGGGGGTCATTCCGAGTTGATCGCTAGCTGCCTTTGTTCGCAGCGCAGCGATCAGGCTAAAAGCCAGCATTTCTGTGCATGCGTATGGCCCACAATGCACACGTGCAATGTACGGGTACAAAGCCCATTGTGGTTGTGCACAGTTTGTAGCAAAGTTTTCAGTCGCACTGTGGGCCGCAAGAAGATTGACAGGAAGGGGGCATTTCTGGGTGTCAACTGACCGTTTTCAGGGAGAGTTTGAAAAAACACAGGCATGTCTGAAAAAACGCAGGCGTGGCTGGGCATTTGCTGCGCGGGTGTATGATGTCAAATCCGGACACGAATAGGCTGAAGTGATCGCAAGCGCTGAGTAGGTTCAGAGCTACTCTGAAACTGCAAAAACTTTTATTTGCAGAGATCGGCTGTACATGCGTTCGCACTTCTGCTAAGCTAAAATACACTCCCCAGTGGGCGGCGGCATAGCGTTTGCACGGCTACTAAAACCAGCCTGCGAGCGATCAACTCGAATGACCCCCATAGTACACTGTGCTCTGGATCATATGCAATGCAAAAACACACAAGATAATGTACTGTACAGTATGTCTGCAAACCTGACTTTCAATCAATGCTACAGTACATCAGACCTAATGTGTTTAACTATAGCAAAAATTCTTCCATTTGTGCAAATACCGCCAGCACCAGGCACTTCTTGCATATATAGCGGCATGATAGATAGATAGATAGATAGATAGATAGATAGATAGATAGATAGATAGATAGATAGATAGATAGAAAATACAAGTAGTTATTTCATAATACCCTATGTGTACTATGCAGAAGGCATAATGATCTTTCAACTTATAGCAAAAACAGTTCTAGTTTATACAAAACTGACTTGGAAGGCTTTAACAACCAGCATTGTATAATTGTGATTCATTCTGGAACACATTGTATTACAATAAGAGTTTCCATTGTGTCTTATGGCATAGCTCACATTTACATAGTGTTTTTCATTTTACATGGATAGCAGTTCAGAGAATAAATAATCTAGGGAAAAAGACAATATGGAGAACGTGTCTTAGCGCTTCTTTTTGTGGGCAATATTACATTTTGAATCCAATTATACTAGACCCCTACTCTGACCTATATTTCAGTCTTTGCTTTTAAACGCGCCAGACTCGGATCTACCTAAAAGTCTCTAGCGAGCCCTTTTGACACATTACTTTCAGTGAAAATAAATGGAGCAAAGCTTTTTAGTCAGCAAATCAGCTTCTCAAAATCGCTGTGTAAAAATTACTGTCTTCCCTGTAATACGAAGAAGAGACGTAGCTTTTAGCTTCAAAGGCATGTGCCTTCACCTTCAGAGATGTACTGCAGAAGTCTTTTTATTTTTTTATTTTTTTTTAGATAGGATAATGATTTTTGTTGCAGATAGATATTTCATTATTCATGCTGACTTGGAAAAGCATACACAACAATAACAAGGTGATATCACCTGCACGTTTCTTGTCTAACCCCACAAATATTGCAGATCAGTGAATCAAGCTGTTCTGACTGTGCGGGCTGCTCTAGTTGCAAAAAAACTGTTTTTTTTCCTGTTCACAACCTATGCAGAAAATCAATAGTCATAGTTGAAAAAATGCCTGCATTGTGAGGATTTCTTAGTACCTACCCAATTAATTTCTACTGACAGCTCCTACAAAATGCCCTGAAATAGTGGAGAAGGATGAACAACAGCAAATCCTCTTTTTACTATTCTAGGAAACAGAATGAAGGCAGAAATGACGGAGGGTGTGTATATTTATTGATTCACACATTAATAGTTGAGCAGACAATCAGGCACAGGGCTTCTCTAAATGAATCCTATCCACACCACTGCATATAACATTATTTATGTGTTTCTGTTACACAAGATTAGTCTAGAGACCCCCAAAAGACCCTCAAATCATTTCCTGCAGGAGATGATTTAATCAGTATCAGCTGACAAAGTGCGTTCAGACAGAATTGTCTTACGCAAGCAGTTTTGGATAAACATTTCTCTTTCTATTCCTAGGCTTATATTAAAAAGTATACATTATGGATCTACAGATGTTTGCCTTTCTTATGTACAATAGGAGAAAAGCTTTCTTACTATTGCCAAGGCCATACTCATTGCTTTTTCTCATTAATTCAGGTCTATTATTAAAATCAATTGCAGATGTGGTTTGGGGTTGCTGACACTGCTGATCCCTTGGAAGCAGCAGTGGTGATAGTGCTATATGGTGATGCAACAGGAGGCGTCTATTACAGGCAGATGATTCCTGCTACAGCAGTGATCTGACTTGCATCCGAGGACACAGAATCGGATCCCTCACCCACCACAGGGCGGCTTGCTTTGTGCCTAACCCTAACCCATCCCTGGTACCTAACCATCCCCTTTCCATCCCTGCACCCTAAGCCTAACCCCCCTTCTAATGCCTAAACTCACCCACTTCCTCCTTCCCATGGCAGGACACAAGTGCGTCCCACTAAAAGGAGGTTTGGGATTCCAGGCATCTGTATTTTGATGCCAGCATCCCATGCACAGTCGGGATTTTGATGACGGCATTATGTTGCCAGTCACGATTCCCCGTCAGGAGTACTTAATGCCAAACTGTATATAAAATAGCTTGTTTAAAACATGTTTGCAGCAAAGTTTAATACCACCGTCAAGATTTTTTCATATGGCAAGAATACAAGCCATGTGATTTATTTAGTTGTGGCTTGCAAAACTGCATGTCAAACTAACAGATAAAAACATAAGATCCAACCATCACAAAAAACTTCACAATGGTTGCAATATAGATGATTTACCCAAATAGTGTCCATGGGCTAAACACGCTCATTGGAGGAGTTGCCATGCCTATTGTGATAAAGCAATAACCAATTCTATACCCTGGCCTCAGCCCAAACAGTAGAGAAGTATCATAAAGGTATCCTTTTTTCTTTTTTTCTTTTTTTTAGAGCAAAATCTCAATCACAAGATGCTTGAGCTATAAATAAAATGAGCATTCCAGCCAGGGGTGTAGCGAGTGTTGCTCCTATGGAGCATAAGTTTTGGGTTCCGGAAAAGTTAGAGGGCACGCTACTGGCTGCTGCCCGTCGCCCCCTCCCTCTGCCTGCTATACTGAGGGCCGCCGTACAGGCAGCTGCAGGGCAGCAGGATGAGAAACAGTGGGGCGTACCCTGACATGGACTAGGAAACTAGGTAGGGTACACAGCATGCCAGAGGTGACAGCAGGAGACACTGACAGCCAGCACATGCCGGGGCACTGCTGCCCATTTTATATGTCTCACTGTCTGCTTGTAGCTGTGCAGCAGGGTTACTTCTGTCCTGCAGCACCACTCTCTGCCCTCCCCGATGCTGCACATCTTTATGCCCTGGCTGCTGCAGCACCTCTTACTGTCCCAGCTGCTGCAGCACCTCTCTCTGCCCTGGCTGTTGCATCACCCCTCTCTATATTGATGCTGTTGCACCTCTTTTTGCCCCAGCTGCTGCTACAGCACGTCTCTCTGCGTTAGAAGCTGCAGAGTAACATGGATAAGGGGCTTTACTGTGGTGTACTATGTAAAAAAAGCTCTACTGTGGTGTAACGTGTATATGTAATTCTACTGTGGTGTAACGTGTATAAGGGGCTCTACTGTGGTGAAACTTGTGTAAGGGACTCTACTGTGGTGTAACGTGTACTCTACTGTGGTGTAAAGTCTACTGCGGGGTAACATATAGAAGTGACTCTACTGTGGTGTAACATGTATAAGCAACTCTTCTATGGCATAACATGTATTAGCCGCTCTACTGTGTGGCGTAATGTGTATAAGTGGTTCTACTGTGTGGTGTGAAGTGTATAAGGGGTACTACTGTGTGGTGTAATGTGAATAATGGACGCTACTGTATGGTGTAATCTGAATTGGTACTATTCTGTGGCCACACCCCTTCCCCATGAAGCTATGCCCCTATGTTTTTGGAGCGCAGCTTCGGCGCGCACTGTCCCTACAGTATTTTAAACATGGAAGCGCCCAAAGAAAGCTTTCTGCCTTAGCTCCACAAAGTCTAGAACCTGCCATGTCACCAATTTAGGATTTAAAAAAAAAATATTTTCAATTGTAACATGCACCCAATTCAGTACAGGGGAGGGGGGCTCCGAAAAATACCCTTGCTCTGGGCACCATGGCACCTAGCTACACCTCTGGTTCCAGCCTAATGCTGAGTTGCATATGGCCCTTCATGGTACGGGTATGGGTCATAGGGTCGACATGCATTAAGTCGACAGTCATTAGGTCGACCACTATTGGTCGACAGTGACTAGGTCGATGCAGACATTAGGACGACATGAACAAGGTCGACATGGAAAAAGGTCGAGATGAGGGTTTTTTTTTTACTTTTTTTGGTGTTGTTTACATTGTAAAGTGCCGGGGAACCTCAATTAGTGCACCATGTCCCCTTGCATGGCTCACTTCACTCGCCATGATTCAGCAAGGTGCCAGGGAACCCCAGTTAGTGCACCATGTCCCCTTGCATAGCTCACTTTGCTCGTCATGCTTCAGGTTACTATTCCCAATCATAGTCCATGTGGCTCGTAAAGTATGAAAGTTAAAAAAAATGGAAAAAAAATTTGAAAAATGCATGTCAACCTTTTTCCAAGTCGACCTAGTACATTTTGACCTAGTGACCATGTCGACCTAATGCATGTCAGTGGGGAGAACATATAGAGAGTATGTAAACTACTGTATAAGTGGAAAGTGTTGAGAGAAATGTACAGTAGGAGCCTAACATATTGTAGCAACACAATGCGTTCATATATAATAGCGTACTTCTGTATCTCCTACTTCTACATCAGCCCAACCATGATTTGTTGGTATTCTTTCATAGGTTTAGAGGTTTGAGTTAGCAGAAGATACACTTATCTTAGGGGACAATAGCCCCGTCAACATTCAGCTTGTCTACTTAGCGACAGAAAGATACACAAAATGAGTAAAATGTAAATTAACATTAGTACTGTATGTAACCCTCACATGTTCTTGGTGCCAAATACCCTCTCCCACTGCATATTGGCCCTCATTCCGAGTTGATCGCTAGCTGCTTTCGTTCGCAGCGCAGCGATCAGGCAAAAAAACTTCAGTTCTGCGCATGCGGCGCAATGCGCACGCGCGTCGTACTCTTACAACAAATGATGTAGTTTCACACAGGGTCTAGCGAAGCTTTTCAGTCGCACTGCTGACTGCAGAGTGATTGACAGGAAGTGGGTGTTTCTGGGTGTCAACTGACCGTTTTCAGGGAATGAGTGAAAAAACGCAGGCGTGCCAGATAAAAATGCAGGCGTGGTTGGTGAAACGTAGGCGTGGCTGGCCGAACACAGGGCGTGTTCGTGACGTCAAAACAGGAACGATATAGTCTGCTGTGATCGCAAGCTAGGAGTAGGTCTGGAGCTACTCTGAAGCTGCACAAAATTAATTTGTAGTGGCTCTGCGGTCCTTTCGTTCGCACTTCTGCTAAGCTAAGATATAGTCCCAGAGGGCAGCGGCTTAGCGTTTGCACAGCTGCTAAAAGCAGCTAGCGAGCGAACAACTCGGAATGAGGGCCATTGTGTGATCCCATTTGCAGCATATCACAGCAGTTTTATCTTTTCACAGTAACACAAAAGCTCACATCACAGTAATTTTGTATAAAGTGACACATGTTTCTGCAGTGCTACAGAGTGCACAGAAAGCAAATGGTAATTCTACATTATCTTAATTAATTTCACATTAAACACATTTATGCCTATATTACATTTAGTATATTTATTATACAGATAGAAAGAAGACAAGTAGGAACTCATTAAATAATTTTAACATTTCAGAATGTGTGACATGTATTTTTCATTTTAAATGTATTACTGTTTTGGGATATTTTGAAGTGGAGATAATGATTTTCACAACATGCAATGCTTACAGTAGTTCCTATAATAAACCATCTTTACTGATTGAAACACCTGTGATGATTCTGCTGTTTACTTGTTACCTAGAGAAATAAACAGCATTAACTGTTATATGATGACTTTATTAACTTGTTTGTAATTCCTAGGTAAAAGGAGTTGCAGTACTGCCCTCCCAGACATGGAAATAATACAAACCCTTCTGAAGCCTACTGTGACATTATTGTATCCTGGGAGGGAGCACATCACATCAAGAGCATAGTGACTGTTACTGGTGAACTATGACACAGAGGAATACTGTTTTGTTTTGCTATCTATAAGGAACTTTGTAGTAAATCAATAAAATAACATCAGAAAACCTGATCTTTAAAACACAGGGGTATTCTGTGCCAAAAAGGTTGGGTCTCATTAAGTGTCTCATGGGATCAGCTCCCATCCAATCACATGCTGTTATCAAACCTCAGAACATGATGCTTTTAAGTCTTTAAGTATCTGTTAATACTGCTACTGTAACTGTATTATAATATCTTCATGAATGAGTTACAGTACACAAACTGAGAGGCAGATTTATTAAGCCTGGGGAAGTGATAAAGTGAACGGTGATAAAGCACCAGCCAGTCAGCTCCTAACTGTCATTTTTCAAACCCAGCCTGTGACATGTCAGTTAGGATATGATTGGCTGGCACTTTATCACCTTCTACTTTATCACTTCACCAGGCTTAATAAATCTGCCCCTGAGTCTAGTTTGCAGTGCTGCCAAGATTGGATTAAACTCATTGCAGCTTGTAGAAATGTCCCATTTGTCACCTAAGGTGGTAAATCAATTGTTTTTCACACTGGCTGTCATGAACAGGCGCCAGATGGAGCAATTCAATTGTTGCTCCATTCGGGCTCTTGTGCTGGCGAGAAGAAACATACAAAAAGTGGCCTGTTTGGGTGCCCAATTAGCCCTTTTCATGTCGCACCCAGAACTTTAGTGGGGTTTAGCCATTGTACATGGCTAAACGTAGGATGTATTGGTTTGAATAGTGCAACAAAAAAACCAAATGAATGCTTCAGCTGCATGCAATTATGTTCAATTGGAGATCAGGGTCATTTGGGAGCACATAATCATTTGAATTCCCTACTAATACCCCTTTCACACCAGCCTATTTTCCCGAGTTGACCCAGGGAACAACCCTGGTGTAGCACTCATGTGAAAGGGTTCCAGGACAAAATCCCGGGAACCATGCCCCGGCATTTCAGCCCTGCTATCTACCAGGGTTGTTCCCTGGATCTTCCTGGGATCCTGGACAGTGTGAATGGTGCAGGGACATGTCCCGCCTTCCCGGGTTGCCTCTGCTGATGCTGATTGGCTATGCAGGGCAGCTTCCTGGTGTTGTGATTTTTCAGAGCCGTGCAGAGGTATCACATTGCGTGGAGGCAGGTACGTGTAAGCTCTGTGGCACTAGAGACCCCCACAGCGCTTCTTAACCCCTGCAGCTCTGCAATGTCTTGGACAAATGAGGTGAGGGAGCTTTAAAGCATTAGAGGGGAAGAGGAGATCCGGCGCCAGATCACAGGCACGGTAAAGGATGCCCAGATATACCACAACATAGCAAAGATCCTGGCCTTGCGGGGCACCATCCGTAGCCAACAAGTGGTGAATAAGCTGAAAGGGCTCAACAAAACAATTTATCCGCATCCATGACCACAACCGGAACAAAAGTGGAGCTGCAAGGCGTGACTGGATTTTTTATGAGCAATGTGCATCAGTTTTTGGCAACACTGCGCTCAGTGACCCCATCAGCCTTTCATCCTCCAGCTGTGACACTCCTTCACTCTTTGTGGTTGCTGATGAGAGTGAGTCCAGCATGGAAAGATTCTGTGATTTCCACATGCAGCCAAATCTCTCCCAGGAGATTCAGAGAACTTTAGATGACCCGAAGCTTGAGTTCGCTCTTGATTCCACAGTTGGAGAGTTCCACCGAGACTCCTGTAAAGGCCTTCTGGACTGAAACCTGGACATTTGACCCCACAGCTCAGACCTTAACGCAAACCCGGGACAAGGTATAAAAGAATGAAAGAAATGCTCGGAGTAGGACACTCTACCTCTTGAAGAAGCCGCCTGGGGTGCGGAGAAATGCGTTGAGGGTACAGAGAGAAGGGGTCACCAATACCCAATTGCCCACAAGAATAAGATCGTGTCCTCATAGCAGCTGATTACAGCATTTGCCGGCAACTGCTTATCTCCAGCGAGACTGCACCGTTCATTTTCCTGTACCTTATTGGGAACACCATACATCCTGCCCTGGTGAGCATTATTCCATCTGTGCTGGGGGTAGAGAATGGTGTATTGGTGCATCCACACTGTGCCGGAGGGTGGAGAATGGTTCCCCGCTTGCGCCGCAGACGGATTGCGCCACTGACGAATCCCGCCGCTGACGGATGTCTCACCAATGCACAGGGTGGTATAGAGCGGCTTCAAACAAATAGCTGCGGTGCAGCGAGGAAAAGCCGACATAGACTGTGCGTAACAGTTATTATACAACTCCTATTTCTGCACCGTTCATACATCTAGTGATTTGGAAGTTGATGAACTTTTTCCAACTGGAATTGAACTTTCACAAATTTGAGGACACTCATATGCACGGCCTTGTTAGAATCTTTGTGCTTCTATTTTTGGGCGAGTATTTAAACAAAGATAAAAGCTAATAGAGAATTATCTCTTATCCAAGGTTATTGTGACTGCCTTCCAAGTACTTATAATTAGTCCATACCATTGCTCATTCCAGAGGTTTCCGAAACCTCAATTTTATATGAATACTATGCTGTGGTCTGATATATTTTAAAGTGTTATATGTTTTTAGTTTGTTTAATAAATTGGTTTATTTTTATATTTTTGTGTTCATCATTGGTATTGAGCGCTTACCTGGTAATTCTTTACACCAGCATGGAAAGTACCCAATGTGGGCTAGCAACATCATTTCCAATATTATTCGCAGATGACCCTATTCACCCCGACCTGAACTCATCCGCCAACCTGATTGATGACAGTATACCCGGCACCAGTGCGGATACTGTGACTGTCCAGGAAACAGATGTGGGCGTGGCACTCCAGGCAAATCCCCTTTTGATGCGCACCAATAATAAGTATTTGTCCTTGCTTAGCACAATTTCTGTCAAAACACCCGCATTTCAATAAACATGAATTCTGCACTATACGCCACCATAACCGCCCAACATAAAGTTTACTGTCGCAGAGTGTATCTTGTGCAGGTATGAGGAGGTCACAAACACATACGATCACAACACTGCTTTTTCTTATATGCCCTTTTTTCCCTTCTTTTACTCCCCTTGCAGTATATACATTTTTCCAAGAGGAAACGCAAAGTCACCAAAGTGGAGCTTGCTGCACGGGCAATGACCAAGGTGCTGGTTGAAGAACTGCTTGACATGGACAACAACATGCAGCAACAGGAAGATGCCCGCCAACTCCGTTTTATAGAGGCAGAAGGAGAGCTGCAGCAAACCTTCATAACACAGATAATGGGACACCAAGAACGCATATTGTGCGACTGCCTAGACCGTCAATTTCAGTTCCTGGAACGCATCTTGACCCGCATTCAGGTTACCCATATGTACCCAGCTATCCAGGCCCCTACTGTCCCTGAGCACAGTTACCACCCATATTCCAGAGGTCCCTACTATGACCCCCCAACCCTAATCCATCATCTACTGATTACAAAATATATAGGCAATTGCCATAGGCAGTCTTTGCTTTTGACTGTGTATTTAACTTTGATAGTTTTGGGCTGTTATATGGTAACAATTTTCATGTCTGTGTGGGGGGGTTGAGTTTTGTGTTTTTTTGTGTTTTATATTAATATGATTGCTATGTGTTCCCACAGGTTATCATTTTATGCCAAGTTTTACTCTATATATGCCTGTGCATTTAGCAGGTTAGTTTTGTACAATTAAAACAATGGATAAAGCAGTGCAAACTTTTTGTTTATGTAAAATTGTTACCATTAATAATCATTTAACATCTCGTTAAGGTGGGTACAAATGGTTTCCCTAATGAGTTTGGCATTAGAGGAATGTTGCCCATCAAAGGCCTCCGAATGTACACTAAAATGTGTCACTTCAGGGTCCTTCACAGTCCAATCCTCTGGAAACTGTTCCTTTTGCAGCTCACATATGTTGTGAAGGACACAGCAGGCCACTACTACATGGGGCATAAACTTGAGGTCAAAATCATTCCTCTTCATGAGGCAGCACCAACGTCCTTTCAGGCAGCCAAAGGCATTCTCCACCACCATTCTTGCCAAACTCAGAGTGTAGGTGTATGCCACTTGGATGGGAGACAGCTGCAAATGCTGGGTGTACCCCTTCATTAGCCAGCGCCACAAAGGGTAGGCTGCATCCCCAATATTGTGGACTGGGATGTCCACCCCATCTACAGTCATGGAATTCTGTAAATAAATACAAGAGTATGAGTATCACTTGTTTGCTGAAACAGGTATGGGGGAGAAGCAGGTGACAGCAATCTAGAGTGACTCCTACTTCAATAAACCTTTTAAAAAGAGGAACACTATAGGCCACACATATTCCATCACAATTGACAACCAAAATTGAAATCTGGCAAACAATTTAAAGAAATATTGGGGGTAATATATAATTTTTTTTTTATTACCTCTCTGGGAAAAAGCCATCCTCCCTGCTTGTCCTCCACAATCTTGTACAAATCGGAATTGGCAAGAAGACGAGCATCATGTGCTTGCTCAGGCCAGTCAATATATACATCAGTGAAGCTAAATACAAGGCTATTAACCAAACTACACCATCATACATCTCCTCACTCATCTCAAAATTTCTCCCTACCAGACCTCTCCGCTCTGCACAAGATCTGCGTCTCTCATCCACATGTATTACCTGTTCCCACTCAAAATTACAGGACTTTACCTGGGCTTCACCCACTCTGTGGAATGCACTCCCACGCACAATAAGACTCTCCTCTAGTCTCCAAACCTTTAAACGTTCTCTGAAAACTCATCTCTTCAGACAAGCCTACCAAATTTCAGACCCACACACATAACCTTCACAGCTTCCCTATCAAGTTACATCCCCTCTGTACAGTCCACATAAACTCACATTTTGTCTTCCAACATTGCTGGGTGATCATATCATATACAACCCATTAAGAACCTAGCAACCTGGGGAACCATTATGTAACAGATAGCATCTATCCTTGTGTATCAATGCCTATTTCCCTATAGATTGTAAGCTTGCGAGCAGGGCCTTCCTACCTCTGTCTGTCTGTCTGTCTGTCTGTCTTTGCCCAGTTTTGTTCTATAATTGTTGTTCTAATTGTAAAGCGCAACGGAATATGCTGCGCTATATAAGAAACTGCTAATAAATAAATAAATAAAAGATAGTTTTGAACAATTTTTAGAACAATGAAAGGTACACTGCATTAAAAAAAAATTGACAAATTTGCTTACCAGTATTTATGGTCGACCACAGCCTGTAAAACAATGGATTGCCATCCCTTGGCTGAATGGGTGTCCGGTAGTGGGTGGTCTGCATAGTATGTGCAGGGGTGAGTAGGTCCAGCAGGTATTGGAACGTTGCACGTGACACGCGAAAGTGGGTCATCCACTGCTCATCTTGATAAGCCTCCACAGTCTCCATGAAAACATCACCATGAGGGCAGTCTCTGGCCCACACTCTTCACTTGGGCGCAGTACTCATTCGCATAACAGAAGCCAGGGTCTACGAAATCAAGGTTCTCCTCCTGCGCAAAATACTGGTGTCGAGTCCTGGCCCTCTCTGCCAAAAATAAAGCTCTCCTCCTCCAGGTATAACTCTGCACTATAGAGCACAGAGTCAGAAGCTGCATCAGACTCTCACTTTCTGGGTCAAACAGCAGTAAAGCCCAAACAATCAGAAACTAAGGCATACACAGTGGTACTCCGTCAGCCATGATTGCTGCAATGAGGTGAGAAGGCCTGCCCTCCCTTCCTCTCTTCCTCCATCTCTCTAATTACCTCATCTTTGTGGGACTAAAAAAGGCCATTTCTAATGACATTCTCATAAAATGCAGGGCCATCCCGGGTTCAGTATGATATCTGCCGACCCGGGACGTCCCAGCTCCAAATGCAGGTGTAAAGGGGGCCCAACCCGGGAATTTCCGTGCATGATCTCGGGACTGTATTCCCCGGTAAGTCCCTGCATTTTTGGTATGAAAGTGGTATAAGAGTCACCATACCCAGTAATCTCTCCTTTTCCCTAGAATATTTCAGATTTCCCTGTCACAGTGCAGAATGGATTTTTTGGTATCCTGCAGAAATAACCAAAATCTGCAAAATTTCAGACAAATAGAGTTTGACAGATGAATAGTTCTATTCACAAATGTCTGCTGTTCTATAGTGATACACTCTGAGCTCTGCCTTTGCTGCAGCATGCTGTTCAGCACTGTATATTTGTAAATCCTCCTTTTGAGGAATTTATAGTCTATGGACAGAGCTGAGACTATGATGGCAAATTCAGTTTGATGTGGTGTGTGGGGTGTTTGTATAGGTCTGGGAACATTACTATCCTGCACAAAAGAGCTTCTCTTCCATCTTCAGATTGATATTAGGTTTGTAAAGAGAAGTACTACAAATAGAATCAGACCTGACCATGGCACTAATATAGCAAAATCTGAAATACTAAAAAGTTTACAGATAAAAACAGTTAAAAAAAGTACCAGTACTACCTTTTCTTAGGGTCAAACAAGCTAATCATGAACATGAATTGGAAACAAAACAAATCAATAAGAGACACACAGATAAAGTAGGCTTATTCTGACTTTTCAAACTTTGCACCCAATGCACTGAAAAGAGCAGTGTAGATGGTATGAAACAACCTTGGGAAATTGGCAATTCTTTTACACGGTGGGGTATAAACTTACAAGGTATGTTCAGAACACAAACACAGATTCCACCTATTCATAAATAACTCACATTGACAGAAGACGTAACCAGAATCTCATGAATCCACTGCTGCATAGTTTCTCCTTTCCCTTTATTTGATATTGTTTTGCAACACCATAAAAAGTCTAAAAGTTAAAGAGATAACTGTTGCTGTGAAAAATAAGGATTTGTTCCAGGAGCAAAACAGAAAAAAAATATATTGCTATAAACCATGTTATCTATATAAAATAAATAACTGCTATATCCAATGTACAACTATCTGATAAACCAAAAAATACACATTTAGTACACATTTCATCTAAATGATGGCTTTATTATAAAATAGCTGTGCTTTTACTCTAATTAAAGAAGTGTTTGAAATTACCTTGAATAGAGTGACATTCTTTGGCACACTAGTGGGGGTCTAATCTGTGTTGATGAGTAGCAGAATGCACTTAAGCACACAGTTTCGAACCTGTTATTAAACAATTTTAATGTTACCAATAGAAAAAAAAGTGTGTGTATGTGTGTTTTACTAACCAGATTGTACCATAGTAGTGTACTCTTTTAGTGTCATCATTGTTGAAAAATATTTATGTATACAGTATGTTACATTTGTTGTCTAATAGATAATGCTTTCATTTTGGCAACATAAGGTAGATTACTCTGTTTCTGCAGTTGTACACAGTCATTACCATTTTAAGTAGTACTTACTATTCCCTAGTTAATAGCTAAATTACAACACAAATTTGTAGCACAACATAATGAGGATAAACAGTAACATTTTGGGGCCATTGAAAAAGCTCAAATAAATAATTTGCCCTACCAGGATTGTACCAAAAAAACACCAAATGTCAGGCACAAATGAAATATGGAAAGTTGGCATTATTTCTTCCTCATTTTAAAGCTCCAGTATACCAAACAAGTTTTTGATTTTATATTACTGAACCTTTTGAAAGCCTATGGTGAAATACTTAGATTGATGTCCCTCACAGTAAATCATTTATCATGCGCTAGCTATAAGGTTAATCTTTTTAATTGCAATCAACTACCATGAATAAGAACCTGTTTTAGTTGAGTGAACCCAAGCATAATATTCAGTAAGTTATTGGACACCCTTCAGAAAATGCTGGAGGAAAAGTGATGCAGATGCACACTCCTAGCACTAAGAACACTGATAGTAAAACATTATTAAAATAAACCCTCACAATTAACATGGAGTATAACTGAAGAGCTTGTAGAGATGAGCGCCGGAAATTTTTCGGGTTTTGTGTTTTGGTTTTGGGTTCGGTTCCGCGGCCGTGTTTTGGGTTCGACCGCGTTTTGGCAAAACCTCACCTAATTTTTTTTGTCGGATTCGGGTGTGTTTTGGATTCGGGTGTTTTTTTCAAAAAACCCTAAAAAACAGCTTAAATCATAGAATTTGGGGGTAATTTTGATCCCAAAGTATTATTAACCTCAAAAAACATAATTTACACTCATTTTCAGCCTATTCTGAACACATCACACCTCACAATATTATTTTTAGTCCTAAAATTTGCACCGAGGTCGCTGTGTGAGTAAGATAAGCGACCCTAGTGGCCGACACAAACACCGGGCCCATCTAGGAGTGGCACTGCAGTGTCACGCAGGATGGCCCTTCCAAAAAACCCTCCCCAAACAGCACATGACGCAAAGAAAAAAAGAGGCGCAATGAGGTAGCTGACTGTGTGAGTAAGATTAGCGACCCTAGTGGCCGACACAAACACCGGGCACATCTAGGAGTGGCACTGCAGTGTCACGCAGGATGTCCCTTCCAAAAAACCCTCCCCAAACAGCACATGACGCAAAGAAAAAAAGAGGCGCAATGAGGTAGCTGACTGTGTGAGTAAGATTAGCGACCCTAGTGGCCGACACAAACACCGGGCCCATCTAGGAGTGGCACTGCAGTGTCACGCAGGATGTCCCTTCCAAAAAACCCTCCCCAATCAGCACATGATGCAAAGAAAAAGAAAAGAAAAAAGAGGTGCAAGATGGAATTATCCTTGGGCCCTCCCACCCACCCTTATGTTGTATAAACAAAACAGGACATGCACACTTTAACCAACCCATCATTTCAGTGACAGGGTCTGCCACACGACTGTGACTGATATGACGGGTTGGTTTGGACCCCCCCCAAAAAAGAAGCAATTAATCTCTCCTTGCACAAACTGGCTCTACAGAGGCAAGATGTCCACCTCATCTTCACCCTCCGATATATCACCGTGTACATCCCCCTCCTCACAGATTATCAATTCGTCCCCACTGGAATCCACCATCTCAGCTCCCTGTGTACTTTGTGGAGGCAATTGCTGCTGGTCAATGTCTCCGCGGAGGAATTGATTATAATTCATTTTAATGAACATCATCTTCTCCACATTTTCTGGATGTAACCTCGTACGCCGATTGCTGACAAGGTGAGCGGCGGCACTAAACACTCTTTCGGAGTACACACTTGTGGGAGGGCAACTTAGGTAGAATAAAGCCAGTTTGTGCAAGGGCCTCCAAATTGCCTCTTTTTCCTGCCAGTATAAGTACGGACTGTGTGACGTGCCTACTTGGATGCGGTCACTCATATAATCCTCCACCATTCTATCAATGTTGAGAGAATCATATGCAGTGACAGTAGACGACATGTCCGTAATCGTTGTCAGGTCCTTCAGTCCGGACCAGATGTCAGCATCAGCAGTCGCTCCAGACTGCCCTGCATCACCGCCAGCGGGTGGGCTCGGAATTCTGAGCCTTTTCCTCGCACCCCCAGTTGCGGGAGAATGTGAAGGAGGAGATGTTGACAGGTCGCGTTCCGCTTGACTTGACAATTTTGTCACCAGCAGGTCTTTCAACCCCAGCAGACCTGTGTCTGCCGGAAAGAGAGATCCAAGGTAGGCTTTAAATCTAGGATCGAGCACGGTGGCCAAAATGTAGTGCTCTGATTTCAACAGATTGACCACCCGTGAATCCTTGTTAAGCGAATTAAGGGCTGCATCCACAAGTCCCACATGCCTAGCGGAATCGCTCCGTGTTAGCTCCTTCTTCAATGCCTCCAGCTTCTTCTGCAAAAGCCTGATGAGGGGAATGACCTGACTCAGGCTGGCAGTGTCTGAACTGACTTCACGTGTGGCAAGTTCAAAGGGCATCAGAACCTTGCACAACGTTGAAATCATTCTCCACTGCACTTGAGACAGGTGCATTCCATCTCCTATATCGTGCTCAATTGTATAGGCTTGAATGGCCTTTTGCTGCTCCTCCAACCTCTGAAGCATATAGAGGGTTGAATTCCACCTCGTTACCACTTCTTGCTTCAGATGATGGCAGGGCAGGTTCAGTAGTTTTTGGTGGTGCTCCAGTCTTCTGTACGTGGTGCCTGTACGCCGAAAGTGTCCCGCAATTTTTCTGGCCACCGACAGCATCTCTTGCACGCCCCTGTCGTTTTTTAAAAAATTCTGCACCACCAAATTCAAGGTATGTGCAAAACATGGGACGTGCTGGAATTTGCCCATATTTAATGCACACACAATATTGCTGGCGTTGTCCGATGCCACAAATCCACAGGAGAGTCCAATTGGGGTAAGCCATTCCGCGATGATCTTCCTCAGTTGCCGTAAGAGGTTTTCAGCTGTGTGCGTATTCTGGAAAGCGGTGATACAAAGCGTAGCCTGCCTAGGAAAGAGTTGGCGTTTGCGAGATGCTGCTACTGGTGCCGCCGCTGCTGTTCTTGCGGCGGGAGTCCATACATCTACCCAGTGGGCTGTCACAGTCATATAGTCCTGACCCTGCCCTGCTCCACTTGTCCACATGTCCGTGGTTAAGTGGACATTGGGTACAACTGCATTTTTTAGGACACTGGTGAGTCTTTTTCTGACGTCCGTGTACATTCTCGGTATCGCCTGCCTAGAGAAGTGGAACCTAGATGGTATTTGGTAACGGGGGCACACTGCCTCAATAAATTGTCTAGTTCCCTGTGAACTAACGGCGGATACCGGACGCACGTCTAACACCAACATAGTTGTCAAGGACTCAGTTATCCGCTTTGCAGTAGGATGACTGCTGTGATATTTCATCTTCCTCGCAAAGGACTGTTGAACAGTCAATTGCTTACTGGAAGTAGTACAAGTGGGCTTACGACTTCCCCTCTGGGATGACCATCGACTCCCAGCGGCAACAACAGCAGCGCCAGCAGCAGTAGGCGTTACACGCAAGGATGCATCGGAGGAATCCCAGGCAGGAAAGGACTCGTCAGACTTGCCAGTGACATGGCCTGCAGGACTATTGGCATTCCTGGGGAAGGAGGAAATTGACACTGAGGGAGTTGGTGGGGTGGTTTGCGTGAGCTTGGTTACAAGAGGAAGGGATTTACTGGTCAGTGGACTGCTTCCGCTGTCACCCAAAGTTTTTGAACTTGTCACTGACTTATTATGAATGCGCTGCAGGTGACGTATAAGGGAGGATGTTCCGAGGTGGTTAACGTCCTTACCCCTACTTATTACAGCTTGACAAAGGGAACACACGGCTTGACACCTGTTGTCCGCATTTCTGGTGAAATACCTCCACACCGAAGAGCTGATTTTTTTGGTATTTTCACCTGGCATGTCAACGGCCATATTCCTCCCACGGACAACAGGTGTCTCCCCGGGTGCCTGACTTAAACAAACCACCTCACCATCAGAATCCTCCTGGTCAATTTCCTCCCCAGCGCCAGCAACACCCATATCCTCCTCATCCTGGTGTACTTCAACACTGACATCTTCAATCTGACTATCAGGAACTGGACTGCGGGTGCTCCTTCCAGCACTTGCAGGGGGCATGCAAATAGTGGAAGGCGCATGCTCTTCACGTCCAGTGTTGGGAAGGTCAGGCATCGCAAACGACACAATTGGACTCTCCTTGTGGATTTGGGATTTCAAAGAACGCACAGTTCTTTGCGGTGCTTTTGCCAGCTTGAGTCTTTTCAGTTTTCTAGCGAGAGGCTGAGTGCTTCCATCCTCATGTGAAGCTGAACCACTAGCCATGAACATAGGCCAGGGCCTCAGCCGTTCCTTGCCACTCCGTGTGGTAAATGGCATATTGGCAAGTTTACGCTTCTCCTCCGACAATTTTATTTTAGGTTTTGGAGTCCTTTTTTTTCTGATATTTGGTGTTTTGGATTTGACATGCTCTGTACTATGACATTGGGCATCGGCCTTGGCAGACGACGTTGCTGGCATTTCATCGTCTCGGCCATGACTAGTGGCAGCAGCTTCAGCACGAGGTGGAAGTGGATCTTGATCTTTCCCTAATTTTGGAACCTCAACTTTTTTGTTCTCCATATTTTATAGGCAGAACTAAAAGGCACCTCAGGTAAACAATGGAGATGGATGGATTGGATACTAGTATACAATTATGGACGGACTGCCACGGTTAGGTGGTATAAAAAAACCACGGTTAGGTGGTATATATTATAATAATAATACAATTATGGATGGACGGACTGCCTGCCGACTGCCGACACAGAGGTAGCCACAGCCGTGAACTACCGCACTGTACACTGGTTGATAAAGAGATAGTAGTATACTCGTAACAACTAGTATGACACTATGACGACGGTATAAAGAATGGAAAAAAAACCACGGTTAGGTGGTATATATTATAATAATAATACAATTATGGATGGACGGACTGCCTGCCGACTGCCGACACAGAGGTAGCCACAGCCGTGAACTACCGCACTGTACACTGGTTGATAAAGAGATAGTAGTATACTCGTAACAACTAGTATGACACTATGACGACGGTATAAAGAATGAAAAAAAAACCACGGTTAGGTGGTATATATTATAATAATAATACAATTATGGATGGACGGACTGCCTGCCGACTGCCGACACAGAGGTAGCCACAGCCGTGAACTACCGCACTGTACACTGGTTGATAAAGAGATAGTAGTATACTCGTAACAACTAGTATGACACTATGACGACGGTATAAAGAATGAAAAAAAAAACCACGGTTAGGTGGTATATATTATAATAATAATACAATTATGGATGGACGGACTGCCTGCCGACTGCCGACACAGAGGTAGCCACAGCCGTGAACTACCGCACTGTACACTGGTTGATAAAGAGATAGTAGTATACTCGTAACAATTAGGATGACACTATGACGGTATAAAGAATGAAAAAAAAAACCACGGTTAGGTGGTAGGTATATAATAATAAATAATACAATTCTGGTCGGACGGACTGCCTGCCGTGTGCCGACACAGAGGTAGCCACAGCCGTGAACTACCGCACTGTACACTGGTTGATAAAGAGATAGTAGTATACTCGTAACAATTAGGATGACACTATGACGGTATAAAGAATGAAAAAAAAAACCACGGTTAGGTGGTAGGTATATAATAATAAATAATACAATTCTGGTCGGACGGACTGCCTGCCGTGTGCCGACACAGAGGTAGCCACAGCCGTGAACTACCGCACTGTACACTGGTTGATAAAGAGATAGTAGTATACTCGTAACAATTAGGATGACACTATGACGGTATAAAGAATGAAAAAAAAACCACGGTTAGGTGGTAGGTATATAATAATAAATAATACAATTCTGGTCGGACGGACTGCCTGCCGTGTGCCGACACAGAGGTAGCCACAGCCGTGAACTACCGCACTGTACACTGGTTGATAAAGAGATAGTAGTATACTCGTAACAATTAGGATGACACTATGACGGTATAAAGAATGAAAAAAAAAACCACGGTTAGGTGGTAGGTATATAATAATAAATAATACAATTCTGGTCGGACGGACTGCCTGCCGTGTGCCGACACAGAGGTAGCCACAGCCGTGAACTACCGCACTGTACACTGGTTGATAAAGAGATAGTAGTATACTCGTAACAATTAGGATGACACTATGACGGTATAAAGAATGAAAAAAAAAACACGGTTAGGTGGTAGGTATATAATAATAAATAATACAATTCTGGTCGGACGGACTGCCTGCCGTGTGCCGACACAGAGGTAGCCACAGCCGTGAACTACCGCACTGTACACTGGTTGATAAAGAGATAGTAGTATACTCGTAACAATTAGGATGACACTATGACGGTATAAAGAATGAAAAAAAAACCACGGTTAGGTGGTAGGTATATAATAATAAATAATACAATTCTGGTCGGACGGACTGCCTGCCGTGTGCCGACACAGAGGTAGCCACAGCCGTGAACTACCGCACTGTACACTGGTTGATAAAGAGATAGTAGTATACTCGTAACAATTAGGATGACACTATGACGGTATAAAGAATGAAAAAAAAAACCACGGTTAGGTGGTAGGTATATAATAATAAATAATACAATTCTGGTCGGACGGACTGCCTGCCGTGTGCCGACACAGAGGTAGCCACAGCCGTGAACTACCGCACTGTACACTGGTTGATAAAGAGATAGTAGTATACTCGTAACAATTAGGATGACACTATGACGGTATAAAGAATGAAAAAAAAAACCACGGTTAGGTGGTAGGTATATAATAATAAATAATACAATTCTGGTCGGACGGACTGCCTGCCGTGTGCCGACACAGAGGTAGCCACAGCCGTGAACTACCGCACTGTACACTGGTTGATAAAGAGATAGTAGTATACTCGTAACAATTAGGATGACACTATGACGGTATAAAGAATGAAAAAAAAACCACGGTTAGGTGGTAGGTATATAATAATAAATAATACAATTCTGGTCGGACGGACTGCCTGCCGTGTGCCGACACAGAGGTAGCCACAGCCGTGAACTACCGCACTGTACTGTGTCTGCTGCTAATATAGACTGGTTGATATTTAAAGAGATATTAGTAGTATACAACAATACTATACTGGTGGTCAGGCACTGGTCACCACTCCTGCAGCAAAAGTGTGCACTGTTAATTAATATAATTGTACTCCTGGCTCCTGCTAACAACCTGCAGTGCTCCCCAGTCTCCCCCACAATTAATTATAAGCTTTTAATTTATACATTGATGACTGTGCAGCACACTGGGCTGAGCTGAGTGCACACAGACTGAGTCACACTGTGTGACTGACTGTGCTGTGTATCGTTTTTTTTTTCAGGCAGAGAACGGATATAGCAGAGAGAAGTGAACGGATATATTATATTAAATAAAAGTTAACTAGCAACTGCACTGGTCACTGACTGTGGTAAACTAACTCTGTCTGCGACTCTGCACAATCTCTCTCTCTCTATCTAATCTATCTCTATTCTAATGGAGAGGACGCCAGACACGTCCTCTCCCTATCAATCTCAATGCACGAGTGAAAATGGCGGCGACGCGCGGCTCCTTATATAGAATCCGAGTCTCGCGATAGAATCCGAGCCTCGCGAGAATCCGACAGCGTCATGATGACGTTCGGGCGCGCTCGGGTTAACCGAGCAAGGCGGGAAGATCCGAGTCGCTCGGACCCGTGAAAAAAAACATGAAGTTCGGGCGGGTTCGGATTCCGAGGAACCGAACCCGCTCATCTCTAAGAGCTTGGCACACATTTGCGCAAATATGCGAGAACATGTACCGTGGCCAGGTGACTTCATCTCATAGGTCCCTAACATTCCTAATACTATCACATTATATAAATGTATCCAGGACTTATCGTGAAGGTTTATTTGAATTATTTTTACTATCAGGGCTCTTAGTGCTTAGTGCTTAGTGCATAGTGCTGCATCTCTCTTCCCCCAGCATAGTATTAGAAGCCTCAGCATGATAGCACCTCTTGATATCTTTAGTAATAGGGTGTGCAGTCCAGCCCCAACCCCCCACACACACACACACACACACACACACACACACACATTTTACCCTTCCGAAAATGTACATATTCATTTTAAGGTGGTGGCTACATATGTCAAATCTCCATAAAAAGTGTTAGAAGTAGGAATCTAAAATGCTATACATATTTGATGCCATTACTTCGTTTTGTGAATTAATCTGAAATATAAATAATTAAAAACTGTTGCAACACAAAAATGTGAAAAACATTCCCTCATGTAAATGTGCATACAGTAATTATCACATGGGGCCTAATTCAAACCTGGTCCCAAGCATGCGTTTTTGCACTGCTGCATCCAGGTAGTCACCGCCTGCAGGGGGAGGGGGGTAATCGCTATGCAGGGGTGCCAATGCATGTGCAGAGAGCTGCACAAACAAAAGTTTGTGCAGTCTCTGCACAGCTCAGGACTTACTCAGCCGCTGCGACGATACGGCCTGGAGCTAACGTCAGGAACCCTCCCTTAAAACGGCTGGACATGCCTGCGTTCTCCCGGACACTCCTTAAAAACGGTCAATTGACACCCACAAATGGCCTCTTCCTGTCAATCTTCTTGCGATTGACGGTCTGATTGCTTTCTTTGTTAAATCCGTCACTATCTGGCGATCCCCATTGGACAGCATAGCATACGCATGCGCAGTTCAGATCCTATCACACGCTGCAGATCCTACTACTACTGCTGCTGCTACTACTACTACTACTACTACTACTACTACTACTACTACTACTACTACTAATACTACTACAGCTACTACCATTATTACTACTAGTAATACTCCAGAGAACCAAGCATGTAGTGACCTCTCCCAACCTACTGCATCCAAGGAGGCAGAACAATGAACTTCTCAGTTCACTCCACCAAATACAAGCAGTGGCACACAAATGTAATATAGAAGCAGGGAGTGTGCAGTAGAGAGTACTAGAGATGAGCGCCGGAAATTTTTCGGGTTTTGTGTTTTGGTTTTGGGTTCGGCTCCGCGGCCGTGTTTTGGGTTCGACCGCGTTTTGGCAAAACCTCACCGAATTTTTTTTGTCGGATTCGGGTGTGTTTTGGATTCGGGTGTTTTTTTCCAAAAAACCTAAAAAACAGCTTAAATCATAGAATTTGGCGGTCATTTTGATCCCAAAGTATTATTAACCTCAAAAACCATAATTTCCACTCATTTTCAGTCTATTCTGAATACCTCACACCTCACAATATTATTTTTAGTCCTAAAATTTGCACCGAGGTCGCTGTGTGAGTAAGATAAGCGACCCTAGTGGCCGACACAAACACCGGGCCCATCTAGGAGTGGCACTGCAGTGTCACGCAGGATGTCCCTTCCAAAAAACCCTCCCCAAACAGCACATGACGCAAAGAAAAAAAGAGGCGCAATGAGGTAGCTGTGTGAGTAAGATTAGCGACCCTAGTGGCCGACACAAACACCGGGCCCATCTAGGAGTGTCACTGCAGTGTCACGCAGGATGTCCCTTCCAAAAAACCCTCCCCAAACAGCACATGACGCAAAGAAAAAAAGAGGCGCAATGAGGTAGCTGTGTGAGTAAGATAAGCGACCCTAGTGGCCGACACAAACACCGGGCCCATCTAGGAGTGGCACTGCAGTGTCACGCAGGATGTCCCTTCCAAAAAACCCTCCCCAAACAGCACATGACGCAAAGAAAAAGAAAAGAAAAAAGAGGTGCAAGATGTAATTGTCCTTGGGCCCTCCCACCCACCCTTATGTTGTATAAACAAAACAGGACATGCACACTTTAACCAACCCATCATTTCAGTGACAGGGTCTGCCACACGACTGTGACTGATATGACGGGTTGGTTTGGACCCCCCCCAAAAAAGAAGCAATTAATCTCTCCTTGCACAAACTGGCTCTACAGAGGCAAGATGTCCACCTCATCATCACCCTCCGATATATCACCGTGTACATCCCCCTCCTCACAGATTATCAATTCGTCCCCACTGGAATCCACCATCTCAGCTCCCTGTGTACTTTGTGGAGGCAATTGCTGCTGGTCAATGTCTCCGCGGAGGAATTGATTATAATTCATTTTAATGAACATCATCTTCTCCACATTTTCTGGATGTAACCTTGTACGCCGATTGCTGACAAGGTGAGCGGCGGCACTAAACACTCTTTCGGAGTACACACTTGTGGGAGGGCAACTTAGGTAGAATAAAGCCAGTTTGTGCAAGGGCCTCCAAATTGCCTCTTTTTCCTGCCAGTATAAGTACGGACTGTGTGACGTGCTTACTTGGATGCGGTCACTCATATAATCCTCCACCATTCTATCAATGTTGAGAGAATCATATGCAGTGACAGTAGACGACATGTCCGTAATCGTTGTCAGGTCCTTCAGTCCGGACCAGATGTCAGCATCAGCAGTCGCTCCAGACTGCCCTGCATCACCGCCAGCGGGTGGGCTCGGAATTCTGAGCCTTTTCCTCGCACCCCCAGTTGCGGGAGAATGTGAAGGAGGAGATGTTGACAGGTCGCGTTCCGCTTGACTTGACAATTTTGTCACCAGCAGGTCTTTCAACCCCAGCAGACTTGTGTCTGCCGGAAAGAGAGATCCAAGGTAGGCTTTAAATCTAGGATCGAGCACGGTGGCCAAAATGTAGTGCTCTGATTTCAACAGATTGACCACCCGTGAATCCTTGTTAAGCGAATTAAGGGCTCCATCCACAAGTCCCACATGCCTAGCGGAATCGCTCCCTTTTAGCTCCTCCTTCAATGTCTCCAGCTTCTTCTGCAAAAGCCTGATGAGGGGAATGACCTGACTCAGGCTGGCAGTGTCTGAAATGACTTCACGTGTGGCAAGTTCAAAGGGCATCAGAACCTTGCACAACGTTGAAATCATTCTCCACTGCGCTTGAGACAGGTGCATTCCACCTACTATATCGTGCTCAATTGTATAGGCTTGAATGGCCTTTTGCTGCTCCTCCAACCTCTGAAGCATATAGAGGGTTGAATTCCACCTCGTTACCACTTCTTGCTTCAGATGATGGCAGGGCAGGTTCAGTAGTTTTTGGTGGTGCTCCAGTCTTCTGTATGTGGTGCCTGTACGCCGAAAGTGTCCCGCAATTCTTCTGGCCACCGACAGCATCTCTTGCACGCCCCTGTCGTTTTTTAAAAAATTCTGCACCACCAAATTCAAGGTATGTGCAAAACATGGGACGTGCTGGAATTTGCCCATATTTAATGCACACACAATATTGCTGGCGTTGTCCGATGCCACAAATCCACAGGAGAGTCCAATTGGGGTAAGCCATTCCGCGATGATCTTCCTCAGTTGCCGTAAGAGGTTTTCAGCTGTGTGCGTATTCTGGAAAGCGGTGATACAAAGCGTAGCCTGCCTAGGAAAGAGTTGGCGTTTGCGAGATGCTGCTACTGGTGCCGCCGCTGCTGTTCTTGCGGCGGGAGTCCATACATCTACCCAGTGGGCTGTCACAGTCATATAGTCCTGACCCTGCCCTGCTCCACTTGTCCACATGTCCGTGGTTAAGTGGACATTGGGTACAACTGCATTTTTTAGGACACTGGTGAGTCTTTTTCTGACGTCCGTGTACATTCTCGGTATCGCCTGCCTAGAGAAGTGGAACCTAGATGGTATTTGGTAACGGGGGCACACTGCCTCAATAAATTGTCTAGTTCCCTGTGAACTAACGGCGGATACCGGACGCACGTCTAACACCAACATAGTTGTCAAGGCCTCAGTTATCCGCTTTGCAGCAGGATGACTGCTGTGATATTTCATCTTCCTCGCAAAGGACTGTTGAACAGTCAATTGCTTACTGGAAGTAGTACAAGTGGGCTTACGACTTCCCCTCTGGGATGACCATCGACTCCCAGCAGCAACAACAGCAGCGCCAGCAGCAGTAGGCGTTACACGCAAGGATGCATCGGAGGAATCCCAGGCAGGAGAGGACTCGTCAGAATTGCCAGTGACATTGCCTGCAGGACTATTGGCATTCCTGGGGAAGGAGGAAATTGACACTGAGGGAGTTGGTGGGGTGGTTTGCGTGAGCTTGGTTACAAGAGGAAGGGATTTACTGGTCAGTGGACTGCTTCCGCTGTCACCCAAAGTTTTTGAACTTGTCACTGACTTATTATGAATGCGCTGCAGGTGACGTATAAGGGAGGATGTTCCGAGGTGGTTAACGTCCTTACCCCTACTTATTACAGCTTGACAAAGGGAACACACGGCTTGACACCTGTTGTCCGCATTTCTGGTGAAATACTTCCACACCGAAGAGCTGATTTTTTTGGTATTTTCACCAGGCATGTCAACGGCCATATTCCTACCACGGACAACAGGTGTCTCCCCGGGTGCCTGACTTAAACAAACCACCTCACCATCAGAATCCTCCTGGTCAATTTCCTCCCCAGCGCCAGCAACACCCATATCCTCCTCATCCTGGTGTACTTCAACACTGACATCTTCAATCTGACTATCAGGAACTGGACTGCGGGTGCTCCTTCCATCACTTGCAGAGGGCGTGCAAATGGTGGAAGGCGCATGCTCTTCACGTCCAGTGTTGGGAAGGTCAGGCATCGCAACCGACACAATTGGAGTCGGACTCTCCTTGTGGATTTGGGATTTCGAAGAACGCACAGTTCTTTGCGGTGCTACTGCTTTTGCCAGCTTTAGTCTTTTCATTTTTCTAGCGAGAGGCTGAGTGCTTCCATCCTCATGTGAAGCTGAACCACTAGCCATGAACATAGGCCAGGGCCTCAGCCGTTCCTTGCCACTCCGTGTGGTAAATGGCATATTGGCAAGTTTACGCTTCTCCTCCGACAATTTTATTTTAGGTTTTGGAGTCCTTTTTTTACTGATATTTGGTGTTTTGGATTTGACATGCTCTGTACTATGACATTGGGCATCGGCCTTGGCAGAAGACGTTGCTGGCATTTCATCGTCTCGGCCATGACTAGTGGCAGCAGCTTCAGCACGAGGTGGAAGTGGATCTTGATCTTTCCCTAATTTTGGAACCTCAACATTTTTGTTCTCCATATTTTAATAGGCACAACTAAAAGGCACCTCAGGTAAACAATGGAGATGGATGGATTGGATACTAGTATACAATTATGGACGGGCTGCCGAGTGCCGACACAGAGGTAGCCACAGCCGTGAACTACCGCACTGTACTGTGTCTGCTGCTAATATATAGACTGGTTGATAAAGAGATAGTATACTCGTAACTAGTATGTATGTATAAAGAAAGAAAAAAAAACCACGGTTAGGTGGTATATACAATTATGGACGGGCTGCCGAGTGCCGACACAGAGGTAGCCACAGCCGTGAACTACCGCACTGTACTGTGTCTGATGCTAATATAGACTGGTTGATAAAGAGATAGTATACTCGTAACTAGTATGTATGTATAAAGAAAGAAAAAAAAACCACGGTTAGGTGGTATATACAATTATGGACGGGCTGCCGAGTGCCGACACAGAGGTAGCCACAGCCGTGAACTACCGCACTGTACTGTGTCTGCTGCTAATATAGACTGGTTGATAAAGAGATAGTATACTCGTAACTAGTATGTATGTATAAAGAAAGAAAAAAAACCCACGGTTAGGTGGTATATACAATTATGGACGGGCTGCCGAGTGCCGACACAGAGGTAGCCACAGCCGTGAACTACCGCACTGTACTGTGTCTGCTGCTAATATATAGACTGGTTGATAAAGAGATAGTATACTCGTAACTAGTATGTATGTATAAAGAAAGAAAAAAAAACCACGGTTAGGTGGTATATACAATTATGGACGGGCTGCCGAGTGCCGACACAGAGGTAGCCACAGCCGTGAACTACCGCACTGTACTGTGTCTGCTGCTAATATATAGACTGGTTGATAAAGAGATAGTATACTCGTAACTAGTATGTATGTATAAAGAAAGAAAAAAAACCACGGTTAGGTGGTATATACAATTATGGACGGGCTGCCGAGTGCCGACACAGAGGTAGCCACAGCCGTGAACTACCGCACTGTACTGTGTCTGCTGCTAATATAGACTGGTTGATAAAGAGATAGTATACTCGTAACTAGTATGTATGTATAAAGAAAGAAAAAAAAAACACGGTTAGGTGGTATATACAATTATGGACGGGCTGCCGAGTGCCGACACAGAGGTAGCCACAGCCGTGAACTACCGCACTGTACTGTGTCTGCTGCTAATATAGACTGGTTGATAAAGAGATAGTATACTCGTAACTAGTATGACTATAAAGAAAGAAAAAAAAACCACGGTTAGGTGGTATATACAATTATGGACGGGCTGCCGAGTGCCGACACAGAGGTAGCCACAGCCGTGAACTACCGCACTGTACTGTGTCTGCTGCTAATATAGACTGGTTGATAAAGAGATAGTATACTCGTAACTAGTATGTATGTATAAAGAAAGAAAAAAAAACCACGGTTAGGTGGTATATACAATTATGGACGGGCTGCCGAGTGCCGACACAGAGGTAGCCACATCCGTGAACTACCGCACTGTACTGTGTCTGCTGCTAATATATAGACTGGTTGATAAAGAGATAGTATACTCGTAACTAGTATGTATGTATAAAGAAAGAAAAAAAAACCACGGTTAGGTGGTATATACAATTATGGACGGGCTGCCGAGTGCTGACACAGAGGTAGCCACAGCCGTGAACTACCGCACTGAACTGTGTCTGCTGCTAATATATAGACTGGTTGATAAAGAGATAGTATACTCGTAACTAGTATGTATGTATAAAGAAAGAAAAAAAAACCACGGTTAGGTGGTATATACAATTATGGACGGGCTGCCGAGTGCCGACACAGAGGTAGCCACAGCCGTGAACTACCGCACTGTACTGTGTCTGCTGCTAATATAGACTGGTTGATAAAGAGATAGTATACTCGTAACTAGTATGTATGTATAAAGAAAGAAAAAAAAACCACGGTTAGGTGGTATATACAATTATGGACGGGCTGCCGAGTGCCGACACAGAGGTAGCCACAGCCGTGAACTACCGCACTGTACTGTGTCTGCTGCTAATATAGACTGGTTGATAAAGAGATAGTATACTCGTAACTAGTATGACTATAAAGAAAGAAAAAAAAACCACGGTTAGGTGGTATATACAATTATGGACGGGCTGCCGAGTGCCGACACAGAGGTAGCCACAGCCGTGAACTACCGCACTGTACTGTGTCTGCTGCTAATATAGACTGGTTGATAAAGAGATAGTATACTACTAATATTATATATACTGGTGGTCAGGTCACTGGTCACTAGTCACACTGGCAGTGGCACTCCTGCAGCAAAAGTGTGCACTGTTTAATTTTAATATAATATTATGTACTCCTGGCTCCTGCTATAACCTATAACTGGCACTGCAGTAGTGCTCCCCAGTCTCCCCCACAATTATAAGCTGTGTGAGCTGAGCACAGTCAGATATATATATACATTGATGCAGCACACTGGGCTGAGCAGTGCACACAGATATGGTATGTGACTGAGTCACTGTGTGTATCGTTTTTTTCAGGCAGAGAACGGATATATTAAATAAAACAAACAACTGCACTGTCTGGTGGTCACTGTGGTCGTCAGTCACTAAACTCTGCACTCTCTTCTACAGTATCACAGCCTCAGGTCAATCTCTCTCTCTCTCTCTCAACCCTAATCTAAATGGAGAGGACGCCAGCCACGTCCTCTCCCTATCAATCTCAATGCACGTGTGAAAATGGCGGCGACGCGCGGCTCCTTATATAGAATCCGAGTCTCGCGATAGAATCCGAGCCTCGCGAGAATCCGACAGCGTCATGATGACGTTCGGGCGCGCTCGGGTTAACCGAGCAAGGCGGGAAGATCCGAGTCGCTCGGACCCGTGAAAAAAAACATGAAGTTCGGGCGGGTTCGGATTCAGAGAAACCGAACCCGCTCATCTCTAGAGAGTACCTGGGAATAGGGACTGGGTATAAGAAAAGTGGATAGGTGTGTGGGCGAATGGAGTGAGAAAGGTGCTAGAGCAACAAATGATATAGAGATTAATAACATTAAAGGTGAAAATAGAATATGAAATATATGATAACAAGTGCTTCAGAAAAAAAGGTAAATTTAATCATAATGCTAGAGACAGTTGATACAGCAAGTGTATATAAGACTTGGCTGGATAAAAGCCATGAGAGGAAGTACAGTATGTACAGTAGCATGATTAGGGAGGGCAGCAAAGCTAGAGGAAGCCTTAAGGATTGTGTTCCTGGAAAACGAAACTAGTGGGGACTGGGGATGGTATCTTTGAAGATTATGATAATAGCATATCCTCCAGGGTAAATAAATATACATTACATGCAGAGAAACACACAGATAGAGTTAAGCTAAATGTTTAAAACTATTCTAGGAAATATTCTACATTTTGGTGCAGAATTCTGCATGTTGCACTGGAAAAATTCAGGCTTTATTAAGCTACACAGAATTCACCATATTAAATCTCTATCTGTAAACACAGCTTCCAAGGACATAAAACACTCTTCTGTGAGTTCTTTTTATTTCTGCATCTGAAATCTATGTTGTACAGATGCTCCCTGATGGACTATTCACAACTTGTATCTTATTGTCATCTCATGTTCTAACCAATGTACATCTGTATAACAGATCCTTTGCTCAGGTCTACAGTTGCTGTAGCTACACACCCTTGTTTGAATAACGGCTTTGTATTTTCTAATTAATATTAGTGGTGGATGCTAATACATAATCAGCAATCTATCCATATGTCCATAAAGTAATTTAATATCTAGGCAAACTCTATATGTGGCTTAACTAATAGCCATATGGACCCAAATCTTACCATTACTTAGTTTAGCTCAGAAAACCAATACTAATAAATACACTGATATTGGCAAAAACACGGGCAAGTCTTTAATTCAATAAAAATTAAATAAAGGTTGCAAGAAAGCACTAAGGCCACTGGCAATATCATATTTGTATTGCTACACTAATTTCGGGGATCAGAACCGAACCAAAACACTGTACAGATGAGATCTGACCCGAACCGATTTTAAATCTGAATTTTGGGTTATGTATTGTAAATATTACATGATTTTAGCTTTTCTTATCAAATTTTATCAATAACTATTATTATTTTATCTATTTTAACTGATTCAAAACCCAAATCTGAACCAAAACACTTGAGGGTGGTTTAGTCAAAACCACACGATGCAGAATTAGAACCAAAACATGGGGTTCACGGCACGCACATCTCTGCTAAGGAATAAATAGGAGTAGATACTCACACCCTATGTCACCTGGGTATGCCAAAGAAACACTGCCTCCTGGTAGCCCTAGACCTGGACTTGTCTCTCAGAAAGTGCTTAGGCATCACTACGGAGTAGTTTGCAAAAATACAGTATCTTAATAAATTTACAAGGGAGACTATGTTCCAGACAGGGGTTGCTCGAGAAGCTGATTTTGTTACCAATGGTGTGTTGATAGTGGAGAGTTCAGATCTGCCAGTGCACGAGGGGAATGCTGAAACTCGCAATGCATATTTTCACACTCATGTGAGAAATTGCAGCTGCGGGTGATCTGCATGCATCTATGAGTCAGGCCCAAAGTCTCTAGTCCAAGCATTTCCAACCTCGGTTCTCAAAGCACACTAACCGTGCAGGATTTAGTGGCATCGAGGCTTCAGCACAGATGGTTAAATCAAAATAACTGAGGCACTAATTAAGTCACCTGTGCTCAAGTCTGAATATCATGAAAACCTGGACTGTTATTGTGCCTTGAGGACGGAGGTTGGGAATTGCTGCTCTAGTCTTTAAGATTTTATCCCATTTTTTTAATTTTAAATTGCCAAATACATGGCATAATTAACTAAAGTAACATGCTCTAACCATTAACCCCTCCCTTTCCACACTCTTGCACCAACTCTGATTTTTATAAAATATAGCCACTAGCAGTGAATGGTTTTAGTAAAATAGGGGGTGATCAGGGGATCACACACAATCTTTGTGGGATCCTATAAATATGCATCTTTCGGTGATCAATCACATGTGCTTCTGGAAAGAATATAGTGGGAACAGTCCAGGAAACCATGAGCAGTAGAAGAAAACACCTTAGATCAACTCACAGTGTCTTTTACAACTCTCTTTTTTAAGTAAGTAAGAGCAAGTAACTGTGCACCTTGGTAAGAAAAATTGTACTGCAGGTTGGGTAGATGTAACATGTGCAGAGAGATTTAGATTTGGGATAGGTGTGTCCAAACTGAAATCTAGATTAAAGTATAAAAAATAAAGCTTTCTTGCATTTGTGGGATACATGCTAAAGCAGCCTTTGTTTATCCTGCATGCAAAAAAAAAAAGTATGCATTTACACCATTTGTATTGCAACATGGTTTGTCCTGGTGCATAGTTACTTGCACTTTCTTACTTTATTCATCCATAAGAATCAGACCCTATGAGGGTCATTTAGATCCTGTTGGATCTGCTACTTCATGCGCAAAGTACCGATGGTCAGTACTTTGCACATGTGCAGAACCCGTTTTGCGCATGTGCGAATGGGTCCAGTGATGTAGGAAGCAGGACGGCAGCAGACTGTCAGTGATTGACTGTCTGCTGCCATTTGGGGTTCAGGGAGAGGGTGGCAATGGCCTCCATTTCCCAAAATGGAAGCATGTCACCGCCATTTAGAGGGAGGGAAAAGGCCAGGCATCTCCGTTGTTGTATCATGTCCTTGTACACGATTGCAGCATTTAAAAAAAGTCTGAGTTCGATGGGGAACCCACACTTCTGGCCAACTCGGACTTCATTACATCCGACCCCATATCTGAATTAACCCCTATATGCACCTGTTTGGAGGTAGATCACTTCCGGATGCTTGTCCCCATGTGCAAAATATCAACTGAAGATGATGAATGCCTTTAACCTTTGATAGGCTGAATGCATCTGAATTGATTGGCTGAATGTGTCAGAATGTGGCTGCTATATATTTGCATCTTTACAGTAACAGCTGCATGCTTTTACACTAGCTATCAGAAAATGAGTGGTACAGGATATTATACACTAACCATCAAATTATGAGGTGTGTATTTAACTGTAGCCAGTACAAAACATATTCTGTAGTGTTCATTAGTTACTAATTAAAAGTCTATTTAATGTTCACCTAAGGTAGGTGTAAAGAGTGCATAGAACAGTTTGAAGAAAAGCATCTGACAAACAAATGTAGCTGAGAAAAGGTGAGCCTTTGTGTACTAATAGAACTGTCCTAAGATGTTAATCAGCTCTGAGTCATATCATATTTCAGAGCATCTAATCATAAAAGAAATCATATTCTATACTTGATTATGGTAAGCAAATTCTTGGCCTCTCAATGAATTAATTTCCTTTTGGTCCATTGGCTCATCCCATTGTAAATTTACAAAGTAAAAGTATGTGTGATAATGTTTGCACACCATTTCTCATACAAGCTGTTTCCCTGAGCAAATACCTAAAGATCAACATTCTGTCACAGAAGGCCAGTCAAGGTGAGAATGATACTTCCATTTAAATGGATGTAAAAGAATGTGAACACCATTCCCATTATAACAGTATTATATCTGAAGAATTGTGAGACATAAGGCAGACAAATATGCTTTCTTTAATATTTAACAATAAGAAAATTGAGCAAGAATATATTACACAATTACAATAACCACATCAGTATACAGATATCAAAAATAGGTTATTAATATGCTCATGCTAAAATGTGATTGACTACAGACATATGCTCTCATGGCCTGATGCAGAATTTAATGTAAATAACCATTTGCATTTGCACAATGCACATGCAGCAGAACTGGGCCTACATAACTATGGGTGATGCAGAATTACATGTAAACCAAAACCATGCCACATGCAACTGAAGGGACAAACCTAGGCTGTAATAAAACATTTGCATATACAGTAGGCAAAGTTCCAGGAAAGTGTGTTGATGAAACTGCAGGCTATGTGTAGTTGTGTGTACACAGAAATATTGGTGCCAAAAAGGGGGGTTTGAAGAAGCCAGAAAGTACTGATCAACTGAGATTTTCATGAAACAGAAGTTTCTAGAGTCTTCAAAGAATGGTGGGCAAAACAAAAAATATCCAGTGAGCAGCAGTTCTATGGGTGAAAAACACCCTGTATATGAAAGAGGTGTCACACTTTGCTACCTGATTAATCAGGTGTTCAGTTTAGTTTAATTCATGATGGGTTCACATCCTGATTGGATTAGCCATCGTCAGTCAGCCCAATATCTACTTCCCTTGAGTCAGAGAATCAGATCTAAAATCTTGGGGTTTTCTTTCCTTGTGTGCACTGACACTATCAGTCTTAATCACTAGTATTCCCTGATTGTTTTCCATGTATGGCTACTGCTGGCTTTTTATTTTGCTGCTGCATTACTCCTAGTGAATCTTGCTAATATGGTGACTGACACTTCATGTTCCTCATTGTTCCTGACTGCTGTTTGATCATCATGGTTCCTAGTGGTCTGCTAAGTTCAAGCCTGAAATGGCACATAGCATACATGTTCTCTAGAGGTGGTTCCATGACCATGACAATGAGGTTGGTGTATTCAAATAACATCCATATTGACCAGATATCAATCCAGTAGAGCATCTTTGGGAAAGGGAGAGATTTGCAGCAGGAATGTGCAGCCGACAAATATGCAGGACCTACATGATGCTTTCATGTCGCATGTACCAGAATGTATATGGGTTGTTTCCAACACAATGCTGCGTGCGTGCTATGAAGGACCATGGATTTATATGAGATCAATTGCCTACCAATAATTGGTCATATAGATCAAGTGGTCCCTAAAACTTCAATCTCTAATATATTGGCTGCATAAGAAAAAAAAAGTCAAAATTACTAGGAAAACAGTTTCATTGTACATAAACATAAAACAGAGCATATTTTAATGATTATAGTAAAAAAAACACAATGCTATTTAAATAACAATGAAAACACTGGTTTTAACTACACCTTTTCTTAACACAATATGGCTGTGTATTTTCATTTTCATATTCACCTTTGCATTACACCATTTTCCCCTGTGTAATTATACTAAAACCAAATGTCTGAAATCAGTGCACTCTCACAGCAAAGCATCAGTATCAATGATGGGCTGAGATTTCTATATTACTGTTGTACGCTTTGTTCTTTAGAGTGTGCAATCATCTTTCCATGATATCTTAAACCACTGGGAGCTCTATTACATTAATGTCTGTTAATGTTATTTCATTTTACCAAAGCAAAGCAACAATATGGCAAGCTCACAGATATAAATTAGTTGGAGTATGCATAGAAATGAGGCAGCTTATAAATAATAACTTAAAGTGAAAATAGAGCCTACTTCCAAATCATTTATATGTGAGGGGAATAAAAGTAACAATACAGTATAAAGATATCCAAAAAGTTGAATTTGAATTCTCATTAAACCTTTCTCTAATCTTGTTTTTATTATACATATCCTTAAGAGCAGAAAAATAAACAACTTTGACAAATACAAATGCTTTGAAGATGAACATAGAAAGGTACCACAAAAATGGGAAATTCATTTTGTAAAAGTTGCCAAAGGGTAAGAGTAAACCGTTAACTGAAAGTTGTTTGAAGGTATGCATAGCTTTTTAATGGTACCGAAATTAATGTTTCTCTCTATCTTGCCTGTATCTTCTGTTCTACCAACGAAAAAGCGTGTTCTTTTTTTAATCACACCAATTCCACATACAATGTGAATAGTATGATTATTTTTTTATTCTTCTTAGTGAGAATCTGAAACAGACTATTAAGTTATTTTAATAAAATAAAACATGTTCTTTTTTTTGTGAACAATGTATCATTCAACTCTGTGTAAGAATTGAACAATAGCGAATTCTTTATAAAAATGTCTCTATAGTTTCTCACATCGTCTTAACTGCAATGGAAATGAGAGATGAGAGATATATTTTTTGTTGCAATTTTTTTTCCAGATACATTATATTAGTTAATATACAGCACCATCTAGAAATGGAAACCCACAGTGTAACATAAACGTTTACAGTTTGGTACCATCTGGTGGCAAAATGGGGAAGATAGACACTCTGGCTTAAGTTAATGAAATGATTCCTTTGTGGTTCTAAAAGTGTTATTTGACTTTAAGACTTAATGATGTGTCTAAGGGTAAACTTTAAGGAAAATTAAGTAACAATTCAACTTTTTTTTAAAAAAGTTTAAATTGGCAAACTCAGTAAATTATTCATTAAATCCATTAATTTTACCTAAACAGCAGGGCATAAGGTAAAAAAAAAAAAAAAAAAGCTTCCATTTATTTTTTTAATTAGTATCTTGTACATGATATCTTTTTTTGGTTTAACAATCATTTGTGCTAATGATCTAACATGAGTCAGTCATACTGTTATTTTCATGAGGATATAAACTGCATATACTGTAGATCCCAAGCATAAAAATAAATTTATTAATTGTACTTTACTGTTTGCAATATTTTAGCTCATGTAATGCATTAATTAGCTTTCATAGAACACGTTGTTTAGGTTTATCATCATTTGATACTATGTCAACTTAAAAAAGGTGGTAAGACAAATGTAGACATATTATAAGCTCTTTAAATAAAGAATAAAAAAATGCAATTACAGTAACATCCAAGAAATTGCACTGTAGTTTAAGAAAATGGTAGACTGAACAAAATATAGCTCATTCAGCTGGGTGAAAAATACAGTTTTCAGTCTTGTGGGGCTGGGTATAAACCACACCGAGGTGTTTGCGGACCCGCTACCACCTAGGTAAGCACAGGGGAGTTTCCCGTTGCCCAGAAGCCTCCAATTGCTGTGGTATTTAATACGATTACTAGAGCTGCTGCCACATCATGTAGTTTAAGGGATAGAGCGGAGTTGCTTATACTATAGACCATCTACAGTGTTAAATATTCATACTGTATTTCATACAGTATCCAGTGTATAAAAAGACCAACGTTTACATTAATGTTCAGGGTTGTTAACAGGTTATTCTACAGCTCCCCCAAACTCCCAAACTTGCTCCAATGTTCTACAGAGTGGGAGATTGTGAACTGCCTCCCTCTAGAAATCCTGCGTTTGCCACTGTACTGTGCTGACAGAGCAGTCAATACAGGTAAGCATACCGTATACACTAATGCTGGGCATACACGCTACACTTATCTGCCGATTCGACCAATATCAGCGGATCAGCCAGATAATTGCAGTGTGTATGTGGCCGACCAACCCAAAAATATCAACTGGTTGGGCATGCCAGATCATCCAGCATGTCCCACTGACACAAAATTTTCATAGTGTCATGTTGGCCGCATCAGGCAGTGTATGCCCTCCAGCGGCCGACTGACGGACATTACCCTGTTCCTTAACATGGGAAGTGAAAGGCAAATGTCTCTTCCCTTAGGGGCGGAGCACCAATATCACGTGACATGCACTGTGAGCTAACAGTATATGTCCCAGATATTGGCAGGGTCAGATAAAGACAGGCATTTTATCTGAGCATGTATGGACAGCATTAACGATAGGCTGCTAGTTAATCCTGTCATCCAACTGGGACACAATTTGAATTTGCCCACCTGGCTGTAACGTCAGTCCCTGCAGCAATTGTACAAGCAATCAGTGAGTCACTTGTACACTCAGCCAGATGCGCCAATACTGTGTCTTCAGATATACCGGCCATCAGCTGTGCTGCACAGCTGACACAATACTGTATGTCTGTGACCAACATCATTCACAAGATATATCATTTATAAACATCTGCTGACCCGATAGCAATATATCAGGCATTCACTCAAACGAACAATATATTGCCCAGTGTGTACCCAGCATAATGCAATTAAAGTTCAGATGCTTTGTTTCAATACTGTCCATGATGCCAAGTTCAATTTGTTTAAAAATTGAATAGTATACTGTAATACTGTATCGTGTATTAGTAGTAACACTTAAGTACCTAGCTTATTATAGCATTGCATGGGGTAGAAATACAAACCAAAGTTTTAAAGAAACTAAAAAATAAAGGTGCTTTTCTCTTACGTCCTAGAGGGTACTGGGGTCCACATTAGAACCATTGGGTATAGATGGGTCCACTAGGAGCCTTGGAACTTTAAGAAATCAATAGTGTGCACTGGCTCCTCCCTCTATGCCCCTCCTACCAGACTCAGTTTAGAAAATGTGCCTGGAGGAGCCGGTCATGCTCGGGGAAGCTCCTGAAGAGTTTTCTGCGTTTATTTTCTAGTTTGTTATTTTCAGGCAGCTCAGGCTGGCACCTGACTGCCTGCTTTGTGGGACTTAGGGGAGAGTACGGCCCAACTTCATTTAGGAGTTAATGGTCCCGTTTCTCTGCTGACAAGACACTGAGCTACTGAGGGAGTAATTTGTAAGCCCCTCCACAGTGCAGCATACCCTCCCACAGCAAGCCGCCACCCCTAACAGAGCCAGAAGAAAGAAGATGTGGTGAGTACAATGCTGGTGTCCCGGTAAGCGGGTCACTGGCGAGAGTGTCAGCATCAGGTTCAGAGTGCAGCGATGATATGCAGGCTGCGCTCCGGGAAGCTCAGTGGACATGTGGCTGGTGTGTGATGCCATGAGGCAGGCGTTAAACCCCTCACAATGCTTACCCATGCTGGCTACTGCCTTAACATGGGTTCTAACCCTAAGTTAAACACATTTAAGACCTCAGTCCAGGATAAAAAAATGGGAAGCCGCGCACCATTACAGGGGCAGGGCTTCACTATGAGCGGATCCATCAGCTCACCAGCAACATTTTCCCTCTGTAGCTTACACTGGCAGCGTCACAGGGAAGCACAGCTCCTCTCCATTGACTCCACGTGTTCCTCAACGGTACCAGGGGGTCATAGATAGGGGGGTGGGAGTGTAGTAGTATACTGAGCCCTATTAAGGGACTTAGTGTGGTGACCCAGCTGAGTTTTACTTGGCCATAAGGGTGTAGTGTGGCTTGCTCCTTTTTCTCTGTGTCTTCCTGGGGGCTCTGTGTGGGTTAAAACTGTGTTTTCACCTTCTGTGTGTGTGAGTGTGTGTGTGTGGGGGGTCCCTTCACGTTACAATGTCCAGGGACTGTGTTTCATGCACAGCAGAGTGTCTGTCCTCTCCACGTGATTCGCTACCATGTACACAAGGTAGTTCCCATATTCTCAAGCTAGTGAGTCAGAACCCCCATGGTTAGATTCCATCAAGGGGATGATATCAAATATTTCTACAAAATTAGCCCAGAATGAAAAAGAGACGCAATACTTAAGACAGTCTATGGCTGACCTCATAAATAGAGATCCGGTCCCCATAGCGGCACCTCAAACCCTTACACTTTGCCCACAGTAGTGTACTCTGTCCCAAATCATGCAGGCTGATACTGATGATGATACATCAGACGCAGATGAGGGTGAGGTTGATGCTAGTGAGGGGGATGCAGCCCTGTCACAAGGAATACAGGCCCTAATAGAAGCTATTAGGGATGTCCTGCACATTTCTGACAAAGTGGCGGAGGTAGAAGAGGAGTCTTATTTTAATGTAAAAAATAAATCCTCTGCTACATTCCCAGCATCAAAGGAATTGAATGCTTTATTTGAGGAAACTTGGGCAACTCCTGACAAAAAGTCTCAGATCCCTAAGAGATTGATTGCTTCCTTCCCCTTTCCTCTGGAAGATAGGAAGAAATGGGAAAACCCACCGGTTGTGGACGCATCGGTCTCTAGGTTGTCTAAGATAGTCTAAACCGTTCCTGGGGCAGCATCCTTAAAGGACAAGGCTGACCGCAAGATTGAGACCACTCTCAAATCCTTATACACAGCAGCAGGGGTGGCCCAGCTACCTACTATTGCTTGTGCATGGATCACTAGGACCATTGCAAAATGGTCTGGTAATCTAATAGATGGGTTAGATTCCTTACTCCGGGGGGAGATCATTTTGCTTCTACAACATATTCAAGACTCTGCAAACTTTATGGTGGAGGCCATAAAGGAAATTGGTTTGCTTAATGCACGCATAACTTATATGGTACTCTCAGCATGCAGGGGCTTGTGGCTGCACCAATGGACTGCAGATGCAGATTCCAGGAAAGACATGGGAGGCCTACCGCTCAAAGGGGAGGCCCTTTTTGGAGATTAATTGGATGCATGGATATCCAAGGCTATGGTGGGTAAGTCTACATACCTTCCTTCCGCAGCACCCCCAGCAAGGAAAACCTACTCTACTCCAAATCTGCAGTCCTTTTTCGGACAGTGAAGTTTAAAGGCAGACCCAAAGGTTCCTCTACAGCCTTCAAAAGCAATAAAGGTAAATCCAGAAAACCAACAACTGCAGGTTCTCAGGAACAGACCTCTGGGCCTGTTTCCTCAAGGCCTTCAGCATGACAGTGGACCACACTGCCTGGAAGACAGGCAGGTGGGAGCTCAGTTACATTATTTCAGTCTCTTGTGGGCAACATCTTGCCAGGATCCCTGGGTCAAAGACATTATTGCCCAGGGATACAGACTGGAGTTTAAGGAACTCCCACCTCTCTGATTCTTCAAATCAGGCATACCAGCTTCTCCAGAAGCAGGTATGACTTTGCAGGCAGCAATTCAGAAACTGGTACAAACTCAGGTCATTGTCCCAATCCACTTCACCTACAAAACAAGGGTTATTACTCCAACCTGTTTGTGGTACCGAAACCGGACGGTTCGGTTAGGCCCATTTTTAACCTCAAGTCACTGAACCCATAATTGATGGTGTTCAAGTAAAAGATGGAGTCTCTGAGAGCGGTGATCACAGGTCTGGAAGGAGGGAATTTCTGGTGTCTCTGGACATAAAGGATGCGTACCTTCATGTACCGATTTGGCCACCTCATCAGGCTTATCTGCGGTTTGCAATGCAAGACTGTTGCTACCAGTTCCAGGCCCTGCCATTTGACCTTTCTATGGCACCAAGGATGTTCACCAAGGTAATGGCAGAGATGATGTTTCTCCTCCGTAAACAGGGAGTGAACATAATACCTTACCTGGACTACCTGCTGATAAAAGCAACATCCAGGGAGAGGTTGTTAGACAGCATTGCCCTCTCATCCCGACTACTCCAGGTTCATAGGTGGATTCTGAACCTACCAAAATCACACCTAGAACCAACAGGGTGGCTTCTGTTCCTATGGATGATACTGGATATGGAGGAACAGAAGGTATTCCTTCCATTGGAAAAGGCATTGGTAATCCAGTCAATGGTGCGGGATGTCCTGAAACCAGCCCGGATCTCAGTACATCTTTGCATTTGCCTTCTGGGGAAGACGGTAGCCTCTTACAAGGCTCCACAATATGGAAGGTTTAATGCAAGGCCCTTCCAGCTCGATCTGTTGGACAAATGGTCCAGATCGCATTTTCACAACGCACCAGAGGATTCATCTGTCACCAAAAGCCAGGATTTCTCTTCTGTGGCAGCTTCAGACTTCTCACCTGACCGAGGGTCGAAGGTTTGGGATTCAAAATTGGATTATTCTAACCACAGACGCAAGCCTAAGAGGTTGGGGAGTTGTAACCCAGGGGGAACAGTTCCAAGGAAAATGGTCAACTCAGGAAACCATCCTTCCAATCAACGTTCTGGAGCTAAGGGCCATATACAACGCCCTTCTACAGGCACTGCATCTTCTTCAAGATCAAACAATTCAAGTTCATTCGGACAATGTGATGGCAGTAACATACATAAACCAACAGGGTTGAACGAAGAGCAAAGCAGCCATGTCAGAGGTAACAAGGATTCTCCTCAGGGCAGAAAGACATGCAATGGTGCTGTCGGCAATCTTCAATCCGGGTGTAGACAACTGGGAAGCGGACTTCCTCAGCAGACACAACCTCCACCCAGGAGAGTGGGGCCTCAACCCGCAGGTGTTCGAGTCCTTGACACGTCGGTGGGGATTTCCACAAATAGACATGATGGCCTCTCTTATCAACAAGAAGCTCACGCAGTATTGCTCCAAGTCGAGGGACCCTCAAGCAGTGGTGGTGGATGCTCTGGGGACTCCATGGGTTTACCAGATGGTTTACGTGTTTCAACCTCTTCCACTGATCCCAAGAATTCTCAAAAGAATAAAAATGGAAAAGGTTCAAGCAATTCTCATTGCCCTGGACTAGCCAAGAAGGGACTAGTATGCGGATCTTCTGGAAATGCTCCTAGAGGACCCGTGGCCTCTACCCCTTTGCAAGGATCTACTACAACAGGGGCCGTTTGTTTATCAAGACTTACCACAGCTATGTTTGACGGCATGGAGGTTGAGCATCAGATTTTAGCCCGGAAGGGGATCCTGGACAAGGTTATTCCTACCCTGATCCAGGCCAGGAAAGGGGTGACGTCTAGGCATTACCACCGTATTTGGAAAAAATATGTTTTGTGGTGTGAAAACAGGAAGTTTCCTGAAGTGGATTTTCAACTGGGACGTTTTCTCCTTTTTCTACAGTCAGGGATGGATGTGGGACTACATTTGGGCTCCTTAAAAGTCCAGATTTAGGCCTTATCTCTTTTCTTCCAGAAACAATTGGCATCCCTCCCTGAGGTTGAGACATTCTTGAAAGGTGTTCTGCACATCCAACCACCCTTTGTGCCTCCCACGGCACCTTGGGATTTCAATGTGATGTTGCAGTTTCTACAATCAGAATGGTTTGCGCCTTTACAGGAGGTTGACGTTAAGTTTCTTACGTGGAAGACCGTTACACTGTTGGCCTTGGCTTCAGCAAGGCTTGTGTCGGAACTGGGGGCAATGTCTCACAAGAGCCCCTATTTGATTTTTCATGAAGATAGATCTGTACTCAGAACTTGTCAGCAATGTCTTCCTAAGGTGGTGTCTGTGTGTCAGGAATCTGCATTCTCCGTCGCATCACTACTGTGGAACTACAGGTTCCAGCAGTTCAGTTCTGTTCCAGTTTTCAGTCTACTGCAGCCTGGAGTACACAGTGCTTCAGCTAACTCACAGCTGATCTGAACACCCAATCCAGCGGGGTGTGTTCTCACAGAGATGCAACATCCAATCATCACTGACCAAGGTGTGTAAACTCCAGTTCCTGGCTCAGTCTCATGGCCTTGGACAACGCGTCACATCCTTCGAACAGGCGTCTCCTGTCTTCAGTCCTCTGTCTGCAGAGATTCCCCAGTGTATTGGACCTGTGGAACTACAGGTTCCAGCAGGTCAATTCCAGTTCCGTTTCCAGTTCCAGTTCCAGTCTGCAATCCCCTGTTTCCAGCGATCTCCTATTTCTGGCATTTCCAAGTTGTTTCCCTGTTCCAGTGTTCCTGTGGAACTACAAGTACCAGCATCCATTCCAGCTTTCCTATGAGTCACATTCGGTGTACAAGTTCTCCTGGTTCCTGTGTTCCTGTTTCCAGTGGTTTCCTTGTTGTTATTCTTCAGTCTTCAGTTTGCTATGAACTCCAGCCACAGTTTGCCACAACAACTTGCAGTAAGAGACTTTCTTCAGGTGTTCTTCCATTACTCAGCCTGTGCACCTGATTACCAGCATCTAGCATTGTGCATTGCATTTAGCACTTAACAACTTGCTGTGTAGAACTGTCTCCTGCTAGGGCCTTGCTTGGCTTAAAGACGTGTGCTTCTACAGAGACTGTGTGCTTTGATTGCTATTTGTTATATATCAGAGTTTCGTTTGCTGCATCTGATTTCATTGTTGCCTAATCATTTATATCAAGTTACAAGTTCATCTTCATTGCTCATTTGTTACCAGTGACTTTTGAATATCAGATTAAGTTATTATTCATTGTTCCTGTCATCCGTTATCCCTGTGTGATAATAAATACCAAGCGCACATGCGCGGAACTTTTTGTCAGTCTTCCTGTTTCCTCTATCACTCCTACACTGACCCACTAGTGCCCCCTCCGGGGACAGACAAAGTTACAGAATCCAGACACTGTGTTTCATATCAACCAACCTATTGTGGTTCTGGTACTTACTGACACCTCTACTACCTCAAGGTCCTTGGATGTTGTGAGGGCTTTTAAGATCTAGGTGAAGCGGACAGCTCTTCACAGGAAATCTGACTCGCTGTTTGTTCTCTATGATCCCAAGTAAATTGGGTGTCCTGCTTCAAAGCAGTCTATTGCTCACTGGATCAGGCTTACTATCCAGCAGGCTTATTCTATGGCAGGAATGCTGGTTCCTAAAGTACATGCCCACTCTACTAGGTCAGTGGATTCTTCCTGGGCGGCTGCCCGAGGTGTCTCGGCTTTACAGCTCTGCCAAGCAGCTACTTGGTCAGGTTCGAACACGTTTGCTAAGTTCTACAAGTTTGATACTTTGGCCTCTGAGGACCTTCTGTTTGGTCAATCAGTTCTGCAGGAACCTCAGCACTCTCCCACCCAGTTTGGGAGCTTTAATACATCCCCATGGTACTAATGTTGACCCCAGTATCCTCTGGGACGTAAGAGAAAGTAAGATTTTAATTACCTACCAGTAAATCCTTTTCTCGTAGTCCGTAGAGGATACTGGGCGCCTGCCCAGTGATTCATATTTCCTACACGGTTTCTTCATTAAGTAATGTTGTTGGTTCAGCTGTTGCGGTTCCAGTTCTAGTTTGGTTAGCTTGGCTTTCCTCTTGTTTGTGTGTGCTGGTTCGTATCTCACCACTGTTCTGTTACAACCTTCCTCAAGATATGTCCGTCTCCTCGGGCACAGTTTCTAGACTGAGTCTGGTAGGAAGGGCATAGAGGGAGGAGCCAGTGCACACTATTGATTTCTTAAAGTGCCCAAGGCTCCCAGTGGACTCGTCTATACCCCATGGTACTAATGTGGACCCCAGTATCCTCTATGGACTACGAGAAAAAGGATTTACCGGTAGGTAATTAAAATCCTATTTTATTGAATGCTAATTTCAATGTGTCTTATGCTGTGTACACACTATGAGATATATCGATAAGTGCCCCTAATCGTGCATACACCCAATTGTCAGATGTAATGTTGTCCGAGATTACCGGAGGTGCAGGATGCCGGACGATCTCTGATGTTTTTTTAAAGGGGCAATCACTTGCTTGTAAGGGATTGCCCCTTTAAAAAAACATCAAAGATCGCTGGCATCCGGCACCGCAACCGATCTCAGATGCCATTACATCCTGCCCCATATGTCTATGAACAGCCTTTTAGTGATCAAGCTCTCAGCAAGATATGTACAATAGTCCAATAGGGTTGGGTTCGGGAGACTGGCAGTTCACATTCCGGCGGTCAAAATACCACCCCTGGCAATCCAACAGTTCTTAATTTTGGCAGGAACTCTGCAGGAAAGTAATCCTAATCCTAACCCTTTCACTACTTCTAACCGTCCCTCCCGGCAACCTTAACCTAACCCACAACTCCTGAAGCCTAAACCTAACTCTCCCTCTCTGCAGCCTACACCTAACCCTCCCCCCACAGCCTAACCCTAACCCCCCTAGCATACTTATGTTAGGCATCCCGGTGGTCTGGAATCTGACATCAGCATCCTGACCTCCGGGATTGCAAATTCCAGCATGCTGACTACATCCTGTCCAATATTATAGAACACATATATACATGTACTGTTCTGGAAAGCCCATCAGTTCCCACTTATAAGAAATGCCTTTGCAAAGCCAGTAATGGTGGTGGTGAAAGCTAGTCTACATATTATAATCATTATATCTGGCATTGGGAGATGGGTGTTTTAGATCACCTATAGTACAATAAATCCATCTGTACATGTCTATGATAAAGTAGAAGCAACTTATATGTATGCATTTATGTATGTATGTATGTATGTATGTATGTATGTATATAGATAAAAAAGTTTTTAAGATATTGGAAATTTGCAATTTATAATGGAAGGACCTTCCTTCAAGTTAGCATTCCATAAAATACTCAATATCTCTCACACATGATTAATTTGGCAGAATATTTTGTCAGTATACTGTACCTCCAATAGCACACTGCAGGAACAGCATCATTTCATGCAAAATATTCATGCTGGCATCATTACTTATACTAATGCATCTTTTCCTGCTTCATGTTATAGTAATTACGCGATTTACAGTACCATCCAAGCTGTAAACCAAGGATGAGCAAAATATGACCCAAAAAATATGAAACAGACCGCAACGCAATTGGGTCTAGTCCAATGATGCTGCCGAATCTGTGCTGGTACATGACAACTCCTGAGAGCCCTATAAATTATTATTACAGTATATTTAATTTATAAGGTACCACAATTGGTCCGCAGCGCTGTATATATACGGTAACAGTAGTATAGGGTACACAGAACACTGCATAACATAACAGTAACCAAGAATTAAACAGAGCACAGGTAACACTTAGAACGACAATTCTCAGAACACGACACAGCTGGGAAGCAAGGTGAGTGAGGGTGTAATCAGCGAAGGGTGGAACTTGTATCCAATAGTGACGGCACGAATAGCAGGACTAGAGCCACTGTAAGAGACAAACGGCTTTGAGTGAGAAGAATTCTGGGCTGGGGTAGGTGAAGGCTGTTATTGAAGTGCTAGAGAAGAGGGCTGTGAGAATAGGATGGAAGAGAACCCTGCTCCTATGAGCTTGCAATCTTGGGGAGGGGGAGAAGACATGAGGGGTGAGCATGTAGATAGGGATCTGAGGGCAGGAGGTAGGCAACGTAGGGATGACTGAGGTAGGAGGGTGGGGTGATTGACTTGGCAACAAGTTTAAGTGGTTTCAGTGCTTGTTTAAAGCTATGCAGGGTCGGGGAGAGCTTGATGGAGCGAGGGAGCTCATTCCAGTGAGGGGGTCAGCATGAGCAAAATATTGAATTCAAGCATGAGATACAATTACCAGGGCAGAAGAGAGGCAATGGTCATTGGCTGATTGGAGAGGGCAGCAAGGAGTATGTAAGGAGACAAGGCAGGTGATATAAGGAGCAATAGAGTAAGAGAAGTCCTTGCATGTGAGGGTGAGGAGTTTGAAGAGGATTATGTAGGGCAGGGGTGTCAAACACAAGGCCCGCGGGCCAAATCCGGCCCGCCAGACCTCGTCTGATGGCCCGCGGTGCCGCCGCCAGCCTTGCAGCCTCCCCTGCACGGAGTAAATTCATTTTAAAAATGGCTCAAGTTAAAAAAAAAAAAAAAATTTACTTACCTTCCGGGACCTGGCCCGACTTCTTCCTGCCCCGCACTGCTCCCTGGGTGTCGGACGTGACGTCATCACGTGACGTCCGCCCGACATCTCCAGGTATAAGAGGAGCGCGCGGACGCCGCGGAGAGGAGCAAGAAGAAAGAAGTAAAAGAAAGAAAGAAGTAAAAGGTAAGTAAAGTAAATGGAGGGGGCAGATGGCTGGGCACTATAAAAGGGGGCAGATGGCTGGGCACTATAAAAGGGGGCAGATGGCTGGGCACTATAAAAGGGGGCACATGGCTGGGCACTATAAAAGGGGGCAGATGGCTGGGCACTATAAAAGGGGGCAGATGGCTGGGCACTATAAAAGGGGGCACATGGCTGGGCACTATAAAAGGGGGCACATGGCTGGGCACTATAAAAGGGGGCACATGGCTGGGCACTATAAAAGGGGGCAGATGGCTGGGCACTATAAAAGGGGGCACATAATAATTGAATGCAGTGACATTAATTTATGATAATAAAGAGTGGACACATAGACCTACAGATACAACCGGCCCTTTGATGGGGACCAAACTGCTGATGCGGCCCCCGATGAATTTGAGTTTGACACCCCTGATGTAGGGGAATGCAGTGGCGCATGCAGGAGGGGGGTTCTGAGTACCCAGAAACCCTCCTAACAGACCAATTTTTTTTCATGCAGCATTTTGCGGCCGTGATTTAAGCCCCACCAATAATGGTATTAGGCTCCTCCACTTTTTAAAAGAACTGTGAATCATGGGTTGTGCCACAGTTCCTTCCTGCTCTTTGTTTTGTATCTGTAGCTCCTTCTGATCTCCACCTCTGACCCTCTACTATCCAAGACTTCCAGAGTAGGTGTTTCAGCAGTCTGATGTCCTCTACAGCCTGATCTCTGATTGTCCTCCAGTTGTAAGTCCTAATTAATATCTAGACTATTCCAATTACAGTATATATATATATATATATATATATATATATATATATATATATATAAATCTAGTTCCCTATCCAGTATAATATCTATGTTAAAACTGATTCAGTATGATATCACAGCTGTCAGGATCCCGGCGGTCAGGAGACCGATGCCGCGATCCTGACAGCTGGAATACTGGTGGCGAGCAATCTTTGTGCTTGCTGCCAGTTCAATACATAATTTGCAGCTGTCACATTTTTTCTATGATGAATAGACCCCTGTGTTTGTGTTTAGATAGATGTAATGTGTATCTCAAACATGAGACTGACAAATGTGTATATATATACTGGGTCACCTCCATCTTCACCCCCATGCTTGGCTTCTCCCATTTCTGAAAATAAACCCATGCAAATCCTACATTTGGCCCTGGAATAGAAGCCAATGCATTTTTCGGTGAAGGCCAGTGGTGGATGTGGAACAGCAGGAGAAAAGAGTCTAGCAGCAACTTTGAGAATAGATCAAAGTGGAGTGATAATGGTCCCCCAGCTTAAATAAATGTCCACCAGGGGTGGATTTAGGGATGAGGATGCCCCTAGGCACAACATTTACAGCCCCTTCCCACACACACACCTAATTTTGCTACTGTTATTATTGTTTGCTTATAAGCCCTTATTTGATGATAGCCAATTTAATAGAGTGATTAAAAAAAGCCATTTAACTATGAAATTATTATTTTTTATTATGTTTACTGTACATATTTACTAAGTGGGACATCTTACGGGGCAGTATGTGCATTTTCTATCAGTTGACACGCCATTCAAGATGGCATATGATACAGTTCAGTGGAAATATTCTGCAGTTACTGGTACATTTTGGGCTGACCATACCATCACAAGCATCCAAGTGTCACCCCCAAACTAGTGCCGTCCCTATGCATGTGCCTCACATGCCTAAGGGGAAATTTTCCACGGATGTCCAACCCTGGTCTCAATATCTAGAAAAGATATCAGATGATATTTTGGACCTCAAAATTGTTGGGTTCATACAAATTACCGAAAGTGATATGGTAATTCAATAGTGTTATTAGATGAAATTGCATAATTGCAACTGATGAAACCTAAGATCTGATTGGCTGTTTACAGCACATTTTTGTTTCCCAAAATCAATTAGTAGTTGAAAACTATATCCTTCACTGTAGGAAATCTGTAGTGGAAATCTACCCATACTTCGCTATTGTTAAAATTACATAGTAGATGTAATGTTCTTAGAACCTCCCTAAAATCCCACAATAACACACGTCTATTGCAAAACTACAACAGCTGTTGTCAAAAACTGCTGTTAAAAAGCATTTGTAATGAACAAGAAAAGAAAATAGTTTCTGTTTCTGAAGCTGAAATTGAAAGCAATTTAAATGACATGCTAAAGGAGAATAACTTCCTAAAATGAGATTCACTGAAGCTATGTAAATATAATGAGACTGTAAGTAGCTAGAGTCATGTATCTCAAAAGGGTATGGGTTTCACTGTTAGAAAGCAAAGGTATATTAATAAACCTAACCTATTGCTTATAATAGCTATCATAAAAAGATCACTTACTAGTGATCAGGATTCGCTCCCTTCTCGTTACAACCTCATAGCAATTGGCACACTACAAACTCTATCCATATTGAATTTGTAGGACCAATAAGGCTGTAAGAGCAAATATAAAAATAATTCTGTGAACAAGAATTTCAAGTTGCTGAATGTAAAATGAAACAGGATGTATCTTCTATATTCAGAGTTACATTGGCTGTCGGCCTAAAATGCAATTCAATCACTATTAAATCCATTCAAACACTATTTATATGCAGGATAAAAGAAGAGCAATGGTAGATAGTACTTTTTACAGCTCTATGCAGAGGGATCCTATGTGTCCCACTTTCCAAAGACAATCCTGATATTTCTTTCTGAAATTCTGTACCTTGCCATTCAATTGTCATGCAGTTTATAGTATTGGAGCTTCTGTACAGTATAATGGGTAGATGTAGAGCATGAATGTGAATAAGTCTTGTACTTGTACTCGAACAACAGGGCAGTACGAATGGTGTAATGGTTAGCATTACTTCCTTACAGCACTGAGGTCATGAGTTTGAGTCCCACCATGGCCCTAATTGTACTAAGGGCCTAATTCAAGGTTGATTGCAAAACATTTTCCTCTAATAGGCAAAACCATGTGCACTGCAGGTGGGGCAGATATGTTGTGCAGAGAGAGTAAGATTTTGGTTGGTTATATTGTTTCTGTGCAGGGTAAATTCTGGTTGCTTTATTTTTACACTGCAATTTAGATTTTAGTTTGAACACACCCCACCCAAATCTAACTCTCTCTGCACTTTATATCTGCTTCACCTACAGTGCACATGGTTTTGCCCATTAAAGGAAAATGTTTTGCATTCAACCTTGAATTACAGATGGAGCCACGTTCATCTGAGGCAGCTCCATCGCAGGCGTGCACTCCCGACGTGGCTAGGCGATCCATCCACCTAGCCCCGCCGGGAGTGCACAGAGACGCTCTCCCATTCACTTAAATTGGGCATGTCACCGTCTCTGTCATGGACAGGCACGCGCCACTTTCGGAGACGCTCTAACATTCTAGTGAGGCAGACGCCTAGCGTGACTCCATCTGTAGGTTCTAAGTGTTGGAGAGTGATAAAGTGGAGAGATATAATGTACCAATCAACTGTCATTTTTCAAACACAGCCTGTAACAGGATAGATAGGATCTGAGTGGCTGGTACTTTGTGGTCTATTTGCTAAACCTTGGAGAGATAAAGTCAAGAGAGATAAAGTACCAACCAATCAGCTCCTAACTCTCATTTTTCAAATACAGCCTGTAACATGGCAGTTGTTAGCTGATTGGCTGTTACTCTCTCTCTGTCCACTTTATTTCTCTTCAAGACTTAGCAAATAGACCCCATAGTATTGGGTATATAGGGATGGGGTATAGGTGAAGGAAGAAAAGAAGCTCCTAGGTAGGTGTAAGAATTCTTCTACTCCCTACAATTGATATATATCTAGTCTCTCTTTCTTTTAATGTCACTTTCAACCTTTCTATTTTTCCAACTTCTTTTGTTTTCTTTATTGCAATCAAGCTTTCCAACAGTGGCATCCTGCATAAAGCAGACCGAGAACTCTCTATTCTGAATACTGAAATGTGTGGCAAGTACTACATAGTTACATGTACAGTATGAACTACAGGATCACATTCTGAGTAATTTTCACAATCAAGGCAATTGAAAAACATTATTTTTACTTAACTGATAATAAAATAAATGTCATGTTCAATTTAGAGGCCTATTTATCAACGTTTTATAAAATAATTTAGAAACTGCAGTTTTTGCATAATTTTATGAATTATTGCAATGTACAATACCCATAGTCTAATGCAAGAGACGGCTCATTAGTTAGGTACTGCTATAATTGGTTGACACCAAATGGTCGACATGAACAAAATTGACATGGATGAAAGGCCAACATAAGCAAAAGTGTGGCAAGTACTACATAGTTACATGTACAGTATGAACTACAGAATCACATTCTGAGTCATTTTCACAATCAAGGCAATTGAAAAACATTATTTTTACTTAACTGGTAAAATAAATTTCATGTTCAATTTAGAGGCCTATTTATCAAAGTTTTTATTTTTTATAAAATAATTTAGAAACTGCAGTTTTTGCATAATTTTATGAATTATTGCAATGTACAATACCCATAGTCTAATGCAGGAGGCGGCTCATTAGTTAGGTTCTGCTATAATTGGTCGACATGCACAAGATCGACATGGGTCTTTCACCCATGTCGATCTTGTGCATGTCGGCCAACATAAGCAAAAGTCGAATGGTCCACACACTTTTTTTATGATTTGTGGGTGTCATTTTGTAGGTTTCAGTATATGAAACCCTAATCAGTGTGCCATGCCCCCTCAAATGGCTCACTTTGCTCTCTATGCTTAGGGCAAGGTGCTTTGGCACAGGTTTGCGTTCCCAGTCGTAGTCAATGTGCATGGCAAAGAATGAGAAAGTTGAAAAAAATGCAAAGAATTTAAAAAAATGTTTGTCGATCATATGTTGTGTTGACCATTGTCATGTTGACCATTTGAATGTGTCTACCTTTTGACCATGTCGACCATAGGCATGTCAACCATATGGTGTGGACATATTGACTGTCGACCTATTGACTGTTGTCCTATAGACCGGATACCCATTAATGCTTCAGATCACAGTCCCCATTATTAGCAATGGGGATTATGTTCTGAGCCTCTCTGTATGTACCAAACGCTGAAAAGTTAAAATTTTCTGAGTTTGACCCCTTAAGTTTAAGCCATCTTTAGATGTTGTGAACTACTCTATGAAGGCATATTTGCAGGAAAGGGATTTTCTGATCCCTCTCTTGCAGCCTCCTTCCGTAAACTGACACTGTGCTCATGTCCCTCCTCCAAAATGCTGCACAAGTAACATGCAGTGACAGCGGTTATCACTACTGCTATACCTGCCTGTTAAGTTTAGAACATAGGGGGTAATTCCAAGTTGATTGCAGCAGGAATTCTGTTAGCAATTGGGCAAAACCATGTGCACTGCAGGGGAGGCAGATATAACATGTGCAGAGAGAGTTAGATTTGGGTGTGGTGTGTTCAATCTGCAATCTAATTTGCAGTGTAAAAATAAAGCAGTTAGTATTTACCCTGCACAGAAATAAAATAACCCACCCAAATCTAACTCTCCCTGCAAATGTTATATCTGCCTCCCCTGCAGTGCACATGGTTTTGCCCAACTGCTAAAAAATTTCCTGCTGCGATCAACTTGGAATTACCCCCATAGCATGGATATTTACTGTTACTGACAATGGACAAAGGACAGCCTAATTGGCAGTTAAAATCACAGGGATATATAAGCAGTGAAAAGAGTGGAGAAGTGAGCCAGTGGAGAAGTTGCCTATGGCAGCCAATCAGCATTGAGGTAACATTTATCAAGTGCATTCTATAAAATTATATGTAGCAGCCTATTGGTTGTCATGGACAACTTCTCCACTGGCTCACTTCTCCACACTTTTCACTGCTTCATGAATAGAGTGCAATATATTTAAGAAAGGCAAAACAAAAATACTATTTGAGAAAAAAAGTTTTATATTTCTTTAGCAACTTTTGAAAGCCATGCATTTTGGGTGTTATTCAGAGTTGTTAGCAAACCAAAAATGTTATGTTGCACTGCAGGTGGGGCAGATGTAACATGTGCAGGGAGTTTTAGATTTGGGTGGGTTAATTTGTTTCAGTGCATGGTAAATACTAACTGCTTAATTTCTACATGGCAATTTAGATTTCGGTTTGAACACACCCCACCCAAATCTAACTTTCTGTGCACATGTTACATCTGCCTCACTTGCAGTGCACCATGGTTTTGCCCAATTGCTAACTTTTTTTATTTGCTAACAAACCTGAATAAGGCCCTTTGTCCATTAAAAATTGTGGCTTAACCCTTTGGCTAGTATAGTATTTCTACCTTACAGAGTACATACACCCAGGATATTCAAATTATGTAATTTTCAAAATATATATATATTTTTTTTAAATCTTGGTCTTTGGCTAAAGTAATTAGCATGCTAATTAACATGTTAATATTAATCATACTCACTTCAGTCCCATATTTTATGTCACGGCTCTAGAAGTGATTGTATAGAGGCTTGGGCTGCTGGAGGAGCTACCGAGATGCAATTAGTATACTGAATTTGCTTCAAATCCCTCTCCCATTCAAACTGAGAGGAGGAAAGGAGTTTATGTTTTTTTGTCACACGTGACAGCTCCTACTGTAATGAATACAGTAATTTCCATCATATGTATATATATATATATATATATATTAAAAAAAAAACATTTTTTTAATGTAAGAATTTATATAATTGGTCTTCAAAAGGATGAGATCTAATTAAAAGAAGAGTGTAGAAACTAACATGGATTAATTGGTAACCTGCAGAGATAATTAGACCAGTGGGAGTACGATTACACCTATCATAAACTGCTTTTTTTCTTGTTTTTTTCTCATTCTTCACAACTTGAGGTTAAGTACTTAATGCTTTAATTGGTTGTAGAACTGCAAAAAAGAAGGGACTTATACATTAAAAAAAAAAAATATTTGGTTAGTCAATCTTATGTAGCATGAAGAGGTTTTAATACAGCATGTTCTTTAACATCATGGCTCAGCTACAGATAACATGACTGTAAAAATAATCCCAATTAATCTTGACATATTTTATTTTCTGAGTAATAATGTGTAAAATTACAAACAACAGCAGTGCTGCAAAATGAGACGTCTAGCAGGCACTGCAATCTCCTACTTTAATCTGGAAAGCAAGTTTTTGAGGCTTGTGAGCAGACAGTGGACGTTCCATGGGGACACAAAAAGGCCCTGATACAGTACGAATCACAAAGATGTTCCACACATCTGATTATCTGCTTAGCCTCCTTCTGCCTAACCTGATACACATCCCTATTAGATGTGTGAAAGTTCAAGCAAAGGAGAAAATAGATCAGTCAGTATACAAGACTGACAAAGCCATTATTGTACTTGAGAGGAGGAGAGGGACAAGACAGGACAAGTTTAAGGAGACAAATGTATAGGAAAATACTTTTTTTTTGTTCCGCTTCATCATTACAGTTGGAACACACTTGGCGAGAATGTAAAGAAATAACAGGCTAACGCGTGGAACTGGAGAAAACACCTTTTTTTGAAGATTAGGAAAGTATGCCGAAGATAGTAGCTAATAAGGAGATAGTGGAGCGACTGCCTGATATTTAATAACATGTTTCTATTTTCAGTGGTCTCATTTATAGATCATGTTTAAGGCAATGATAGTTATTTTTATTTTTTAAAATGTTTAAGCACACAAATCATTAATTGGAGGAAATAAAATGAGGTAAAGAAAGATATTGATAATTATGCTTATGCGCAATAAAGCTTCCGGGTGTTGCCATTTTTAATACTATAATTTAGCTGCTTAATATATTTACTATAACATTTTATGGGTTTAGAAAACTTTATAAATAGGAACCAAATGTGGGTCACACATCAGTGCTGCAATTCCCTGTCACTTATCTGATCCGCCTATTTTTGTTTGTTTGGAATCGGCAGAATGGGGATTTCCATCATGTTGGGTTTGCCCGATTCCCCAAACCCGTTGTTGGCAGAGCAGGAAATTAGGGCAATCCTTCACAGATGTAAAGGACCCATAACTTCTGAAGGCTAAATCATGTCCTTACAATGGCATATACAGATGTGTCCTCCCTCATCTAGCTGCGATTCGTTTTGCACGTATGAACGAATGGCAGTAGCAATTATTCCTGCCCGCTTGTGACTAGGCACGGGTGTGAACATATCAATGCATTCCTAATGGAAGTGGTGCATATTCATGTGCCTGGCCCGTGCACAGCTGCGGGCAGACTAGTTGCGGCAAACAACCCACGACTATTAGCAGTTGAGAGTCAGAAGAGAAAGGACCCATCTGTAAGTATGAGGACCTAAATGAAATGTACAGTAGATAACAGGTTTGCAATAACTATACTAACAATGATCAAATTGTGGGGGAAATTATTTCATTTTTATCTGGATGTCAGCATTTGGAGAGTACAAAATGTCAGAGGGTGCACACACATATGTTTGTTTTATATATTAGAGGACAGGTTTTGTCTGCAGGCAGTGATAAAATAAGTCTAACGTATATTATGCCACATACATTTATTAACCAAATTCATACAAGAGTGTTTACAGGGACCTGTCTCCAAAATCTAGAAGAACAATTGGTCTGACTCTGACATAGCTTAGGATGTATACTCAGCTTCCAAGAAATCTCCTGCAGCTAAACAGAAGCACACACATGCTGTATACATATATATTTCTATTGTGTTTGGCACTTGTTAACATTTTGTGAAAGCAAAAATATCACAGAAGTAATAGACTAGTTAATTGTAATTTGTCAATTGTATTATTGTGGTAATTGTTTTTATATTTATTTATTTATTTATGCTATAAAGTTCCCACATATAAATAAGAGCTCTACATTTTGAGGACCATAATACAAATAAGTTATATACTGTATGTGACATGAAAGATGCTAAATACAGATGTGTCCTCTTAAATCCTTGCTGTAGTCATGCTAAACAGCCTTTGAAATCGCATCATGCATTGTCAGGACTTGGTAGCGCCGAGTGGCTTTTTTTGCATTTTTTTTTTCCTTGAAAATGTGTCTTAGGTGCAAAGTAATGTAATAGGACGCACAGCTGCATATCATTTTAAACTGCAGAAGCTGCTTGTGTATCCTATTACATTACTTTGCATCTAAAATAAATTTTCATGGAAAAAAAACACAAAAAAGATGCTCGGTGCTACCGAATCGCGCGGCACTTACGCGTTATGTGTAGCGCGACTTGTAACGCATGGAGCAAAGATGTAAGAGGACACATCTGTATATCTGTCTGCCTCACTGTATGACAGGCTATTGTAGCTCTCTAATAGGTGCATAATGTTTAAAATGCCCCTTACAAATGGGATAATGGGGGTCATTCCGAGTTGTTCGCTCGTTGCCGATTTTCGCAACAGAGCGATTAAGGCAAAAATGCGCATGCGCATGGTACGCAGTGCGCATGCGCTAAGTATTTTATCACAAAACTTAGTAGATTTACTCATGTCCGAACGAAGAATTTCCATAGTTAAAGTGATCGGAGTGTGATTGACAGGAAGTGGGTGTTTCTGGGCGGAAACTGACCGTTTTCTGGGAGTGTGCGGAAAAACGCAGGCATGCCAGAATAAAACGCGGGAGTGTCTGGAGAAACGGGGGAGTGGCTGGCCGAACTCAGGGCATGTTTGTGATGTCAAACCAGGAACGAAACGGGCTGAGCTGATTGCAGTGTAGGAGTAACTCTCGAGCTACTCAGAAACTGCTAAGAATTTTCTATTCGCAATTCTTCTAATCTTTCATTCGCAATTCTGCTAAGCTAAGATACACTCCCAGAGGGCGGCGGCCTAGCGTGTGCAATGCTGCTAAAATCTGCTAGCGAGCAAACTCGGAATGACCCCCAATATACAAGATATGGAAATCAATTCCTAAAAATCATTAACATAAAATAACTTTATAAAGTTCAACTCTTTCTTCTACCTTCCTACACCTCATTCTAAAGAAAATGAGAGATACTGTATGCATGTATTACATGTACTATGTTTAATGTTTATATATTTCATTTCTATAAAAAAGTGTGTAATATTCCTGTCTGCCTCTTGGATTCCCTTTTCTTCTTTCATTTGGTGCTGATGTATGAACTGAAATATAGTTCTGAATCATCACCTGAACATAATCATTTTCTGTCTCTTCATAACAGGATGACTCCAGGGAGGAGAAAATGGTATGTGAGTGCAATTAAATCCTTCCACTGACATGAGCAAATGAAGATGTCTTGTTTGTTGGGGACTTTGCTGTCTAATTAAAAGTCTTCTTCAACTCTCCTTCCTTTCCAGTAAGATGGATAATCTATTTCTTTTCTGCCTCTTCTTACATTTTTCCTTTGCTCAATGTTCTACTTTGATGACCCATTCTTCCTCCTATACAACAGGCAAAGTAATTTGACTAACATTTTGTAACCCTTTCTCACCCTTGCTATGCCTAGTATTGCTCTACTTTGTTGTAAGAGGGTTCACAATCACATTCCTATATCTCAGAGGTTCCCAACCATGGTCCTCAAGGCACACTAATAGTTTAAAGGATAGCCATACTTGAGCACAGGTGACTTAATTAATGCCTCAGTTATTTTGACTTAACCATCTGTACTCACACTTGGATATCACTAAAACCCAGACTGTCAGTGTGCCTTGAGGAACAAGATTGGGAAACACTGCTATATCTTCTTAGCCTGGATTTTAGCACATTAATGTAACATGTACAGAAAATATTGAAATATTGTTAATATTTTTATATTTTGCTGCAGCTGAACAGCATCAATGGAGAGTGCCTAGTGGTCACACCAGGGCATGGCAATACCCCCCATCAATAGTATAGCTATAGTACAGAAGCCCACATTTTCTTATGGTGGTTTATGGGTCTATTTACTAAGCCTTTGACGGAGATAAAGTGGACAGAGATAAAGTATCTGCTCCTTACTGCCATTTTTTTGACCCAGCCTTTGACATGACAGCTGAGTGGGTGGTACTTTATCTCCATCCACTTTATCTCTGTTCAAGGATTAGTAAATAGACCCCTGTGTCTGTTGCAGCAGCATTTACATACTGTATATATTTGCCCCATGATTACTGATTATACAGCTCTGTTGCATTGCATGCATGGGCATATACTGTATGTAATGGGTACAGCGTGTGTGTGTGTGTGTGTGTGTGTGTGTGTGTGTGTGTGTGTGTGTGTGTGTGTGTGTGTGTTTGCGTGCATGTGTGTGTGTGAGCATATGGACCATTTAATTTAAAGGGGCCCAAAGCACACAGCCTGCACTCACAAACAATACAGTACTTACCTCTCTGGCGAGCACCACAGAAATTGCAGGGAAATTGATGCCAGCACCATACTCTTGAAGATGTGTTTATACATAATAAACTCTAGCACATTTACAGTCTAATCTATGCATGCACCAGAGAAAGAGGAGGGGAGGGGGCACATTGAGACTGCACATAGTCCTCCTCTTCTCCAGAACCACCATTATTTTCATTAGAGATGAGTGGGTTCGGTTCTCAGAGAACCAAACCCCCCCTCCCCTTAAACATCATGCTCCGAGCCCAGATCCGAGTCTGGCTCAGGACTTCCCACCAGACTCAGAAACCAGAACGAGGCAAAATGTTATCATCCTGCTGTTGGATTCTCATGGGTTTTGGATTCCATATAAGGAGCTGCGTGTCGCTGCCATTTTCACTCTGGACTTGGAGAGTGAAGAAGGCAGACCTCTGTCTCTCTGTGGGTGTTGGTGTCTGGTGGGGGTCAATGTGTGCTCTGTAGTGGTGCTGCTCCTATCACTGTGGTGTACCTGTGCTTTTAGGGGTGCTGTCCTGGCTGTCCTGGCTGTCACTGGTGTTTCATGTGCTGTTAGGGGTGCTGCAGCTGTACATGGGTGTTGTTGCTGTCCTGGCTGTCACTGTGTTATACTGTCCTCCTGTATTCAGGGGTGCTGTTGTTAAAATAAAAGCACACTGGTCCTGTATGCTGTGAAAATACAGGGGTGGTTGCCCAATCTTGTATGCTGTAAACATTCAGGGGTGCTGCTGTTACAATATTACACTGGCCCTGTATGCTGTAAAAATTAAGGGGTGCAGTTGTTAAAATAAAAGCACACTGGTCCTGTATGCTGTAAAAATACTGGGGTGCTGCTGTTAAAATATTATACTGGCCCTGTATGCTGTAAAAATTCAGTGGTGCAGTTGTTAAAATAAAAGCACACAGGTCCTGTATGCTGTGAAAATACAGGGGTGGTGGCCCAGTCTTGTATGCTGTAAACATTCAGGGGTGCTGCTGTTACAATATTACACTGGCCCTGTATGCTGTAAAAATTAAGGGTGCAGTTGTTAAAAATAAAAGCACACTGGTCCTGTATGCTGTGAAAATACAGGGGTGCTGGTCCAGTCCTGTATGCTGTAAAAATTCAGGGGTGCTGCTATTGTTAAAATTAAAGCACACTGATCCTGTATGCTGTGAGAATACATGGGTGCTGATCCAGTCTTGTATGCTGTAAAAATTCAGGGGTGCTGCTGTTGATAAAATAAAAGCACACTGGTCCTGTATGCTGTGAGAATACAGTGGTGCTGTGAAAACAAAAGGGGCACTGTTCTGTGTGCTGTAATGATAAAGGGGTGCTGTCCTGTGAAATGGAGTACAACAATTTGGAGGAAAAAAATAGTGGAAGATCAGTAACCACTTCAAGTTCCTAGTGCTAGTGCTGTAGCTGCTGCCACCAGTCATGACATTGACGATGCAATTCCCCCAAGGACGTCTGCTAAGGCCGATGCCCAATGTCATAGAGGGCATGTAAAATCCAAGAAGCAGACATTAATAATCAGAAAAAAAGAGAAATTATCTGATGAGAAACGTAAAATTGGCAATATGCCATTCACAACACGAAGTGGCAAGGAAAGGCTAAGACCTTGGCCTATGTTCATGAATGGTGGTTCAGCTTCTCATGAGGGTGGAAGCCCTCCTCTCTCTCAAAAAATGTAAATAATTAAGCTTGTTAAAGCACAGGAAAAAACAACTGTGCATTCAGAGATATCACAAATCCAAAGGAGAGTCCAAGTGTATCCCTCAGTGCGATGTCTAGGCCTGATCTACCCAAGACTGAATGGAAAGAGAAGGCTCCTACCACCATTTGCATGCCCCCTGCAAGTGCTGGTAGGAGCACCACCAGTCCAGTTGCTGATATTAAGATTGAGGATGTTACTGTAGACGTACACCGGGATGAGGAGGATATTAGTGTAGCTGGAGCTGAGGAGGAAGTTGAAGATGAGGATTCTGATGGTGATGTGGTGTGTTTGAATAAGACACCAGTGGAGACTGTTGTTGTCCATGGGATGAGAAAGCTCATTGTCATGCCTGGGCAAAATACCAAAAAGCCACCTCTTCGGTGTGGAATTATTTCTCCACCAATCCAGATAACAGATGTCAAGCCGTGTGTTGCCTTTGTTTATTCATAACAAGTAGGGTTAAGAATATTAAATACCTAGGAACATCTTCCCTTATACATCACCTGCAGCGCATTCATCATAAATCATTGTCAAATTCATAAACTTTGGGTTAGAGCGTAAGCAGTCCACTGACACCTAAATCCCTTCTTCCTCTTGTACCCAAGCTCCTGAAAGCCACAACACCAACTCCCTCAACATCAGTTTCTTCCTCATTCAGGAATGTAAGTAGTCCTGCAGGCCATGTCACTGGCATGACGGACGAGTCCTCTCCTAACCGGGATTCCTCCAGAGGATGCTTGAGTGGTACGCCTACTGCTGCTGCTGTTGATACTGCTGGGAGTCGATCGTCATCCCAGAGGGGAAGATGGAATAACACTTGTACTACCTCAACTAAGCAATTGACTGTCCAACAGTCCTTTGCGAGGAAGATGAAATATGATAGCAGTCACCCTGTTGCAAAGTAGATTACTGAGGCCATAACAACTATGCTGGTGTTAGATGTGCATCCGGTATCCACCATTAGTGCAGTGGGATTTAGACAGTTGATGGACGTACTGTGTCCCCCGTACCAAATCCGTCTAGATTCCTCATCACTAGACAAGCAATTCCCGGACTGTACAGGGACATTAAGAAAAGTGTCCTCAGTGTCCTGAAAAATGCGGTTGTACTCAATGTCCACTTAACTACGGACATGTGGACAAGTGGAACAGGGCAAACTAGGGACTACATGACTGTGACAGCTCACTGGGTAGATGTATTGCCTCCCACAGCAACAACAGCAGCGGCACTAGTAACAGCATCTCACAAACACCAACTCGTTTCTAGGCAGGCTACACTGTGTATCACCAGTTTCCGTAAGAGGCACACCACTGAAAACCTCTTACGGAAACTGAGGACATCATCGCACAATGGCTTACCCTACTTAGACTCTCCTGTGAATTTGTGACATCTGACAATGCCAATGTTGTGTGTGCATTACATCTGGGCAAATTCCAACACATCCCATGTTTTGTACATAAAATTAATTTGGTGGTGCAGAATTTTTTTTAAAAAGGACAGGGGTGTGCAGGAGATGATGTCAGTGGCCAGAAAAACTGTGGGCCACTTTCGACATTCAGTGACTGTGTTGCCAAAGACTGGAGTGCCAGCAAACACTCCTGAACCTGCCTTGCCATCACTTGAAGCAAGACGTGGAAACGAGGTGGAATTCAACACTCTATAGCTTCAGAGGATGGAGTAGCAGCAAAAGCCTATACATCCACCTATCATATAGGCAAAGGAGGGGGAATGCACCTGACTCAAGTGCAGTGGAGAATGATTTCCATATTGTGCAAGGTTCTCCAACCCTTCGAACTTGCTACACGTGAAGTCAGTTCAGACACTGCCAGCTTGAGTCAGGTCATTCCCCTCATCAGGCTTTTGCAGAAGCAGCTGGAGAAATTGAAGGAGGAGCTAAGACAGAGTGATTCCACTAAGTATGTGGAACTTGTGGATGGAGCACTTCATTCACTTTGCCAGGATTCAAGGGTGGTCAATCTGTTGAAATCAGAGCACTACATTTTGTCCACCGTGCTCGATCCTAGTTTTACAGCCTACATTGTATCTTTTTTATGGCATACACAAGTCTGCAGAAGTTCCAGGACCTGTTGGTGACAAAATTGTCAACTCAAGCGGAACGTGACCCGTCAACAGCTTCTCCTTCATTTTCTGCCGCAATTGGGGCTGCGAGGAAAATGATATTTCCTAGCCCACCTGCTGGCGGTGATGCAGAGCAGTCAGGAGCAAGTGCTGACATCTGGTCCGGACTGAAGGACCTGCCAATGATTACTGACATGTATACTGTCACTGCATATGGTGCTGTCACTGTTGAAAGAATGGTGGAGAATTATATGGGTGACAGCATCCAAGTAGGCATATCAGACATTCCATATGTATACTGGCAGGAAAAAGAAGCAATTTGGAGGCCTTTGCACAAATTGGCTTTATTTTACCTCATGTGCCCCCCCCCCCCCCCCCCTCCATTGTGTACTCCATAAGAGTGTTTAGTGCAGCCGGTAACCTTTTCAGTGATCGGTGTAGGAGGTTACTTCCACAAAATGTGGTGAAGATGATGTTCATCAAAATGAATTATGAATTCCTCCAGGAAGACCATTACCAGCAATTGCCTCCAGAAAGTACGCAGGGACCTGTGATGGTGGATTCCAGTGGGGACGAATTAATCCTGAAAGGGGTGAGGAATCGGAGGATGAGGATGACATCTTGCCTCTGTAGAGCCAGTTTGTGCAAGGAGAGATTAATTGCTTCTTTTTTGGTGTGGGGACTAATTACTTCTTTTTTGGTGGGGGTCCAAACAAACCAATCATTTCAGTCACAGTAGTGTTACAGACCCTGTCGCTGAAATGATTGATTTGGTAAAGTGTGAATGTCCGGTTTATACAACATAAAGGTGGGTGGGAGGGCCCAAGGACAATTCCATCTTGCACCTCTTTTTCTTCCTTTGCATTATGTGCTGTTTGGGGCCTAGTTTTTAAAACTGCCATCCTGTCTGCCACTGCAGTGCCACTCCTAGATTGGCCAGGTGTTTGTGCCGCCCACTTCTGTAACCTAGCTTAGTCATCCAGTGAACTCGGTGCACCTCTTTTTTTTTCTTTGCATTATGTGCTCATTTGGGCCTAGTTATTAAATCTGCCATCCTGTCAGCCACTGCAGTGCCACTCCTAGATGGATCAGGTGATTGTGCCGCCAACTTGTGTCACTTAGCTTAGTCATCCAGTGACCTCGGTGCAACCTTAAGGCCTAAAAACAGTATTGTGAGATGTGAGGTGCTCAGAACAGAATGTAAATGAGAGGAAATTAATGTTATTGATGTTAATAATACCGTAGGATCAAAATTACCCCCAAATTATGTGATTTTAGATGTTTTTTTTTCTCAAAAATCATCCAGATCCAAAACCCGAAAGGGTGGTTTTGGCAAAACCAATCCTGATCCAAAACATAAAACATCAAAAGTGTCCGCCGCACATCTCTAATTTTTATTGGTCATTACACATTTGTGTTAACAAACAAAGAGCGACCTTTCTTGTGCTTAAAACAAATGTCAGCCCCCTCGTCCCTCAAAAGAAACCTTCACCGTGGTCTCACTTTACGAATATGCACCAAAAGAAAACGTGGGGCAAATGAGGCGCCACTTGTCACTTCTAGAGACACATAAATAGATGCTTACACAAATAAAATTCCCAATAATGGGAAAAACGACAGGTGAATCAGAATTGACCTTCCATGAAGATGGATACTAAAAGGATAGTAAAAGAACACAAAACATAGTGTACTCCAATTTAATTGATTGATAAAGCTTTATTGCTTCTTGGTCTCACTCACATGATGTATGAGTTTAATTTGCATGTAGAAATCAGTGCATCAAGATGGTTCAACTTCATAAATATGCACCCAGCATAAACTCCAATTAGCACTTGAAAAAAAAAAAAAAAAAGATAGAAAATAGTGCAATACCGTCTGTGTACAGGAAAAATATTATTTTAATAAAAACACTCACAAACACAGACTTGGTAACAGCATAAAACAAGTAAAAGTTGCATGGACATCAGGATAAAGGAAAAAGCCACCAGCAGCATGGGATTATAGTCACCGCAAGTCCCGGTTTACTCAAGGCGTCCCCACGCTGTCAGATCCGTTCTCCAAGTCTCCAAACAGTCCAGCATAAAAAGTCCCCAGCTTAAGCGCTTTCGGATGTCATATCCTTCTTCAGAAGCGTCTGAAGAAGGATATGACATCCGAAAGTGCTTAAGCTGGGGACTTTTTATGCTGGACTGTTTGGAGACTTGGAGAACGGATCTGACAGCGTGGGGACGCCTTGAGTAAACCGGGACTTGCGGTGACTATAATCCCATGCTGCTGGTGGCTTTTTCCTTTATCCTGATGTCCATGCAACTTTAACTTGTTTTATGCTGTTACCAAGTCTGTGTTTGTGAGTGTTTTTATTAAAAGAATCTTTTTCCTGTACACAGACGGTATTGCACTATTTTCTATCTTTTTTTTTTTTTTTCCAAGTGCTAATTGGAGTTTATGCTCGGTGCATATTTATGAAGTTGAACCATCTTGATGCACTGATTTCTACATGCAAATTAAACTCATACATCATGTGAGTGAGACCAAGAAGCAATAAAGCTTTATCAATCAATTAAATTGGAATACACTATGTTTTGTGTTCTTTTACTATCCTTTTAGTATCCATCTTCATGGAAGGTCAATTCTGATTCACCTGTCGTTTTTCCCATTATTGGGAATTTTATTTGTGTAAGCATCTATTTATGTGTCTCTAGAAGTGACAAGTGGTGCCTCATTCGCCCCACGTTTTCTTTTGGTGCATTACACATTTGTGTGTCTCACTATGACATCACTACAACTTTTATATAAATAGATATTTTTGTTCTTCAAGAACATCTACAGATTGATATAGCATCCAATTACAGTATGTATTTGCTTCACAACAGACATTACCTTGTATACTCCTCTAAGTAAAGAAAACAAAATAAAAAGTTTAATACCTATAAAAATCTTATGATCGGCCAACATATAAAATAAAGTTGCAAGATGAGATTCATCAGCTTTAACAAGACTGAACATGTCACTAAGAAGCACCATAAATAGCATTTGTGATATTAATAAGTTTAGGTATCAAAGTTAATGCCTGGCACAGAGCAAACATTTATTGGCTCGGTATATGAAAGTGTGTACTTTATACACAATGGAGGTCATTCCGAGTTGTTCGGTCGCAAGGCGATTTTAGCAGAGTTGCTCAGCTAAGCCGCCGCCTACTGGGAGTGAATCTTAGCATCTTAAAATTGCGAACGAAGTAATCGCAATATTGCGATTACACACCTCGTAGCAGTTTCTGAGTAGCTTCAGACTTACTCGGCATCTGCGATCAGTTCAGTGCTTGTCGTCCCTGGTTTGACGTCACAAACACACCCAGCGTTCGCCCAGACACTCCTCCGTTTCTCCGGCCACTCCTGCGTTTTTTCCAGAAACTGTAGCGTTTTTTCCCACACGCCCATAAAACGGCCTGTTTCCGCCCAGTAACACCCATTTCCTGTCAATCACATTACGATCGCCAGAACGATGAAAAAGCCGTGAGTAAAATTACTAAGTGCATAGCAAATTTACTTGGCGCAGTCGCAGTGCGGACATTGCGCATGCGCATTAAGCGGAAAATCGCTGCGATGCGAAGATTTTTACCGAGCGTACAACTCGAAATGAGGGCCAATCTCCCTTATCTCTGCTAGAATTAAAATCAGCTCATGTAACTAAGGTTTTACAAAATATAAGAATTTAGATATTTGAGCACATTTCGTTATATCAAAGACTGTTCATATGACAACAGTTCTATATGGACTTTCTTTGACATAGCCTTCTCAGAATGCATATGGATTAATATAATATTATTTCAAAGTTATATAAATATTAATGATAAAATAATTTATCAAACAATAAAATAATTAATAATTATCTTTTTAGCTAAAGTTATTTGCTACAAGATTTATTGTATTTATATGGTCATGTAATCAGGTAGGGGGCCTATTTTAAACTGGTTACTGAATGAGAAGGAGAAGCATAATCCTCTGGACTGCACACTTGGCGTCGGATGGATCTATGTGCATGGATGCAAATAGCAAGTTTTGACATACAGGGCATGCTCAGAGGTGAATATACACAGGGCAGGAACTTGGTGTTGACAATGCAATCACATGAAACCGGCCATAGCGCCATGCAACTTTTGCATATGGGTAAGGGAAGCTTGTTCCTAACAGATCTTTTCCATCTAGCATGGGGCTGTACATCTGCCAATACTAATGATGTTGGCTGCATATTTGGACGAAAAACAGTTGAGGTGTGGATTTCTTCTTGCAAATGCACAGAACCTCACATTAGCTGCGCAGTATCTCACATTAGCTGCACAGGGTATCACAATAGCTACACAGAACCTCACAATAGCTGCACAGAACTTTACACTAGCTGCACAGAACCCCACATTAGCTGCACAGGACCTCACATTAGCTGCACAGGATCTCACATTAGCTGCACAGGATCTCACATTAGCTGCTCAGGATCTCACATTAGATGCACAGGATACCACATTAGCTGCACAGGATATCACATTAACTGCACAGGATCTCACATTAGCTGCACAGGATCTCACATTAGCTGCACAGGATACCACATTAGCTGCACAGGATATCACATTAGCTGCACAGGACCTCACATTAGCTCACATTAGCTGCACAGGATCTCACATTAGCTGCACAGGATATCACATTAGCTGCACAGGATCTCACATTAGCTGCACAGGATCTCACATTAGCTGCTCAGGATCTCACATTAGCTGCACAGGATACCACATTAGCTGCACAGGATCTCACATTAGCTGCACAGGATACCACATTAGCTGCACAGGATATCACATCAGCTGAACAGGACCTCACATTAGCTCACATTAGCTGCACAGGATCTCACATTAGCTGCACAGGATCTCACATTAGCTGCACAGGATCTCACATTAGCTGCACAGGATCTCACATTAGCTGCACAGTATATCACATTAGCTGCACAGGATATCACATTAGCTGCACAGATCCTCACATTAGCTGCACAGAACTCCACAATAACTGCACAAGATCTAGCATTAGCTGCACAGAACCTCACATTAGCATAATATAGTACAACAGACTTCCACAGACTACTGTACAGCCACCTTGTGAGTAGCTCAGACTGAGCCCTTTGTACTTATCTCCTTAGTGGTAAAAGGACTAAATAGAAAAAACACTTTACCAGCACCCATGTATTTCAGTAATTCAGCTAAGCAATTCTAATTAGCGTTTATTGTAGGTATATCTTTTGATTTAAAACAAAAATCCTAGTACAGTGTAATATATGTATATGGAAATTATTCCTGGGTTGTGAGCAGGGGCGTCAGAAAGTTTTTAGGTTGGGGGGGCAAGATATAATCTCTTTTTGGTGCCCCTAAATTGCTGAATCGCAAAAGGCAAGATCCACATGAAATACATTGAGAAGGCCAGATCACACTAAGGGGTATATTCAATAACTATCGGAAGCTGCCGTCTTGTTGGAAAGACGGCAGCTTCCAACAGTTCTAGGTCGGAAAGGGTTCCGACCTATTCATTAGGGCCCCGCCGATCAGCGTGCATTGTCGGAAGCGGGGCCAAACCCGACAGGTTTTAGCCCCGTTTCCGACAATCTCAATCCGACTTTAAAAAAAGTCGGATTGAGATGAGGGATCTGAGAGCAGGAGACGGGCGGAGCAGCACTGCAGCGGGGAGAGCAGGAACACAGCGGCAGCGGCCACCTGGCTCCAGCAAGCAAGGTCCCGCTTGCTGGAGCTGGGTGGACACCGCCGTGAGCCTCCGCTGATGCAGCTGCTGCTCACCCCGTCTCTTCCTCTCCGTCTCCCCTCCTCCGTTGCTGCCCCCACTGCCTCAGAAATCTCTATCACGGCTGCTGCTGACAGCTTTCCCCCCCCTCCCTTCCTGGCGCCGCTGACAGCTCCCACCGCCGATGCTGTCAGCGCACCCGGCAGCCGCTGACAGCAGCGGCAGGACAAGACACCGGGAGCGGGCAAATCCGACAGTCGGATTTGGCCGCTCTTTGAATAGTGGTTGTCGGATCCATTTCGACAACTGCATGTCGGAATGGACCTGACTCTTATTGAATATACCCCATAGGGGGGTCATTCAGATCTGATCACTGCTGTACGTTTTCGCACAGCAGGCGATCAGGTGCTAACTGCGTATGCACCGCAATGTGCACGCGCGTCGGACAGCAACAAAGGCCATCGCTGGTCAGCGATGGGATGGTGCAAAAAATCAGTACGCACGGGCGTTCACAAGGTGATTGACAGGAGGAAGCCGTTTGGGGGTGGTAACTGACCGTTTACTGGGAGTGTCCGGAAAATCGCAGGTGTGCCCAAGCATTTTCAGGGAGGGTGTGTGATGTCAGCTCCGGCCCCGATCAGCATGATGTGATCGCATTGTAGGAGTAAGCTAGGGGGGGGGGGGCAGGATGGTTAGGGTTAGGATGCAGAGGGGTTAGGCTGTTAGGGTTAGGCTGTGGGGGGATGGTTAGGGTTAGGCTGCATGGGGGGCAGTAAAGGTTAGTCTGTGGGGGGATAGTTAGGGTTAGCCTGCGGGAGGAGAGGGTTAGGGTAAGTGGAGGGGCAGGGGGTGAGGCAAGATACTTTAGTCTACTTGAATTTAGATTTAAACCAAGATGTTTATTGTTGTGCAAGGCACAGGAATGGGGAGGAGCCAATAAAGCAAAGCAAAGGGGATTGAAGGATATTCCAGCTGGTGTTCTCCCAACAGCCACCTGTGGTTACTCACTTTTCCGGCATTTTGCTGGTTCAGGCAGTAGTCCCACCCATATCTGGCTCCCTTTGATCTATGCCCCGGGCTGGCTGGGTAGCATCCTTACTGAGAAGCCTCCAGGGATAATCCATGTGCAGTCCGTTGTTAGGGGCGCAATGCATCATGGGATTTGTAGTTTATATTTTACTGCTCTGAGCAGGAAAACATAAACTTCAAATCCCATACCACTTACTTCTCTGGCCGGCCGTGTGTGTGCTTGAATGTATGTGCACGGCTAAGTCCTGGATGGCGCCCGCAGCAGCTTCCACGATGAACCTGCTGGGTGGTGCAAATGTCTCTCCAGTGCTTGGAGCTATGATCGGCGGGCCACTGCAGTTTCAGCTGTCAGTGCTCCGCGTCAGGTGGTATGGCTATGAAATCCACCTGACGCGGAGGTACTGACAGCGGAACAGGCAGTGGCCAGACAGCTCGCTGCTGGGTGCTTGGGGCTGGAGCAGAGACGGAGACTGTTCAGTTCCCTCAGTAAGGAGGGGGGAGCCGCTTTTCATGTTGCCGGCTGCAAGCGCTAGTCACTCTGACAGGCAGCAGCGGCGCCGGCAGCACATATCAGCAAGGTCGCAGAGCGGGGAGAGCACATCTCGGACCTGGCGCCTTCCTGCTTTGCAGACCTTGCTGAGGGGGAAGCGCCGGGCTTGGGACATTGACTGCACGGAGCGGAGGATGTAATGTGCGGTCTTTCACCTGACAGCACATCGCTCCTCCTGTACACCATTGGCGCCTCTCTATGCTTGGGGGGGGCGAGCTGCCCCCTTGCTTCCCCAGTTCCGACGCCTCTGGTTGTGAGTAGGGGTAAAAGTGGGGGAGAATGAGGTGGTACTGAGTTCCACCACCTATAATTGTAGGTGGAACTAGTTCCACCTCCTCCATGGCCTTGCACAGTAATTCCATAACGTGTATAAGTGGTACCACTGTGTAGCATAATGTGAATAAATTGCACTACTGAGTGATGTAATGTGAATAAGGGGCACTTCTGTGTGTCGTAACATGAATAAGGTACACTACTATGTGGTGTAATATAAATCAGAGGCACTACAATGATGAAATGGTAATAAGATTGTGCTATTGTGTGGCATCATTTGATTTGGGGATACTATTGTGTAAACTTGCCCCTTCCTTGTAAGACCACTTTCCCTTTAAAAAGAAGGGGAGGTAATGCACAAATTTATAGTGATGCCGAGCACCCTAGCACTGGCCCTGTATTTGCCTAATGGGAGGTGGCACATGCGGGGGTGGGGGGGTGGGGGGGGGGGTTGTTAGGTGGCAATGGAAATGACTTCCACCACTTCTCCAGGGCCACTTTAAGACCTGGTTGTGAGGGAACCATAATTGAATTTAACTTCTGTCAAAATTGGAAGTGTCCTGAAGATAATTCACATGAGCTACAGGCTATTATCTAATTTAGAGTGGGTATGGTGACATTATTGCACTATAGGACAATTATTAACATTAAGATTATTTTACTAAAATAATGTTAAAAAGGGTGTTTTCATATCTTTTTCACATAATTTTAGAAACAAATGTATTAAAGGTAATTTGGAGCAGTTTACGTGAAAACTACTCCAAACCCTTTAATTAACATTTTTATTTTAGTAACCAGTCATCGATGACAGCAGACATCAGATGACGGGGTCACAGAGCTGGAAGCCGGCGATCAGATGACCAGAGCTGAGGGGGCCCAGACCCAGCCTCCTCCTCTCTAGATATGCCCCTGGATGTGCGTATGGCACATTCACTATCTCAATCACCTTTCCTTTAGAATGAACATAATCCAAGCATCTAAAAGCTGTGTTTTTAAGCAGAAAAGTAAAAAGTCAGCCCATGATATACTTAAATACCCACATTCTGTATATGCCTCTAACTTACTTATATCTTAGGACATTTGCTTTCTACAATGGATGCAATGTGTGCAGTGCACATGGGTCCCTGGGTACAGGGGAGCAAACACTGCATACCCTGTACCCATGTTTTATTACTTACAATTCCGGAGTCCCACAGTGGTGGTTCAGCCTGGGTAAAAAAATCACCAGCAAAATGGCTGCAGCATCTGCGCAGTAGGTCCAGAGATCTGTGCATGCGCATGAGACTCTATCATAATTCCAGAGACTAAAGTGCTGTGAAGAGGAGGGGGCCCACCCGGAGTCCGCACATGGGCCCCCTCCACTTTAATAACATCCCTGCCTCAACAACCAAATGGTATAGAACATGTAAAGTTTATATTAGTTAAGCTGGGTACACACTTGAGCAACTGGCAATTGGGCCAATTTAAGGGACAATCTCCCTTGAGCATGACATCCGGTACACACTACACAATTTAATGAACAACGGAATGATATATCACTATGTCCATCATTAGCATTCACCAGGTCGCATGCCAAATCGTCCGGTTGGCGATGCAGCTCAGCCAATTGACCACGGGATCGCGCACATCACTTGTACACACTATGCAATGTAGATGATTTAATTGTTACAAAATTGCAAAATTTCCCGATATTGGGGGTCATTCCGAGTTGATTGTAGCTGTGCTACATTTAGCACAGCTACGATCATAAACTCAGTCATGCGGGGGGGGGGGGGAGGGGGGACGCCCAGCACAGGGCTAGTCCGCCCTGCATGTCAGTGCCCCCTGCAGAAGTGCAATGGCATCGCACAGCGAATAACTCCTGGCCAGCGCAGCTCTAACGCGCTGGCCGGGAGCTACTCTTCGCTCCCCAGCCCGCAGTGGCTGTGTTTGATGTCACGCAGCAACTGCGGGCCACTCCCCGCACGGTCCGGCCATGCCTGCATTGGCCAGACCGCGCCCAGGAAATGCGATACCGGCGCATTTCTGACCTGATCGCACCGCTGCAAAAAACTGCAGCGTGCGATCGGGTCACAATGAACCGCATTGCTCCAGTGTATACTCTGCTTTAGTGTTGCTTCCCCAGTGTTACAGTGTGTGGGCTTTTATTTTAGCAAATTTCCCATAGACATGCCTTATTTTGTCATATAAAATAAGTAAAAAACATAAGAATAAACCTTGCTAATGACATGATAATGACATAGTTTACATTCTGCATGTTTTTTAAATAAACATATGTGATTAAGACTGTAATACATCACATAATACCATTGTCATGCATGTCAAATTTGTTTCTAAAAATAATATGTCACATAACACCATTGTCATAAATGTTAAAATTGCTTCTGATATGTAATTTATACATGCTTAAATAAAGATATATTTTTTAAAATCTTAAGCTAATGCTTTACTTAATAACCCCTGCTTGACTATTTGTATACAGCAAAATAAAAAAGAAAGATATTAATTTAAAAACAATAAAGTTACACAACATAAGCATGACAGCACTGACTGCTCAGCCCCACCATATTACAGTTACTTCTGTGAGAGAAGTAGCAGAGCAATGAGCCAGCGAGTGAGGGATCAGCCATTGTAATGACTGCTCTCTCTGCGGCCAGAATCATGCATAACGCCATCTTAAAATGATGTTAGAATTTATATCCAGAGAGAATTACTTGGTTGATCATTGCTTGATGTGGTATAAATATGTCCACATACATCTTTGCTATATCCCGCCATGTATGGCACAGTTTTGCATTTTATATAAGAAACTGACCTCACAGCCTAGAATAGGGAAAGCACTAGCCTGTGGAAACTGTGGTGAAGCCGCTGAAAACTGTAATGAGAACAACATGATAAATAGTATGAGAAGAAAAATCTGGAAAATGCTCTTCTTCCTTAGATAAATATACCCTTAAAGCAAAGAAGATAAAATAGAAATTAACAAATCCTGAATGCTATTATGTGTGAAGTATGTATAGAGGAGAAGTAAGGTGAAGATTAGTAATAATAAGATCCCAGGTTACTGGACATGCCACATCTCAGTACATGAGCCATAAATACTGTTCGAAACAGCCGACACAAACGGGTTAGGTGTGTGTGACCGGCGGTCAGGAGACCACCGCCGGTTACAATACTGATGCTGGTATTCCAGCTGTTAGATGTCCGGGGGGGGGCAGGTGCAACAAAGCAACTTGCGGGCTCGGTGGCTCACTGTGCTCTCCGTTCACATAATTGCATCCCATCACAAACATGTTTTGCGCAGTCTAGGAAGAATGAGTGGCTCTACACTTCTTTGGCAAGGCTATAGACATGTGACATTAGTTACTCCTTGCTAAATGGGGTCTTATGTTTCATGGGTTGATTGCCCTCATACACCAGGAAATGGTTGAATCTGGAATTAATTCTTAAAATGCTAAAATTCAGTCAAATTGTACAACTGACTACATTAATTCACCAATTTCTAGTATTATATAGAATAATACTGTAGTTATTCACTTGTCTAATATTCATAGGCATTATTTGCAGACAATGTGTATGATATGTTTATAAAATTACGTAGGTTATTGCTCATGCGTATAGTATTGTTGTCTAAAGGAAATTAATTCTCTTATTTTCTATTGCACTTGATGACTCTTGTACTGTTTTGTTATGATTTAATTTTGAAGTTATGCCATAATCCCTTAATATTTTTTCCCTGATGAAACTTTAATAACATTTTTGAAACTCAATTATCTAAGACATAGAAAGAGGGAATAAGAATCTATTTAATTATATGCAACCCATTGTTAGAGGAGTGGATAGCTGTACTGTTAACTGCACTGAAAAACACCTTAGACTGCTTATATACTACTCAAACACTATTCACTATGTGTGACAAGATAAAACTGTCCCAAAGAGATGATTTATGAAATTACAAAGGAAAAGGGCAATGCAGCTTTGTTTTGTTGCTATACAAACATTAGATTTCCCCTTGAAAAATGTTATCAGCAAAATCTCAAATATGCTTAATAGAATGTACTAAGGAGATATAGATTGATAGACTAAAGCTGACACTCCAAAAACAGGCAAAGCAATTTTGTTTAATGTCTCCAAGCTATTTGTTTTATAGGTAATACAAGCATGTGCATTTATCAAGTTAAAGCCAGGTGCCAACATCTGGGCTCTGCATAGCCCTAGAGCTATAAACTATGTCCCTCGAGGTAATTTACAATACACTCAATGACGTCTTGTTATTGGTATCAGGAAGACTGCAAAGTGAAGCATATACAATGCAAGTTAGCTCAACAGGCACCGGGCAGCATGTCATTTGTGTATAATTACAATTTCCTCTCTCATCCCCACATTTAATCTGTGCATATTTATTTACTGAACATCAGTACCGAGAGGAGTGATTTAACGTGTGAGCAACTTGGCCCTTTGGCTCCCTGGTTACGTCCTTTTCATTCTATTATGCTCATTGTACAAGGATTTGCTATTTTTATACGGAAGTTGGACTCATATTTGGAATGACGTCTCGGATATTCAAATCCTATTTAATTAATTGCCCATTCTGTCCATATGCTCTAATTAAAGATTTGTTTTTATTATGGTTGCTGTCATGTCCTAGGAAAAGCACAATCTTATTCTTCACCAGCACAAATACAAATACTCTTACTGAAACAACCAAATGATCTGTGTGCAGAATTGTTAAAGATTTTCTCTTACTTGTACAGCATGATATACATTAATTTGACTGTATTTTATGATCCTTTTAGTGATTATAGTTACGTATGACAATTTAACACAGTTGTGGCGGGCTGATTCTAAGTTTAACGCACTGCAAATGTTGGACACAGTGGAAATATTTTTTTATTTGTTATACATGTGTGTTAGTCGCACTGTGCATGTGTCCACAGTCCATGTGCAGATTAGATTGATGCACATGATTTCAGAAATGTTTAACAAATGTGTTCCTGGGTGGTGACAGGGAGCTGACTAAGCGGACGTATTAGGATGGTCTGTCTTATGGGCTTGTTATGGGAGTGTCATGGGTGTGTCACTGATAGTGGTTGCATCCAGAGATGCAGATCCAGGGATGGATTAGGATTTGTGGAGGCTCCAGGGCAACTAAGTAATGGGAGCCTCCCTCAAATAAAATGCCCCCTACCTTGTCGCCCCAATATTGCCACAGTGCCCTTCCTGTATGCTACGCAGCTCCCCATGGTGGCACTTTCCCCATACTCTCCAAGTACTCACTTCCAGTGGTATGCATTTGGCTCTGTGTTCTACATGCGCAGACAGCATACAGTGCAGAGCGGCTCATGAGTTCCCTCATCAGTGGCATGGTGCTGATGTGTCATGTGACACTGATAAGGGCACACAAAGCCACCCTGCTCTGTAGTAAGACAAAGCATGCAGAACATAGAGGCATGACAGCCCCCATCTGGCACCTGTTACCAGCATTTGCAGGGTAAGACTGACCCTATGTGGGGTCCGCCATGTGTGGAGGCCCTGGGGCATGACCGCTCCAGTAAAACCCCCCTTAATCTAACCCTGAGCAGATCATTCACATAAGAGGCCATAATCAGATGAAGTTTCACCTGCTGTAGGGCTGGAGCAGGCTTTGATGGTGTGGCCAGTGGTGCCTCTAATGATGCACCACATGGTAGTTGAGTATTTATGGTGCTGAAAATGGGCAAAACAGTTCTTGCACATTTTTACCTCTTTTCAGAATGCTCAAATTCTGAGAAATACCCATCTGTTGCAGAAAACAGAGAACAAGACCTCACAATATAAGTCAAATTTCTGGCATATGACAATACTTAGCACATATCCTGGGTTGCCTATATCCATTGTGGCATTGGTCTGTACTTTACTTGGCATTAAATAGGGGTATGCAACCAGTGCATTTGCCCATGGTGCAAGTGCCATAGGAAGTTCCTGGTACCTTCTTGCTCCCAACCCACTCTTTTGTGTCATCATGCCATCACATGTGTTTGGGCAGGGGATGGTGGGGGCCAGCAGAGGTGATAAAGGTGTCTGGCTATGGTACTGTATCTTGCCATCAATATTGAGTTCTTTACAGTACTCACAATCCCTCCTACATAATTAAGAAAGATTAATAAATCATTTGGGCCACATGCTCACTTCCCAAATCATCAAACTGCACCCGAAATCCGACAGAAGCTTACTTTGTGGACATGTAAGGGCATCTCATGGATTGGGAGGATTAATGTAATAATGATGACTGTATTACCCCGAGTACTTTATCTCTTACAATCTTTGTCAGTGTTGATTCCACATGGGTGGTTTACAGTTCTCCATTGAGTAGTGAAAAACTTTGGGTAGGGTGGGAGAATCCCTAGGTTCAAACATGACATTTTGTAAAGAAGAAGCCAGTTGTGTGGCTTTTATCTCCTGCACTTCCATACTTATTATGACACAGTTTTGCATAGTAGATCTTGGACCAGTCCAGGGTTAGTTCTGTTAAACAGTGGGCATCTATTTTGGGCTCCTTCCTACAATCACCCTTGACTGCTTTAACAGGTTGTCTCATTTTTACCTAACATGATGCATCTGAATCCAGGGCCAACATTGGGGACTTGGAAACAACTTATAAGTGTTGGTGGTTTCTCTATGGCTCAATCCCCATTAACGTCATTATTTGACAACTCAATGCAAGTGTCCATATTATCTTTTAAATGTTGGTCACAGACAGCGATATCTAGGATTGGACAGTTGCTGGGTACTTCTGGAGTGATGTCTTTTAACAATATCAAAGTATGATGGCATTTGTCCAATCACGAGATCTGGCGTTATCTCCAGATCAAAAATTTACTTCAGTCGAAGAACCTTCTCTCTGGTTTTGCCTTGTAAATGATTGCTGCTTTAAAAAAACGGAGCAGACTCACACAAAGTTCCACACCTCCAGTATCTCAAAGGCTATTAAATTTAGTCCCTGGTATTATCTTCAGCCTCTCCAACAAACGTAGTATCCACTATTTATAAACTATTTCTTTTTTTCTACATTGCCAAAACTTTACTATAAAATTGGTGCAAGTCCTTGGTAGTGATGTCCAATATGCATCTATTTTTGATAGATTTTCATAGAGTAACTTCACCAATATGGTAACTATTAAGACACACTTCAAGGTTATCTCTCATTGGTATCAATGGCCATCAATTTTGTCCAAAATGTGCCCTGGGGGTTTTAGCCAGTTTGTGGAGATGTGGTAGAGACTTGGGTACTCCCCTTCAGAAATGGTGATCATGTGCAGTTCTTAGGCAGTTTTGACATGGAGTGGTTTCAGTCGCATGGGAAATTTTGGACCTGGATGTCTCCAATGGGCCTGAGTTTTGGATGTTGAATCTAATCACCAAGCCTCTCTTTGTGTATAAAAAAAAACTATTCTGAATTATCTTAACAGTGCAGCCACGGCTATAAGCACTGTGTGATGGAAATCTACCTCTCCACTGACTTTTGTTGACTGGTTCTGAAGGACAGAACTGTAGCGTTCAATTGATGATATTAGAATGTCCTCTGGTGACCAGTTTAGGAAATACTCAAAGGTGTATTCTTCCTGGTTGAAATTTTGCATGTCTGCTCAGTAGAAATACCTGATGGGAGCTTCCCAGTGGATACCCCTTCCCTCTTCCTCACCTCCTTCTCTTAGCTGCTGGTCTTCTTTTTTTTCTTTTATTTCTATTTTTCTACTTTAATGTCTCTATGATGTGTGTTTGATTTACTTCTGCAGTAAGCCATGTTTACATTTATACAGTACATGGTCATAATATTTATATTTGTCAGTTTCCATTTGTGACTATAGCTTTTGACAGCGCTGTCCCCATATATAGTTTTGTACTTTTTTTTCAGACATTTGTGCAGTTATATGTCTTGGCTATTTTGTTTTGTTTTTGTCAACTGTTTAGGAAACCTATGATCACAATGTGTTTTGTCTACTTGTTTGTATATTAAATCCTCAATAAATTTTAATTGTAAATAAAAAAATTAAAATCCTCAAATTGCCCCAGCGCTGGAAGCATTTACACCCTCTGCTATTATAATGATGACTGGCATATATATTACATGGATGCATCTAAATATATTTAAGCTTGTGCCGCAAATCTGAGTTCTACTCTTAATGAGGCTTATAATAGTAAAGAGAAGCAATAGCTAAATAGATCCACCTCAAAAAGATCTTGTATCTTAAATAGCTTCCAATATATTTTCACATTGCTTCTCAAAATGCTACTATGACCTTTGCAATCTTAATAGCTATATAAAGAATACGCTGAGGTGGTGAATGGCAGCAGGTATAAAATAAATGGCAAGCTTGACTAGACTGTATCTTTAGTGCCCCCTGGCTGCTTTTTCAGTACCATCATTGGTATATATCTCAAGTGTAAAACAGCCTGGACATTTGCAGTCACTGCTATAAGCTTCAGTGAAAGAAAGCAATGAACAAAAAATGCTAATGCCGTGTCCTCAGACATGGCTTGCATGATATGAGAAGGGACGCGCTTGTCGTTTACCACCTGGTTGTAAGTTAAGTACCACACAGGCAATGCATACCATAAGTTTAGAAGCTGTGAAATAAAATGTTAATGGCCAGAGAATCTAAAGAGTCATTTGGTATCTGGCACTTGTGCATGAATTGAGACAGCCTGAGGTGAAATCTTTTTTCAAATTTCAAAGTGTATTTGCAGCAATATGCAATGGATTGGATCCAAAGTAAAGCCCGGGGCTCTGACAATGAGCTGTTTTTTTCATTATTATTATTTTGGACAGCAATGAATGAACTACTTATTTCTATGGATTTTATTTATTTATTTATTTTTTTGTTAAATTAGATGCTGTAAACTCTTTTTGAATTAAAAGCAACATATATCTGTATATATATATATATATATATATATATATATATATATATATTTATTATAGATATTGACTTTGTAAATGCATAATGGCATAAAGATGTGTATTCATATGCTCAATACATGCTAACTACCAGTTTTCGAAAACACTTATCCTATAAAAAAATAGGCTAACGCTACTCCTCACCCCTGTTCTGTGTGCCAGCAGCCACTAGAGGGCACCCGAAGGACCAAATGACTCCTTTGTATGCTGCAAGCTGTCACAGGAGAAAGGGAAAGTGATGCAGCAGGGAGATGTTACAGCCCCCTTACCTGCTGCCGCTAATATGTTTCATACTTGCTGCATATGGAGAGAGGGTACTGGGAAGAGAGAGAGAGGGGTAGTGGTAGATAGGGACTGGGGGGTGGAGAGTAGGGTAGGGGCAGAAAGGGAAGGGGGAGAGAGAGGGAGTAGGAGCAGATAGGGACTGGGGGAGAGAGAGAGGAGGAGAAGCTGGGGTAGATAAGAACTGGGTAGAGATTGGAGTGGTGAGGACAGATAGGGACAGTGGGTAGAGATGCAGATTTTTTTATATAGTATTATATATCTATCTATATAAAATGCTATCACCAATGGCCACTGGAGGGTGCCTAAAGAAGCTCCATTTGGGATACCTCCCTATGTAAACTGCCCCACCCACCATACAGGGCCGTCTTTTCGTATGGGCTCAATGGGCTCTTGCCCAAGGTCCCCAGGAGTATAAGGGCCCTAGGCTGATAGCAGGGCCGGTTCAAGGGCGCAGAGCGCCCCGGGTAGGAAAGGGGCGTGGCCTAATACAGGGGGCGTGGTGAGTCACGCCCCCTGTACATTGAAAGCGCCGCTTGAATGCTGAGCGGTGCGCGATGACGTCATCGCGCACCGCACAGCAAAAGGTCCTCTCCACGAAGAGAAACTAGACGCTATGCGTCTAGTTCCCTTCGTGGAGAGGACCTTTGCTGTGCGGTGCGCGATGACGTAATCGCGCACCGCTCAGCAGTTACTCTCCACGAAGGGAAACTAGACGCATAGCGTCTAGTTCCCTTCACAGGAGGCGCCGAGGACGGGGATGGCAGCGGGCAGCGGAGGCGGACGGGGGACACAGCGGGCAGCAGTGGCGGATCTTGCCACGGTGCGGCGCCCTCCAGATGGCGCCAGCGCCCTCCGGAAGGCGGCGCCCCGGGAAAAAGTCCTGCTTGCCCGTGGCAAGAACCGCCACTGGCTGATAGCTAAGGGTCCCCTCTTTCCAGGGGTACCAGATTTTTGAAAATCGGCCCTGGGGAACTGGAGATATCTGACTTGAAAGCAGAGGTCCCCATCCAAGCCTGTTAATTGCTCTTCCCAGTCAGATATCTCAGGTTCTGTCTGACTTAGAGTTTGTCTGAGAGTATAATCCAAAATCTGTGACTCTCCCCTTTCAGTGGACACTGGCAGCTTGTCTTTACTATGCACAGAACCAGAGATATCAGCCTTCAAGCAACTGGTCCCTGCTCCAGCTCCACATGCCTAATATGCACTTTTAGATTTTCGTTGGTGAATTGCTCTAGCTCCTGAACTCTGATCCTCAAGTCCCCAGTACCTCCTGAAAGATGGAACTCACTCGTTTTTTATCCCATTCAAATCTAAGAAATATATTTTCAGAAACTTGAGATATCTGTAGTAAAGCAAGCTGCCCTCCTACCGGAAAACAATAAATATTAAGCCCACTCCACTATCTACCCCTCCCCTACGAATTAAACACCCCATAACACCCTGGAAGTCATGTACCAGGGCTTCTTCATTGAGCCCAATGCCCCCTTCTACAGTTTAGCCCCATCTGTGCAGTAAAGGAGTAATTAGCAGAAATTACTGCTCCAGGTCCTACATGCTGAGCGGAAGATAGAACACCCCCTACCGCCCGTGGGACATCAAAGCTGCCACTGATAGCACCCCCCCACCCCTACCGCTGGAGGATAGGTAGGGGGCCCAGTGCATAGCTGTGCCCAGGGGCCTACACTGCTGTTAAGACGGCCCTGCCACCATATACTGCTAGTATATACACTGCATCCCCATACCGCTCTATATATTGCTCTTATATAGAGGGCACCCATATACTACTTCTGCCATATACCGCATACCATGCACCCCCTCATCCATATACTTATGCTGCAACCCCAGGTTACTTGCCATCCTGGGACTCGGCAACAAGTAGTAGCAGTAACCAGGAAACGGATGCAGTAACCACCAGATGCTCCCACAACAGTCAGAGTGAAGGCACCAGGGACATGTGTGGAAACTTACTGGTGGAAGGAGAAGGTGACTCAGTCTGGCAGGAAGGGGTAAGACCCTGTGTCTGGTGAGCAGTGTGCTGACTGGGAGGAGGGTGTTTCCTTGCTGGTGCTGCAGATGCTGTGGTAAAGAGGAGGCAGATAACTGGCTCAGGTTTTTTTTTTTATATTCTGCCCGCTGGTGGAGGGGCACGGTGCTGTGATCACCACTTTCACACCCTGCACAGGCCATGCCCAGACCCATTCGGTCAGATACTGGTGGCTACTGGCATCCTCTTCCCCCAGACTGGCCAGGAGCTGTGCACGACTGTAAGCTTACATGTGTCAGTACCGGTGTATATAATACAACATCATTATAGCCATCCCATTACATATACAATATATAGCATATCTTTCACTTTCTCTCCCTCGCTCTCTCTTTCTCTCTGAGAGAGTAGTTCATATGTGTATATATATATATATATATATATATACACACACATATATAAAGCTAACACTGTTTCTCAACTCTATAGTGCACTGGGGCACACACCTACACACACACACACACACACACACACACACAAACACACACCTACTCAGTGTGACAGATCCCTGATTCCCAGCAGCAAGAGTTCCAGAAACCCGACATCTCCTGTGTGAGTAGCGACTGCCCCCCTCCTTGTAATCTGGCCCTGGTGTCCATCATTACTAATAAAGCACTGAAGGATGAATCGGCCTTGTTTCATGGCAATTAGTAAGACATTTGATTTCTTTATATAACTTGTGCTAGGTAGAATAAAGTTTATTATTGATGGTTGATGTAGGTTATTGCACATATGCATGTGTGCAATATGTTTGTTAATTTACATTTGTGGAAGGCATTCTGCTGTCCTGATAGGGCTGATTTTTTTTCAATAGTTGTAGTGAATCCTTGGAAAATGGTTGTTTTTGCCGACTGACGCATTATGGTTTTGTGGCAATTTATCACTAGGGTAATAGATATGGAATTTATATAACTATGCCACTCTAGGTTACTTTTCTGCAAATTTCCGGGAGAGAGATCTTCGAATTATAGCCCAACAGTTTATATTTGCAAATGTGCAGTATGTAAACTGGGTCAGAACCTAGTAGTAAACTGATAGGGTAAGCTAACAATTTACTTTTTACTCATCTTGCTCTTATTAGAGTAACTGTGCAAGATAATAATATTATAAGTGATTCAATAGCTAGAATTGATAAATAGATCTCTTGTATAGATAAGTAGAAACAGACAATCAAACTTGTGGCATTGCACTCCAAAGCAGTGTGGGTCACAAATAAGTGTCACCAACTTACAAATACATACATAAAGTACAAACAGATACCATGAATTCACTTGCGCTAACGATTGTTCCAGCTGGTAATATTCATATCTGTGATGTTCCAAATTCTCACTTGGTCCCATTTGACAGTTCATTACATAAAAATAGAGATTAAAAAATAAACAATTGTGTATTACCGTTGAGTGGGTTAACACCCCAAAAGAATCCAAACAGAACTAAAAGAATGGTGTACAAGTCCATTTCCAAAGTCTAGACCAGGGATGGGGAACCTCGGGCCCGCGGCCCGTATAAGGCACACAAAGCCACTTGATCAGGCCCGGCCAGGCTCACCTAACCGAGGGTGATGCTGGGCGCCCACTGAGATGTTGTTACCAGCGGGCGCCCGGCTCCTTCTCCTCAGCAGCAGCCGGAGGCAGGAGCTCACTCCTGAACTCTGGCTTCCAGCTCAGGCAGTGTACATGTGCGGCTGTGCGGGGCTATGGGAGAGATGTCATGATGCGTCTCCCATAGTACTGAGGTGCGGGCGGCCAGGCGGAGGGCAGCAGTCCGGAAACAGGAGCAAGGCTGGTGAGTATTGTGTTTTATTTCCTTTTAATGTGTGTGTGTGTAAGCGGTGCTACTAGGGGGCATAACAACTGACTGGGGGCATATCTAATGGGGCATATCTACTGACTGGGGGCATATCTAATTGGGTATAACAAGTGACTGGGGGCATAACTACTGGGGCATAACAACTGACTGGGGGCATATCTAATGGGGCATATCTACTGACTGGGGGCATATCTAATTGGGTATAACAAGTGACTGGGGGCATAACTACTGGGGCATAACAACTGACTGGGGGCATATCTAATGAGGTATAACAAGTGACCGGGGGCATAACTACTGGGGCATAACAACTGACTGGGGGCAGGCTAATTTTTATGTTGATAATTTTTGTATGGCCCCAGAAGGATTTTATAAATATCCAAATGGCCCTTGGTAGAAAAAAGGTTCCCCACCCCTGGTCTAGACAGTCCTACTTCCGTAATGTCACCAAAATTTAATGGGTGCCCATTACAGCTCATTTCTAATGCTCTAGTATAAACAATGTTATTTATGTTTTGCTGCTCAACTTTCACTTAACAGTATTGACCAAAATATATTTGCTATTTGTATTGCCTGTTAGGTGATTACTTTTTAAGGTTAAAAAAAAAACTCTTCCTGAAATTTCTATCATTTTATACCTATACAAAAGAATTGGTGGTATTTTCCCCATCTTTATGTAACTCCACCAAATCTATTTTTGTCCACAAAATCGGAAACATTTTTTGCAAATATTCTTTTTTTTCTTTTTAAACAACTGTCCGGCAAAGTGTATTTGAAAGTAAAAGATATGAATTTTAAAGTAAAAAATGAAAAACAACAAACACAACAAAACATGATTTCATCAGTGATATTTAAAAAGCTCTCATATATTTTCCTGACATAAATTTTATTGGTGATCCTGTGTATGTTGGGGGTGCATTAAACAAGCGCTAATATACTGTGTGTGGCACCTGGAAAAAAGAAATTGTTAGTGGTGATGTTTACAGCTCCTTTTGGAGCTCTTTTGCGGTGACCAGTCAGTTCCAGAACAACCTAACTTTCCCTACCTTAGTCCGGGCCACGGGATTCCTGAGCCTGGTGGAGCCTGGCTGTCCGTGGCGTGTTGTTGAGTGGCGTCTTCCTGCCGCTGCATCCAGCGGTGAGAGACGTGGAGCTGGGAGGTAAGAGCGGAGTGAGCGGGTGACGTCACGCTGCGCTCGGCAATCGTCCGGTTGTAGTTCTGTGGTTGTTATCGTCTTTCTTGGTCAGCGCTTGTCCAACTAACACGTTTCATGCTATTTCCAGCACTCAATCCATCTTTGATAAAGTGCTGGAAATAGCATGAAACGCGTTAGATGGACAAGCGCTGACCAAGAAAGACGATAACAACCACAGAACTACAACTGGACGATTGCCGAGCGCAGCGTGACGTCACCCGCTCACTCCGCTCTTACCTCCCAGATCCACGTCTCTCACCGCTGGACGCAGTGGCAGGAAGACGCCACTCAACAACATGCCACGGACAGCCAGGCTCCACCAGGCTGAGGAATCCCGTGGCCCGGAGTAAGGTAGGGAAAGTTAGGTTGTTCTGGAACTGACTGGTCACCGCAAAAGAGCTCCAAAAGGAGCTGTAAACATTACCACTAACAATTTATTTTTTCCAGGTGCCACACACAGTATATTAGCGCTTGTTTAATGCACCCCCAAAATTATCTTTTTTCCAACGAGCAGCTCATTCACAGCGCAGGAAACATTTTTTCTTTAGATCCTGTGTATGTGTTCTTTACAGAAACCCCATTGAAATGACTGGGACCTTAAAAAGTGAAAAAGGAAAGCTCCAATATTAAATAATTGGATGCATCTTCAAAATTTCAACCATATCCAGGCGATATGGCATGGCCAGGTTTACCATCAGGTGGGTCCCCACTACTTTAGTAAAAACTGTTTCTAGGCTAATCTTTGCATGGATGGTGTCATTTTGGGATGGGGTGGGGGTTATAACAATATTTTACTGTCATCCCAGACACTAAAGATTTCAAGGACTCATATGGTACCTGTTTTTTTTTGCCAGAATTTTTCTCATTTATTTCAATATGCCTATTAATATTGATGTGCCACTGAAATAAGTTTTTAAAGCTTCTTAATTTTAACCTTTTTACTGTATTTGTTTTGCTTATAATAAAAGATTACTCCAGATTGACTACTCACCTATAGTGTAGGTGGGTATGCAAATGATTAAGTAAAGAGTGTGAAAGGGTTCACACCGGGCAGCCTGCTTTGCTCTTAATGGGTTTTGGGGACTTTGTGTATCCCAGATGTCCTCATTTAACTTTCCTTCAGAAGGGTTGTTTGAATACCCCTGCTTTATATATACATTTTAAATGTATTTCTTCTTATTGCTGTTTCTTAATATTTTTATACATTTACTGCCTTTTATATTTGTATTAATCTTTCTTAATTATATGTATTAACCCCATGCATGATTATTATTTACTTTGTTGCTTATATTATCATTGTTGCTCTAGTGTTGCGGATGAATTGTGCCAGAAGTGTCTGGAATTCTTGAAGACTAAGGATATGCAGCATGGGACGTTAGAAGTGTTAACATTCAGCTCAAGGGGGTTGTAGTTTATAGATAGGGAATTTTGTCCTGGCACTTTCTTGGTCTTATTGGTGTGTAAAAGTAATATAATGTTCTCCCAGCATTGTGGCTATTACATGAAAGGAACATAAAACAAGATCATAGTGTATACTGTAGTATAGCCTCAGGAAGTGTTCAAGAGATCATGAAACATGTTTCTATTTTCTGCTGAGGAGCTAAGTATATCTTCTAGAACAGGACTCTCATTCCATTTATCCAACTTTAAATAAGTTATTATAATTATTTTTTTCAGCTTGAAATAATTTTTTACTGAAATATTTTTGCCTAGTTTGTGGTTCATTGGCATTTAATTATATTGCATAAACAACCATGTTTGTACTGGCAAAAAATTAAAATCTTTCATTTTCATAATACAGCTTTATTTTAAGTTATCTGACCAGACCTTATTTATTTACTTATTGGGAATTACTAGATCTGGATTTATTGGGTATTTATAGTATATATTCCTAATCAAACCCACGGACATCTAAAGGTGAGTGCAACAATTATAAGCATCTGCTTCCATTACTGGATTTGGAGGATATACACCATATTGTTTCACTTTTTTCCCATCTCCTGTCACGGCTGAGGTTATTTGTGAACCCGGACTAGTACTGGACACAGGGTTTGGTCTTGAGCACAGTGAGCAGAATCGGGCTGGCTCAGTGAACGATCCACTCATCCAGATGTGGCAGTCAGGCAGTGTACTCTATGGGGGAAGTTGACCACGAAGCAGAGTACGTCGGCAAAGTTTGTAGCAGAAACTGAGGATGTCACCAATACTTGTAACCGAAGCTGAGGATGTCAGTAATACTTGTAAATGGAGCAGAGGATGTCGGCAATGCTTGTAGCAGAAACTGAGGACGTCAGCAATACTTGTAACTGACGCAGAGGATGTCAGCATCACAGGTTTCCAGATGCTGGGCATCTGACATAGCGCAATGGGGATTCCGTATGCTGTGAAGTGCAGTGTCGGCAATGCTGGTTTCCCAGTAGCTGTGATGCGGTGGTTCTGCACAATGGATACTGCAATGTTGTAGACAGCAGTGGCAGGTTTTCCGGAAACTATGGAGTGCTACCTTGCGCAGCGGAGAACTGGAAGCTGGCAAGAACCAGCAAAGTCTCTAAGGCCACTAGGGATATAGAATTGTCCCTCTGGTTTACTGGAGGACTTCCAGTGAGTCTGGAGATGCCAGGATGTAGTGGCAGAGAAGGCCCTTTAAATCATCAAGGGAGTAAGGAAGTGCATGAGATGACAATTGCAAATGTCACTAGGGATATAGGATAGTCCCTCTGGGTCACTGGATGACTTCCAGTTAATCTGGAGCTGCCAGGATATAGTGGTAGCGATGGCCCTTTTAAATCATCCAGGGAGTCAGGCAGTTCGGAGAATGGTAACTTGCACAGAGTATTACCAGCAGGAGACTCTGGAGCTCACTCCAGGCTGAGAGACACCAAAGCACTGACAGCTTGCTAGTGCTTGAGGCCTGGAACTTATACCCAGTGCTTACAGCTGAGTGGATGAGCGGCTCACATGATGCAGAAGTGAATTCGGATTGGACCCTAGAAAATCAGCTGACCAAGAACTGTCATAGCAATGTCCAGAGCTGGTTTTGAAAGGAACTCTGGCGTGGTGTGCGCACAGACAGGCAATAAGGGCCACAGGTCCTGAGAGCACAGGAAGGTATATCTGATAACCACTGGACTTGTGGATGCTGGCACGGAAGTATAGGACAGCATGAGAATCCTCAATGATTGTTATGCAGACACACCATGCAGAGACTTGCTAAGTTCTGAATTCACACAGAAGGTTAATTAATACAGATGAACTCGTTAGAAGAGATTGAGCTCAGCACACAGAGAACTCATGATACTGGTGAGCTGTTTATCCCAGCCAGCAGAACACATGCAGGTTACAGGACAGATGGCATAAGTAAGTCACCAAATGATATAATTTTAGTCAGGATTGTGACATCTCCTGAGTATTGGAACCACAACACTGGACACCCAGATGTAAAGATGACACTCCGTTGCTGAGCAATTACTACAGGACAACAGTGTTAAGATTGTCCAATGCACTCCTTTGTGAGTTTTTTATTCTAACATATGCCTAGACAACTGTACAACAGTATACACTCTGACCTTGTTTTCTTTTTGTTTGATTTTATAACCACATTGCTGAGAGAAGATTAGATTACTTTTTATACATCAATAAGACCAAGAAAGCGCCAGGGCAAAACTCCCTATTGTCATTGTTGCACAAAACTGCTAGTAAGCATACTGTAATTATAATTCTCAAATAGGTTTATTATTAGCTGTGAACAATATTATTATATATCCCTAAATGTCAGAAATGTCACACTTGTATTGAGTGCAATCTCTCACTCCCATCTCTTTCAACAGTACCTTCCTGCCTGATACCACCTGCAGTTGTAAAGAGAGGCATCCTTTGCAGTAAATAGTCAATTGCAATAACATGACTTCATACAGTATTTATGTCAACTTATTGTTATCTTTAAGAGCTTCTGTACAGGCATTATCAGTGCTGGTCTGGTGAAAAATGTTAACTCAGTTTGTGTGATATTGTTCCTTTATAAACCATAAATGTTTCAAGCCACAGCACAATTGCTATTCTGTGTGATCAAGCATCTACATTTGTACAATTGGATATAATTTTATAAAGAAGAGGTCAGTAGGGGAGTCCAAATGATGCTAGAAATTAGCATATTATACAAATCAATGGTGAATGCTTCAGTCCCATCACCATACTCCCAAATTAAATGGCATTATGAGATTTTGTAACAATTTTCAGAAATTAAATGCATTTGCAAAGCCTGATGCTTATTGGATTCCCAGAGTCAATGAGTTGTGAGATCTAATAGGGAAAAGTGAATCAGCACCTTAGAACCAACATACTGTAGATTGCTTGTGTGCTGCAAATGTAATGGTTTGTGTAGACATACTGTAATACAACAAGAAGTTGTCAGGTTATAGCAAACTACACACAGTAGAAAAGCACAGAATAAGTTAATTTTGCTTGTGCCTTTACTGTGTTTAGGTGGTTACACTGTAAAAAGTTTAAGATAGCACAGTGGAAGATTAGCTTCAAAGTATCTTTAACAGAAAAGGAGTGAATCACATAGGTAGTGACAGTTGTCTCTGTGGCAGCTCATGTCTGAGAAGTACAAAAAAATTTAAAGGTGGTTTAAAGTTAATCACCCAGAGCTGAAATGTATATTTTACTATCATTTATTTATATGGCATCACTTTGGTTCGGAAGTGTCGTACACAGGGCATAGAACATAAATCCAGTGTATACATTTTTCTTAACATTTTGCACCTTAGTCACATCACAGTTGCAGCGGAAAGTCACTCACAATGTATCAGACAATCTAGGCTACAATTTTAAACTTTTAGTGGCAAATAAATTGTTTTTACGCATGTACAAAGTCACAGATGAAGCACAACGGAACTTGGCAAAAGAAAAAACAGCGAGGGGGATGGGTGTCAGACCAGAAGAGAGGGTGCAGAGCTGGAGTGGAGCAGTGTGATGCGTGGTGCACACAGGAAAGGGGGGTGGGCGGTGAGAAGCTGAGGTAATTCTGGTCCAATAAGCTATTTTAATCAGGGATGCAGTCAAAATGCCAGCTGTCGGGATCCCATTGGTCAGGAGACTGACACCAGAATCCTGACAGCCGGCATTTTACAGGCAGCCGGAATACCGACACCTGTTTGAAATTCCCACTCTGTTGCTTGGTCCACGCCACCAACCGAGTGGAAATACCACCCATGGCGAGCAAATCTCATCACTGGGCCTGATGCGCGATGAGCGCAGATGGAATACTGACAGCTGGCATCCTGTCAGCCGGTATTACATACCGGATCTGTTTAATCATAAGATGCTGCTGTATTCAATTGAAGAACTTAACTTTATAATATAAGAATGGTAACTACTTGTAAAATATATTCATGTTGACCAGTCTTTGAATTCAGTGCTCATAAATACTGTATAATTTTTATTACCTATAGTTTATTTGTTTCTTTCCTTTTAGAAGTTGGGGGGTCATTCCGACCCATTCGCACGCAGCAGTTCATCGCTGCGGTGTGAATGGGTCGGAACTGCACATGCACGGTGGCTGCATTGCGCACATGTGTTGTTGCTCGGCGACGGTCGTCGCCGGGCAGTGGCCAGAAGAAAGTGATCAATAGCGAGTTCGGAAGAAGATTGACAGCGGGGAGGCGATCCGGGGCATCTTCTCATTATTTTCCGGGCATGGAGATCCAAACGCAGGTGTGTCCAGGTGTTTGGAGGGCGGATGTCTGACGTAAAATCCGGGACCTTCATCGCTGGATCGATCACACAGGGTAAGTAACTGCAGGGCTAGTCTACTTCTGCACAAAACCTTTTTAGCACAGCAGGGCTGCACAAGCGATCGGAGCCCTGCTATGCTAAAATATACTCCCCCATAGGTGGCGTCTAGTTGATCGCACGAGTAGCAAAAAGTTGCTACATGCGATCACAACTCGGAATGACCCCCTTAGTAAAAAACAGAAATTATGCTCATGAATCATAATACACTTTGCAATACGGCTGCACCCAGCACTGCCCAAATCATACCCCATCATAAAAGCAACTTGTAACTAATATTATCGAATAATATCCCGGACCTCCAGCAACACGGACCATGTTACATTTACACCCATGAATTACATAAAACAGTAATTGGATGACAATGAAAAAAATCTCTCCTTATTGTAGATCATAATGTTATTAGACATCACCTTGGACTTAGAGGGTGCATTTTAACATGTAGAAGTGGAAATAACCTGGAAAGTGGGTGTTGCCTCACAACAAGGGGTGTGGTCTCAAAGGGAATACCAAATCTGTATGATGGGTAGAAGGTGATGTCTTGGACAGGCAAAGGGTAAAAGAAGAGAGAGGATGATGGGGAGGTAGTGATGTAGGGGAGAGACAGAGGGTGAGGCAGTAGTCCATGCTAGGAAATGGGTGACAGAGGCCATGGATAACTTAGAGGATGTCAGGGATAAGCAGTGTTTGACATGGAGAAGGTGAAAAGGAGAGTCAGAGGGTGACAGGAAAGAGGGGGTGATGGGGAGATAGTGATGCGGGGGAGAGGCAGAGGCTGAGGCAGTGGAAGACAGAGAGGCAGTGGGTGACAGGGAGAGGCAGAGGGGGACAGGAGAGGGTGACAGGGAAAGGCAGTGTGTGATGCCAATGAGAGGCAGTTAGTGACACCAGGGAGAGACAATGGTTGAGGCCAGGGAGAGGATGAGAGAGTGACATGGAGTGGCAGTGGATGACACCAGGTAGAAAGTGAAAGGCAGTTGGTGATAGGGAGAGTCAGTGGGGGACACCAGGTGGTGATTGAAAGGCAGTGGGTAACAAGGAGAGAGAGACAAGGAGAGGCAGTGGGTGACACCGGGAAATGGGTGACAGTGGGAGGAAGCAGGTAATGCTAAGAAAGGCAGTGGGAAACGTAGAGGATTATGGGAAGAGAAAGTGGGTGAAATAGAAAGGGTGACGAGGAGAGGCAGAGAGTGACAGGAAAGAAAGGGTGATGGGGAGAAAGTGATGCAGGGGAGAGGCAGAGGGTGAGGCAGTGGGTGACAGGAGAGGGTGATAGGGAGAGGCAGTGGGTGATGCAAGGGAGAGGCAGTGTGTGTCACCAGTGAGAGGCAGTGGGTAACACCAGGGAAAGGGTGAGAGTGAGAGAGTGACAGGGAGAGGCAGTGGGTGATGCCATGGAGATGGTGAGAGTGAGAGAGTGACAGGGAGAGGCAGTGGATGATACCAGGTAGAGATTGAAAGGCAGTGGGTGACATGGGAGGAAGTGGGTGATGCCAGCGAAGGCAGTGGGTGATGTAGAGGATGACAGGAAGAAGCAGTGAGTGAAATCGAGAGGCATAGGGTGACAGGAAAGAGAGGATGATGGAGAGATAGTGATGCTGGGGGAGGTCAGAGGGTGAGGCAGTGGGAGACAGAGACACAGTGAGTGATAGGAAGATGCAGAGGGTGACAGGAGAGAGACAGACTGGGAGAGGCAGTAGGTGATGCCAGGGAGAGGCAGTGGGTGATGCCAAGGAGAAGGTGAGAGTGAGAGAGTGATGGGAGTGAGAGGGACTAGGCTGGAGAAGGGGGTCACTGGGCTGAATAAGGGGAAGAGACACTGTAACTGGACTGACTGGGGGAGTTCTTGCTGAGGGGCAGTTAGATGGGGATAGTGGGCTGGTTGGGAAAAGAGGGGAGATACTGAGCTGGCAGGGTTGTAGACACTGGGATTGGGAAGTTAATAAATTGGTGGGGGACACTGGCCTGGATGGGAACTCGCCCATAAAATAAATCTGTCTATATTTGTGGTTTGGAATGGTTAAATTACATTTGTGCAATAACAGGTCTCATCATAATCCTTCAATTACAGAATGTTCAAACGTCATACACTTTAGGAAGTGTGGAAAATGTATTTTAAGGGGATGGGGGTAAAGATGAGCCATATCATAAGATCTACATACATACAGTAGACCCCTGTTTCCTCATAGGAATGAGGAATCTTTGCCATCCCTCCTATTTTATGACAAGGTAACACATCTATGGCTAAGAATATTTCTCTATAATTGCAAAAGTGTTTTTCTATTGCCGCTCATCATCTCTACAGGGAACAGGCTGGATCCCCCCATGGAATAACAGATGCCACCCACAATACTGTACAATAATAGATCCAACCACCAAGAAAATGCCAGAAACCCCTCCACAAAAAATAAATCACAGATTCTCCCCCACCCCCATACAATAAATTCCACCCCGATAACAGATCCAACCCCAAGCAAAATCAGAACCCCCTAATACAGTTGCATATGCCCCCTCATGCAAGCACAAACTCGCATATGTCCCCTCGTACAAACAAGGACCCCATGCAGTCTTACTCCCCCCCATATAATATAATAAACTCCCCTCCATTCAAACATATATCATTCTGTCTGCTTCCCTCACCCTTTCACAATGAAGAACGGATCCTCCATAGACATGCTGGCTTTCCCCGGTGGAGGCTGCCTCCCCTCCTTCATGGCAGCTGCAGCTATTATCCTATCAATGGGTCTCTCCCTAGTTCTCACACACACACCAGCTGGTGAACAACAGTAACCCCCCACTCTTCCACACACACACACACACACACACACACACTTACTCAGTCTAACTGCAGTCACCGCATTCCATCTGCCACTGCTGAAGGTATCAGTGTTTCCTGATTTGGCTGGTGCCTCCATGATCCAGCCAGCAGTCTATGACAGCAGCTTGCTGAGGGTGGCCAGTAGGAGCAATGTGTGATGTGGCTGCTACTACAGAGTGAGGAGGCTTACAGTGCGGACACGTTAATTGGCAGTGCCAAGCACAGCCTGCTGGCCGCACTGCAATATTACATGTTTAAAAAAAAAAATCTTCAAAACGACAGGGGGGGTACGTGCTTTGGTGCCTCCATCACCAAAGAAACAGCACATGTATGCCAAGCATTATGGGCATACCCAAAAAAGACCCTGCAATACAATTCCATTTTTATTTACTTCTTGAAATACTTACTAAACTATTAACCCATACTGTACCTTGTTGTCTTCTTGCTCTAGTCTAAACTGTACTGTAAAATACAGATGGAATTACCACAGAAGTGCAGAAAAATAAACTTGCACTTGTAATCTGGGAATACAATAATTATTATAACTGGTATTTCTATTTTTTGTTTCATTCTCCTCTAGCACATTATCTTGCCAATGGGATGCGATCAATTTACCTACAATAAAAATCCCATTGGTCAAAAATACCAACAATGATTGACTGACAGTCAAAATACTGACAAAGTCAAAATACTGACATTTAAATGTCAACAGGTCAACAAGTCGACATGAGTTTTTCATGATTTTTTCATTGAACCTGACTTGTTCATACTTTACCATCCCAGTGGAACTGGAGGGGGAATACAATAGTGTGCTGAGGGCAGCGAGGCACCGTGCCTGAAGTGTGCGAGCCATGTGAGGGGACGTGGTACACTTATACAGTGTCCATGTCGACCTATGTTGACATACACACAAAAAACATATATTTTGGTCGACTTTTTGACCTGTCAACATTTTAAATGTCGGCATTTTGACATTGTCGTTATTTTAAATGTTGGTATTTTGACCTTGTTAGGATTTTGACTGTCAATCAATTGTTGTCGGGATTTTGATTGTAAGTATTTCATACTAAACCCCATGCCAATGACTGTCAATATCAGTTAGTTGAGGCTTTTTGATACATCAAAGTATAATACAATATTAAATATTTAGAATTAAGCATTTGTTTCTAATTTGCCAAGGTATTTTCTGCTCTGCCATTATTGATTTTTCACTGCATAGAAACTGTGAGGGTCATTCCGACTTGATCGCATGCTGCACTTCTTCGCTGTCGGAACTGCGCATGTGTGGCATCCGCATTGCGCACATGCGTTGTTGCCCAGTGATGACGGAAGCGATCACAGCGGCGATCGCAAGAAGATTGTCAGGCAGAAGGCGTTCCGGGGCGGATACTCACCGTTTTCTGGGAGTGGTGAGTCCAACGCAGGTGTGTCCAGGCGACTGCAGGGCGGGTGTCTGACGTCAACTCCTGGACCAGTCACGCTGAAGACATCACAGCCGGTGAGTATGTCAGGACCTACTTAGAAACTGCACAAACTCTTTTTGCATAGCAGGGCTGCACAAGCGTTCGCAGCCTTGCTATGCAAAAAATCCCTCCCCCCATAGGCGGCGACTAGTCAATAGCACGGGCTGAAAAAAGCAGCTTTGTGTGATCAAATCAGAATGAGATCCCATGTACAGTCACACGGCACGCAAATAGTGAATTACATCACTAGCCATAATGGGTACTGATTCCCTGCCAATATTATTTGTGGAGTTTAAAGTGTCTTCCACATTTCTTTATGTTTCTTTTTTCAATTAGCAAAAACTGAGATGTAGCCGTTACTCTAGAAGTAATACAGTCTAATCGCTATCCCTATTTAAATTCATTTGCAATGGCATAACTAGACTTGCATGTATAAAATACTTGCAAACAAGAAACAGTTTTCCTAATTATGTACAATAGTCACACCTAATTTCTTTGATTTTATTTTGAACTATTATTAAATCCTAATGAATACACTAAAAGCTACTTACTCCATTAACCTTGTGCATTCACTTCTATTTTCAGACCTTCCAAAAACAACCGGTACAAGCATTCTGTTGCTTTTACGACAAATACGAAACATGGCCTCTTTCCAAATTTTAATCAGCTGTACAGATGGGTTTGTTTCACAAATGCACTTGGCTGCACAGATGGAAGTTCCTGAATGCCTGACAAGGTGTTAAAACTGTTACTGAGATTACAAAGGAATGAGAAAAGAAACACAGGAAATTATAAAATAATCAGTATGGACTCAGTCTCTTAAGGGTTTATTAGTTCAGAAGTTGAATTTTGTCCTTGGCAAGGAAGAACCCCTCTATAAAATAGTTTGAGTAAACATATATCAAGTTAAGCATGAAAGCTATTTTGTGTATCCCACATGAACAGATGTGATCTCAGAAGAACCTGGTGCTCTACTGATACAAAGTCAGCGTTACCAGCTGAGAGCTTCGTAGATGTAATCGTCTAAGGGCAGAGCAGACGGTACTAGCAGCAGATTTAACAGACACGATCTGCTCATATTATTTTACAGTTAGAAGCAATCTATCGGAGAAAAGAGCATGATAGTTTAAAAAAGTAATGCAATATTCATTCCACTGAAACTGGGCAAACATAGTCATGTTACATATATGAAGCAGATTGTGAAACAGGATTGAATAATGGCTGCATGGATTATGGAATGAGGGTTTTATATTTGTGGAGTCTAAAAATAGCATTTTACTGACTTGTGGCATTTTGCCATAATGTACTGTTTGTACCATGATAATTAGGCTTGCCATAATATTCCTGTAATCTGGGACACCAGTGATTTACACAGGTTATGTGGCTGGCTAAATACAGGCCTGCATTTCACCTGGTTTTAATCAGCTAAAGAAACTATAGATCATAGGTGTCACAGATTAATGGTATTTTAAAGCAATAATAATCTAATGTAAATCAGTCATGTGGAAAGCTTGTTGCAACATAGAACAGGCATTCCCAACCACGGTCCTCAAGGCACACTAACAGTGCAGGTTTTAGTGAAATCCAGGCTGCAGCACAGATGGTTAAATCAAAATAACTGAGGTGCTAATTAAGTCACCTGTGCTCAAGCCTGGATAGCACTAAAACCTGCGCTGTTAGTGTGCCTTGAGGACCGTGGTTGGGAATGCCTGACATAGAACAATTGAGAAACATGCCTGCAGCACCATAGTAGACAGTAAGTACATTTAAGACACAGAATATATTTTAGGACCTTTACTGCTAATGTATATGAGAAAGTCCACCTATCCATCGGGGTACATGACCCCTATAAAGTCCTTGGTACTTCTCATGTAAAAGGGGAATGCATTATTTATCAAACAATTTTTGCACAATAGCTACAAATATTAAATATCCCCTAAATGTAACATGGAGGCACTATAGCAGATTTCACTGATATCTGCCACTGAACCAGTGGCGTAACTCCTGCTCCCGCAGCCACTGCTAACACTTGGAAGCACGGGGCTGCGGGGGCGCCGCCACTGATTGCTGCTGTGAGTCCGGGAAGGAGCCGGAGGGTACAGTGCGCTCCTCTCCTGGGTCTCCGTCAGCATCGGCGTGTGTGCTAAATGAAGTGCTGGTTTGTGAGCCAATCAGAGCTTGCAGACCGGCAGCCAATCAGGGGCCACAGCTGCTGGTCTGCGAGCTCTGATCGGCTCACAAACTGGCACTTCATTTGAATGACACGCTGCTGGAGACACAGAACGGACACAGCCAGGAGAGGCGCGCGCTGTGCCCTCCGGCTCCTTCCCGGACTCACAGCAGCAGGGGAGGGTGTGTACCTGGCACTGGGAGGGCATATTTGGCACTGGGGAGCATAACTGGCACTGGAGGCAAATGTGTAGCTGGCACTGGGGATGCATATGGGGCACTGGGGGGGATATATGTGTTTCTGGCACTATGGGGGAAATTTTTTATCTGGCACTGTGGGGGAATATCTGGAACTGGTGGCATATGTGGCACTGGGAGCACAGCCCTAGCAACAAGCATTACCCCCTGGTAACAAGCACAACACCCAGCTCATGACATCCCTGGCAACAAGCATTACCCCCTAGCAACAAGCATGACACCCAGTGTATGAAACCCCTGGCAACGAATAGTACCCCCTGGCAATGAGCTTGACACCCAGCACATGATACCCCTGGCAACAAGCATAACACTTCGCGCATGAAACTCCTGGCAATGAGCATGACACCCTGAGCATGAAAACCCCTGGCACTGTGCATGGAACTAAAAGCATGAAACCCCTGGCAATGAGCAGAAAATTTAAAAGTAATTAGAAGCCTTACTGTAGGGCTTAATGTATAATGGGCATTGCAGTGTGTGGCATAATGTATCACAGACATTGTGCTGTGTGTCATAATGTGTCACAGGCATTATGGTGTGTGATATACTATATCACGGGCATTGTGGTATAATGTCTCAGGGGCATTGTAGTGTGTGGCATAATGTATAATGGTCATTGTGGTGTGTGGCATAAGGTATAACGGGCATTGCAGTATGTGTTGCAGGCATTACGGTGTGTGGTATAATTTCTCAGGGGCATTGCAGTATGTGGCATAATGTATAACGGGCATTGTGGTGTGTGTCATAATGTGTCATAGGCATGACAGTGTGTGGTGTACTGTATCACAGACATTGTATGTGCTATAATGTCTCAGGGGCATTGCAGTGTGTAGCATAATGTATAACGGGCATTGCGATGAGTGGCATAATGAGTCACAGGCATTACGGTGTGGCATAATGTGTCAGGGGCATTACGGTGTGTGGCATATTGAGTAATGAGCATTATTGTGTGTGGTATAATGTTTACTGAAGGAAAACTGACAAATAATGTTAGGGGCATGAATCCGGATTATTATTTTTGTGTGGTGGCCAACATCTGTGTGTGCAGGTTGCAAAACTGAGGCATAAGGTAGTCTTTCCATGCAATGCCACGCCCCTATATACAAAGCCACACCCATTTCAGCAAGGACACCCCACCTTTTTTGCGGATTCATCACTTTGCTAGTGGCAATTATGTGGGGAAGGAGGGGCGCCAGAGAATGTTTTAGCTTGGGGGAGAAAAATTTCTAGTTACGCCACTGCGCTGACCCTCCATTTCTGATAGCACGCGTAGCCCGCATAGGCTAGGGTATTGGATTTACAACGTTTTTTGGAACTTGGCCCCGGTAGCTATTGCCATCTTCAGATGTGGGATTAGCTGCAGCAGCCAATTTGCATAAATTATTAGTACGGTTTCCCATATGCACCATACAACGGGCATTTGTGCATGAGTGGTCAGCAAACCATACATGGACTGTAGCGCTGCAAAGTCCCAGAAAAGAAATTAAACGATTGTGTTAGCAATCACATCCGGAACACTTGTCAATGCAATGAGTTTTTTAATACATTTGTGTAAAACCTATTTTCTTTTTGCTATGAAGAAAATAAATTATAAATATCTGGTCTAAATTCTGGTAATTAATAAATTTACCTCTTAGTGTTATACATTTGTAGATCTACAAATGTGCATTGTGGAATGATAGGAAACATAATTTAAATCCATTCTTGCTAAATTTGTAGCCACGCTCATTAGGAGATGCTTAGTGGGCAAATATAAATTCCTTTTGTATCACTGTGACCACACACTGCTGCATCACATTCCACCCATTGAAGCACAATGACATCACTGCAGGACTCCACTTTAGGAGAAAGAGAACTCGGGAACACAGCCTGTGGTACTTGGACTAAATTTTCACAGAGCATACAGTATATAATTGAGCATTCAAATGCAAGTTTGTTTAAAAAAAAAAACATATACTGTATAAGAATTGTATTTAATAATTTTATTTACATAGCCCTTTAATAGGATTCAAGGCACTTTACAGATATCCCAAAGGCTACAACACAGTGGCTACAACTGAGGCAAACGGGCACTCTCGGCATGGCCAGGCGTGCCCGCTGCATCTATTGCCACCCTCATCCATGCAAATGGGGCACATGCACGTCTATGGCTTGTACGCATCTTAGACATGCAGCGTGGCTACATCTGTAACACAGAGTTTAAATTTGCAGAAAATACAGAAACCATGAACATACAGAGGCAGCAAATTTTGGCTCACCAGTTCTAAAAAAAAGTCACCCCACCCACACAGGTACCATGCAAGGCAGACATCTTGGGTGCACTACATAGGTTACACCCTCGGTAGAAAAGGTATTACCTAGAAGAGATGACAGGTAATGAGGGGAGATACCAAATATACTGTAAAACAAGATACACAATAATAATAATTAAAGATGAGCGAGTTCGGTTCCCCGAGATCCGAACCCCCCCCCCCCCCCCAAAATTCACCTATTTTACACAGTTCCGAGGCAGCCTTGGATCTTCCCGCCTTGCTCGGTTAACCCGAACGTGCCCGAACGTCGTCATCCCGCTGTCAGATTCTTGCGAGACTCGTATTCTATATAAAGAGCTGCGCGTCGCTGCCATTTTCACTCATGCATTGGTGAATGAATGGAGAGGACGTGGCTGCGTTCTCTACCTGAAAAGCTCTATAATCTGTGCTCAGTGTGCTGCAAATATCTGTGCTCAGTGTGCTCAAAATATCTACGTTCTCTGCCTGAAAACGCTCCATATCTGTGCTCAGTGTGCTGCAAATATCTGTGCTCAGTGTGCTTTATTGTGGGGACTGGGGACCACCAGTATAATAGTAGTACAGTACAGTAGACCATTGCTGTATCTTGCAGCTCTGTGTCACTGCAAGTATCCATTCCATATCTGTGCTGCATTTTTGTGAGCAGTATATATAGTATTACAGTGCAGCATTTTGGTGACCAACAGTATATAGTTGTACAGTAGGCCATTGCTGTATCTTGCAGCTCTGTGTCACTGCAAGTATCCATTCCATATCTGTGCTGCATTTTTGTGAGCAGTATATATAATATTACAGTGCAGCATTTTGGTGACCAACAATATATAGTTGTATAGTAGGCCATTGCTGTATCTTGCAGCTCTGTGTCACTGCAAGTATCCATTCCATATATGTGCTGCATTTTTGTGAGCAGTATATATAGTATTACAGTGCAGCATTTTGGTGACCAACAGTATACATATATAGTATAGTACAGTAGGCCATTGCTATTGATATATTACTGGCATATAATTCCACACATTAAAAAATGGAGAACAAAAATGTGGAGGGTAAAATAGGGAAAGATCAAGATCCACATCCACTTTCTCCTTGTGCTGAAGCTGCTGCCACTAGTCATGGCCGAGATGATGAAATGCCATCAACGTCGTCTGCCAAGGCCGATGCCCAATGTCATAGTAGAGAGCATGTAAAATCCAAAAAACTAAAGTTCAGTAAAATGATCCAAAAATCAAAATGAAAAGCATCTGAGGAGAAGCATAAACTTGCCAATATGCCATTTACGACACGGAGTGGCAAGGAACGGCTGAGGCCCTGGCCTATGTTCATGGCTAGTGGTTCAGCATCACATGAGGATGGAAGCACTCATCCTCCCGCTAGAAAAATGAAAGACTTAAGCTGGCAAAAGCACAGTCAAGAACTGTGCATTCTTCTAAATCACAAATCCAAAAAGAGAGTCCAATTGTGTCGGTTGCGATGCCTGACCTTCCCAACACTGGACGGGAAGAGGTGGCGCCTTCCACCATTTGCACGCCCCCTGCAAGTGCTGGAAGGAGCACCCACAGTCCAGTTCCTGATAGTTAAATTGAAGTTGCCACTGTTGAAGTACACCAGGATGAGGATATGGGTGTTGCTGGCGCTGAGGAGGAAATTGACAAGGAGGATTCTGATGGTGAGGTGGTATGTTTAAGTCAGGCACCCGGGGAGACACCTGTTGTCCGTGGGATGAATATGGCCATTGACATGACTGGTCAAATTACAAAAAAAAATCACCTCTTCGGTGTGGAATTATTTTAACAGAAATGCGGACAACAGGTGTCAAGCCGTGTGTTACCTTTGTCAAGCTGTAATAAGTAGTGGTAAGGATGTTGACAAACTAGGAACATCCTCCCTTATACGTCACCTGGAGCGCATTCATCAGAAGTCATTGACAAGTTCAAAAACTTTGGGTGAAAGCGGAAGCAGTCCACTGACAACTAAATCCCTTCCTCTTGTACCCAAGCTCCTGCAAACATCACCACCAACTCCCTCAGTGTCAATTTCCTCCTTAGACTGGAATGCCAATAGTCCTGCAGGCCATGTCACTGGCAAGTCTGACGAGTCCTCTCCTAACTGGGATTCCTCCGATGGATCCTTGAGTGTAATGCCTACTGCTGCTGGCGCTGCTGTTGTTGCTGCTGGGAGTCGATCGTCATCCCAGAGGGGAAGTCGGAAGACCACTTGTACTACTTCCAGTAAGCAATTGACTGTCCAACAGTCCTTTGCAAGGAAGAAGAAATATCACAGCAGTCATCCTGCTGCAATGCGGATAACTCAGGTCTTGGCAGGTGTTGGTGTTAAACGTGTGTCCGGTATCCACCATTAATTCACAGGGAATTAGAGAATTGCTTGAGGTACTGTGTCCCCGGTACCAAATACCATCTAGGTTCTATTTCTCTAGGCAAGCGATACCGAGAATGAACACAGACCTCAGAAAAAGAGTCACCAGTGTCCTAAAAAATGCAGTTGTACCCAATGTCCACTTAACCATGGACATGTGGAGCAGGGCAGACTCAGGACTATATGACTGTGACAGCCCACTGGGTAGATGTATTGCCTGCTGCAGCAAGAACAGCAGCGGCGGCACCAGTAGCAGCATTTCGCAAACACCAACTCGTTCCTTGACAGGCTATGCTTTGTATCACCGCTTTCCATAAGAGGCACACAGCTAACAACCTCTTACGAAAACTGAGGAACATCATCGCAGGATGGCTTACCCCAATTGGACTCTCCTGGGGATTTGTGACATCGGACAATGCCACCAATATTGTGCGTGCATTACATGTGGGCAAATTCCAGCACGTCCCATGTTTTGCACATACATTGAATTTGGTGGTGCAGAATTTCTTAAAAAACGACAGAACCATGCAAGAGATGCTGTCGGTGGCCCGAAGAATTTCGGGCCACTTTCGTCATTCAGCCACCGTTTGCCAAAGACTGGAGCACCAGCAAAAACTCCTGAACCTGCCCCGCCATCAGCTGAAGCAAGAGGTGGTAACGAGGTGGAATTCAACCCTCTATATGCTTCAGAGGATGGAGGAGCAGCAAAAGGCCATTCATGCCTATACATCTGCCTACGATATAGGCAAAGGAGGAGGAATGCACCTGACTCAAGCGCAGTGGAGAATAATTTCAACGTTGTGCAAGGTTCTGCAACCCTTTGAACTTGCCACACGTGAAGTCAGTTCAGACACTGCCAGCCTGAGTCAGGTCATTCCCCTCATCAGGCTTTTGCAGAAGAAGCTGGAGAGATTGAAGAAGGAGCTAAAACGGAGCGATTCCGCTAGTCATGTGGGACTTGTGGATGGAGCCCTTAATTTGCTTAACCAGGATGAACGGGTGGTCAATCTGTTGAAATCAGTGCACTACGGGCCACCGTGCTCGATCCTAGGTTTAAAGCCTACATTGTATCTCTCTTTCCGGCAGACACAAGTCTGCACATGTTCAAAGACCTGCTGGTGAGACACTTGTTAAGTCAAGCGGAACGTGACCCAACAACAGCTCCTCCTTCACATTCTCCCGCAACTTGGGGTGCAAGGAAAAGGCTAGGAATTCTGAGCCCTCCCGCTGGCGGTGATGCAGGGCAGTCTGGAGCGAGTGCTGACATCTGGTCCGGACTGAAGGACCTGCCAACGATTACTGACATGTCGTCTACTGTCACTGCATATTATTTTGTCACCATTGAAAGAATGATGGAGGATTATATGAGTGACTGCATCCAAGTAGGCTCGTCAGACAGTCCGTACATATACTGGCAGGAAAAAGAGGCAATTTGGAGGCCCTTGCACAAACTTTCTTTATTTTACCTAAGTTGCCCCCCCTCCAGTGTGTACTCCGAAAGAGTGTTTAGTGCAGTCGCTCACCTTGTCAGCAATCGGCATACGAGGTTACTTCCAGAAAATGTGGAGAAGATGATGTTCATCAAAATGAATTATAATCAATTCCTCCGTGGAGACATTCACCAGCAATTGCCTCCAGAAAGTACACAGGGACCTGAGATGGTGGATTCCAGTGGGGACGAATTAATAATACTCTGTGTGGAGGGGGATGTACACAGTGAAAGGGGTGATGAATCGGACGATGAGGAGGAGGTGGACATCTTGCCTCTGTAGAGCCAGTTTGTGCAAGGAGAGATTGATTGCTTCTTTTTTGGTGGGGGCCCAAACCAACTAGTCATTTCAGCCTCAGTCGTGTGGCAGACCCTCTCGCTGAAATGATGGGTTTATTAAAGTGTGCATGTCCTGTTTATACAACATAAGGGTGGGTGGGAGGGCCCAAGGACAATTCCATCTTGCACCTCTTTTTTTCTTTCATTTTTCTTTGCATCATGTGCTGTTTGGGGACTATTTTTTAATCTGCCGTCCTGTCTGACACGGCAGTGCAACTCCTAGGTGGGCCAGGTGTTTGTGTCGGCCACTTGGGTCGCTTGGCTTAGCCATCCAGCGACCTTGGTGCACCTCTTTTTTTTTTTTTTCATCAGTTGCTGTTTGGGGACTATTTTTTAAATCTGCCATCCTGTCTGACACTGCAGTGCCACTCCTAGATGGGCCAGGTGTTTGTGTCGGCCACTTGGGTCGCTTAGCTTAGCCATCCAGCGACCTTGGTGCACCTCTTTTTTCTTTGCATCATGTGCTGTTTGGGGACTATTTTTTAAATCTGCCATCCTGTCTGACACTGCAGTGCCACTCCTAGATTGGCCAGGTGTTTGTGTCGGCCACTTGGGTTGCTTAGCTTAGTCATCAAGTGACCTCGGTGCAAATTTTAGGACTAAAAATAATATTGTGAGGTGTGAGGTGTTCAGAATAGACTGGAAATGAGTGGAAATTATGGTTATTGAGGTTAATAACACTATGGGATCCAATTGACCCCCACATTCTATGATTTAAGCTGTTTTTGAGGGTTTTTTTGTAAAAAAAAAACCCGAATCCAAAACACACCCGAATCCGACAAAAAATTTTCAGGGAGATTTTGCCAAAATGTGTCCGAATCCAAAACACGGCCGCGGAACTAAATCCAAAACCAAAACACAAAGCCCGAAAAAATTTCCGGTGCACATCACTAGTTGAAAATATCACCACCCACATATCCATGTTGAAATAGATCATCAGTTTTCAATGTCTATAGTATCTGAATATACTAAAATAAGTTTAGGTGATATAAGATCCCTTTTTATGTAATAATTAGAGCTGTTCGGCAGGCACTTTTCGTGTTTTGGTTTTGGAACTGGATCCCTGCTTGTTTTTTGATCTGGGTTGGTTTTGCCAAAACCACCCTTTTGGGTTTTTGGTTTTAGTTTTGGTTTTGGATCTGGATGATTTTTGAAAAAAACACAAAAACAACTAAAATCACAGAATTTGGGGGTAATTCCGATCCTACGGTATTATTAACATCAATAACATTAAATTCCACTCATTTCCAATCTATTCTGAACACCTCACACCTCACAATATTGTTTTTAGGCCAAAAGGTTGCACCAAGGTCACTGGATAACTAAGCTAAACAACACAAGTGTGCGCCACAAACACCTGGCCCTTCTAGGAGTGGCACTGCAGTGTCAGACAGGATGGCACTTTTAAAAACTAGGTCCCAAAGAGCACATAATGCAAAGAAAAAAAAAAGAGGTGCACCGAGGTCGCTGGATGACTAAGCTAAGCGACACAAGTGTGTGGCACAAACACCTGGCCCATCTAGGAGTGGCACTGCAGTCGCAATCAGGATGGCAGTTTTAAAAGCTAGGCCCCAAACATCACATAATGCAAAGAAAACAAAAATAGGTGCAAGATGGAATTGTCCTTGGGCCCTCCCACCCACCCTTATGTTGTATAAACAGGACATGCACACTTTACCAAACCAATCATTTTAGCGACAGGGTCTGCCACACGACTGTGGCTGAAATGATTGCTTTGGACCCCCACCAAAAAAGAAGCAATTAATCTCTCCTTGCACAAACTGGCTCTACAGTGGAAAGATGTCATCCTCAGATTCCCCCTTCCTTGTTTACATCCTCATCCTCACAGAGAAATAATATTCAAACAAAACCACATCATTTAGGTGTCAGTGGACTGCTTACGCTATTATCCAAAATTTCTGATCTTGTCAATGACTTATGATGAATGCGCTGCAGGTGATGTATAAGGGAGGATGTTCCTAGGTGGTAATGTCCTTACCCCTACTTATTATGGATTGACAAAGGCAACAGATGGCTTGACACCTGTTGTCCAGGTTTGTGGAGAAATACAGTAGTTCCACACTGAAGAGGTGGCTTTTTGGTATTTTGCCCAGGCATAGCAATGGGCATAATCATCCCAATGGAAACAACTGTCTCCACTGGTGCCTTATTCAAACAAACCACATCACCATCAGAATCCTCATCGTCAACTTCCTCCGCAGCACGAGCTACACCCATATCCTCCTCATCCTGGTGTACTTCTACAGTGACATCCTCTATCTCAATATCAGCAACTGAACTGGCGGTGCTCCTCCCAGCACTTTCAGGGGGGCGTGCAAATGGTGGTAGGAGCCTCTTCTACCCATACAGTGTTGTGAAGGTCAGGCCTAGACATCGCAACTGCAGACAGTCCCAGCACCCCTGTATTTTCACAACACTCCTGTAATTTTACAGCATACAAGACAGGGCTAGTGTACATTGATTTTCACTGAATCCTACAATAATTACAGTATACAAGACCGGACCAGTGTACATTGATTTTCACTGCACCCTAGAATAATTACAACATACAAGACAGGGCCAGTGTACACTGATTTTCACTGCACCCTAGAATAATTACAGCATACAAGACAGGACCAGTGTACATTGATTTTTCACTGCACCCCTGAATTTTGATAACATACAGGGCCAGTGTAATGTTATTTGTACAGCAACACCCCTATATTTTACAGCGTACAGCAGTGTGCTATTAACTTTTAACAACTGCACCTCTGAATTTTTACAACTTACAGGACCAGCAGCACCCCTATATTTTACAGCATACAGCAGTGTGCTTTTAATTTTTAACAACTGCACCCCTGAATTTTCACAACATACAGGGCCAGTGTAATGTTATTTGAACAGCAAAACCCCTATATGTTACAGCATAGAGCAGTGTGCTGTAATTTTTAACAACTGCACCCCTGAATTTTTACAACATACAGGGCCAGTGTAATGTTATTTGATCAGCAACACCCCTATATTTTACAGCATACAGCAGGGTGCTTTTCATTTTTAACTGTACTGCTGAATTTTAACAACATACAGGACCAGCAGCACCGCTATATTTTAAAGCATGCAGGAGCAGTGTGTTTATAATTTTTAACTACTGCACCCCTGAATTTTTACAACATAAAGGGCCAGCAGCACCCTATATTTTAAAGCATACAGGAGGACAATGTCTCTGCACCCCATACAACATAGTGACAGCCAGGACAGCAACACCCATGTACATCTGCAGCACATGAAACACCAGTGACAGCCAGGACAGCACCCCTCACAGCACAGGTATACCACAGTGACTGAAGCAGCACCCCTACAGAGCACACACTAACCCCACCTGACGCCACCACCCACCGAGAGAGACAGAGGTCTGTCTCCCTCACTCTCCAATTCCACAGTGAAAATGGCTGCAACACACGGCTGTTTATATGGAATTCAAAACCCGCAAGATTCCGACAGTGGGATAATAACGTTTTGCCTCATTTTAGTTTCTGAGTCTGGCGGGAAGTCTTGAGTCAGACTCTGATCTGGGCTCAGAGCCTGAAGTTCGGGGGGGGGGGGGGGGGGGGGGTTGGTTCTCAGGGAACCAAACCTGCTAATCTCTAGTAATAATATGTTAGTTTAGGTAAGGGTTAAATTATAGCTTTCTGTAGTCCACAATACTGTGCCTGCTCTCTCTGTAGCTGGTGTGGCAGGTATCCCGGCTGACTTGCTTGCTTCCTCTCTCTGTATCATTGCATGGCTAGTGAGGGTGCTGCTAGTAGTGCTAGCCGCCCCCAACTGATCATTCAGTTAGGTGTCAGTTAACTTGACTGGCCTATCTGGTCCATTTAGGGATGGAGTTAGCATTCCTTATAGCTTGGAAGAGATTTGATCTCACAGGACAAAGCTACATACAGTCAGTGTCATTGAGTGCTTTGGAAATAGTTGTATTTTCTTTGTGCCTTCCATTTTCTTTGATCTTTCTTCTTCTTATTATTATTCTTTGATACTATTTTCTCTTTCCCCATCTCTCCCTTGCCTGTTATTACTATATTTTGCCATCTTAGAGCTACCTCATCCTCCTGCAGACCCCTGTTGCCATCAGTGAAACCATCCCAGTTGCCACGCCCCGCCATCTCACCATTTTTTATGGAGGCAATTAGGCCTCTCACCATGGCTTCTGTCCATTATGCTAGTTTCGGTGCATAGTCGACAATGCCGTGTCTGCTCTCTCTGCAGCTGGTTTGCCAGGAGTCCCAGCTGACTTGATTCCTCCCTCTATTGTATGAGAGCATGGCTAGTGGGGGGTTTTGCTAGTAGTGTTAGCAACCCTGAAGTGGTCATTGTTTTACCAGAGGTCCCAGCTGTTCCACCATGCATCCACCATGCATCAGGATTTTACCAGGCTTTTTTGACATCCTTTGATATGGCATGCGATTTAACCCTTCGCCCTCCCCTCCAAGTTTGCAGCAATGCTTTGTGTCAGTCCCTCTGATGGCAACCCCCTTACCCTACTCTCCAACTCTGCCTGTTGTCCCTCACACTTGTTACCTTTTGCCCATCCTGTTATTATGCCTTGTGCTTTTTTCAAGTTCCCAGGTCACCAGAGCTGCAGCATAGGTGGCCATCCAAGATGTTAGCAGATTATAACATGAGGATCTGCTACCAATGAGTCAACTTGAGGTGGACACTAGTCACTAGTTTCTACGTATGTCTCTTCAGCATCTGGAGCAAGTGAGACTTTTCTTGCAGTTTTTGCAGCACTCCTTCCCCTTTCATGTATGATAGCAGTGATTCATCCATAACTTCGGTTAGGGCATTTAAATGTATGCATTATCTGGTGCAGCAGTTTAGTATGAAATGTTTGCAGGCTTTTTTTTCAGGTTTCTCTGGAAGGTTTTTTGTTTGCCAGTGTTGTTCAGTCTTCATTGTAGTTAGGTGCAATCTTAAGTCAGTATACAAATTTATGCAGTTGTTAAAGGTAAATTGGATGCAGAAGTCTGGCTCAGGTACATACATTATGTGGCCCATTACTTTCCCCACTTTTCAAGGATTTATGTATTTTAACTCTGTGAGTGATGCAGAAGAAGGATTCTCAAACATTGAGGTTGATACAGCATGTCTTACCTAAAGGGGAGCTCAGTAAATGAGAAGCTAGAACCTGCTGATTGCCACATCATCTTTTAAGCAGGCTCTATGCATTGTCCAGGGCTTTAAGAGAGAGGTGTTATTAACCATTGTGGATATTGAATTTGCCTTGCTTTTCAGCTGGTACCCTTGCATCTGAATTCCTACTAATACATGAGATTCAAGATTGATGTCCTCTTTTGGGTAGATAAGTGTCTGCCAATAGGGTGTTGGATCTTTTGCTTTCTCAGTGAGTGTTTTAGTTCATTTTTTAATTAATGCGTTCATGCAGCTATTTAGCAATAAGTGTTGGTAGTGGTACAGTAGGTTCTGTGGATAGTGGAGTGTTTTGGGAGCTGTCTCGTTTTGGTCCAACCACTTGTTTCTATTACAGGGGTTTCCCATTGCACAGGAGCAGAAATATCACATTTAGTTTTCAGTAAATTTCGGGTGTTGAGAATGAGATATCAGATTCTGTGTCTCATTTGCAGGATTTTTATAAGTCACATGGGTTCCATCTTTGGAGTATTCCATTGAGGCTCTTTGCACACAGTAAGCATTGCTCCCCTGCTGCCTATTGTGGTGCTGCAGTACTTAGTGACACTTCCCCTTTGAGAGTGGCAAGTTTGTCACCACCTCAAGGGAGGACCTGGTCTCTATCTCAGGGTGGGTCCAATGCTATGCCACTCAAGGGCTATGTATGAGGTAGCACTGCTTTTATCCTGCCAAATATATATATATATATATTATAATATATATGTGTCCCTTTCTATAGTTTAGTTTTAGCTAAGACTACCTAAGATTATTGATTGAGTAATAAATCTAGTGGTTGTCTTGTTATTTTAAAATGTTTAATTGATCCAAGACTTAGGAGGGAATTCAATTGGGCTCTAGGTTTTCACTGCAAAAGAAACTTGTGGACCTTGCACCCAATTTTGGATTACTGTGGGAATGTGTGCCCCGATACACATGCCCCCGATACACATGCCCCCGATACACATGGTAAACAGCTTTGAAAACCCTGAGGCATGAGAAAAAAAATTAAACTGGTCTTTGGTCTCAATGGCTCCTGGTTGTCTTCCCTCATCTTTGCACTGAGCATGGAGCTGCTGGGAGGCAAGAGGGCTGCTGGGAGTTTTCAATCTGATGCATCGGATGATGTACTGAGATACAGTATCTTTCTGAGAACTGATCTACCATTGCAGTAATGGTAACTTTGGAACCTATATTACTATATACACATAAAATATCCAAAGTACAACCCATACATAATTGCATGGGAAATATGAACTAAATTGAACTAAATTTCCACCACACATTTACATACTGTCTATGGGGGTCATTCCGAGATAATCGTAGCTGTGCTAAATTTAGCACAGTTATGATCATTCACACTGACATGCGGGGGGACACCCAGCACAGGGTTATCCTGCCCCGCATGTCAGTGCCGTGCCCCCCCCCCCCCACAGAAGTGCACTTCAAGAGTAGCTCCCGACCAGCGCAGCTTTAGTGCGCTGGCCGGGAGCTACTCAATCGCTCCCTTGCCCGCAGCACCTGTGTTGGCCGGACTGCACCCACGAAACGGTGGCCAAATGCCGCTGTTCCACCCCCCCGCCCAGCGACTGCCTCTGCCTGTCAATCAGGCAGAGGCGATCGTAGCGGTCCGACGGCCTTCGTCCGTCTGGCATGCGCCGGCACACTGCGACGCTGGCGCATGTGCAGATCTGACCTGATTGCACCGCTGTGATAAATTGCAGCATGCGATCGGGTCAGAATGACCCCCCATGTACATAGACTGTTCTATGCCAAGCTATTGTTTTTCCTTCTGAGCTACAGTACTTGGGAGCATAACCTGACAAATTGTCCTGAAGGCTTTGAGTGCATTCTAGATTTATATGCCTAAATAATACAATATTACAAAGTAGGATCTTAGAGCTTCCCAGTCACATACAGTAAAATTGCATCACAACAATTCATGATTCATGATGGCTACATTCCTACTTTGGACAACCAGTTGGCAAACAACTCTCTCTACATTTGGCCAAAGTTCAGCTGATTACAGAAACATTGAGATATAGATAAGTAAACTATCTACAGTTAAGCCCCAAAATAGGAAAAATGAAATAAAAAGGGGATAGAGTTATTTGGATTCAAGTAGCAAATTGTAAAAAGGTCAGCTCAAATATATACTTTGACCAAATAATTTAGCTATATTTCCTTTTTGCCACATTCTGTTTTGTATAACAAAACAATTCTAAAGTTTCTTCTTTCATTAGTTTTACTAATATACCTATATCTGTACATATGTAGACTTGCATAGTTTTAAAATAAATAGTCCAATTGTATTTGTTTTACACCTGCAACAACTGTGCATTTCCAGACCTAATTATAAAAGACAAAGTAAGAAAACGATATATTACTAGCTGAAGGCAAAAGGGAAGAGTTACATGTGTACGGTGTGTCTATTAATTACAGGAAATAGCATTTCTGACAAGAGATTGCAGGTGTAAGACATTAAGCAACTTAATCATTAATATTCTTAAGACAAAGGTGTTCACTACAGATAAAACAAGTAGGTTGGTTTGTTCCTACTTTCACCCATCTTATATTGTGAGTGTAATTTTACATTTCTATAAAACTGCACATCTAAGTATAATATTCTTCTGAAATATATTAACAGCTTGAAAGAACAGCAGGGTAAGATCAGGAAGTTTTTCAATGGATTTTGGAAAACAAAACATTTCAATTTCTTAATCTGTAACTAACAAAACTCCTATTTTTTATTTTTTATTTTTTTTAGATAGAACAGTGAAAAATTATTTCCAATTATATATATATGTATTTTTTTCTCTTTTTTTATTCACACCTGTATTTGTGCCAAGAAAACGATTGCCTTTTTATCCCATGAAATTCTTTGTAGAAATTGTTACAACTTATAACATAGAAGTGTTGTACTGTATAAACAGATATATTATTCACAGAATTTGTTTGAAAATTATTTATTTATATTGGTTTTTAGAAAATGTAAATTACTTCTTCATACAAAGCAAATAATTTGATCGTTTTTTTTGGAAACAAAAGTCTTTGTCATCATACTTTTGTGGGACTGCTATAATGGGCATTCTGGGTCTTGGTTACAGTCATGCTCTTCGGTTGAGAAACGCCAGAACTTTTTCAGAGGCATACAGGAAGGAGGTTTTGTCATTTTTCTTTAAACTAGATACTATTCATTAGCAATCAAACAAGTGCAAATAAAGCACTTGGTGCACGATAAATAAATGACAAGCTTAAACTTAAGAGGAAATCCAAATGAGACAAGATGCGTAACTACCAGTAAAGGTGAAACTCCTAAATATGGGGAATGTTTTAGCAGTTACGTAATAAACAGTTCAACTGCTTGATATTGGAAGCATTACATTTGGGAACTGCTCTGTAGCCTGTTACTATTGCATTATGGCAGTAAATATTAGACAAAATGTTTATGGCAGAGAACACGGAAAAGGTCTTGTTTCGTCCTGATACTAACCAACGTATTGTACATTAAGAGCAACAAGACACAGAAATGTGTCCACTTTTTAATAATAATGTAAAAATGTGCCAATTTAAGCAGTTGCACTAGCTGTTTCTTAAGGGCCCCATACACTACAACGATAATGCCTGATTTCATCCGATTTCAAACTTTCGGGCCTATAAATCGGATGGAAAGTGGCAAATCGGATGTGTTTTACATCTGATCTGATCCAATGCGTGGTCCTGTGTGCATCAGATATAAGCCCCTAGGTCATTAGTGCTGCACTCATGATTTCTCACATCCCACAGGCATGGCTGGGATCGCATAAGATACATCATATGCAAAAGGACCGCATACGATGTATCCTATGTGATCCTGCCATCTGGGAGCCTGCCGGGGGTTCAAGGGAAATCTTATGCGACATGAGGGTCCGACATGTCGCTGTGAAGTATGGGGCCCTTTAGTTTCTAATGGATTTTATGCTATTTGTGATAAACTGTAAAGGTGTTTAGCTACATGACTAGAAGGAGCCATCTTTAGGACCAACTGAAAGCAGCCACATGCTATTGTGCAATTATAATCAGAAACACTGCTAAGAACTTTACCGCCTCTTGAACACACTCTGAAGAGAATAAGGACCTCTTGAATAGAACTTAAAGTCCATATGGTGCTTTGCTGCACATGAGCTATCACTGCATACGCTCAATAGACATGAGCCAAACCAAATATGCTTTTGAGTACAGTGATTGTGAAATATATCCCAGATCTAAACCAATGCTCTCACTCTTTACTCGTTAACATCAGGTTTTACATGAGGAGGGAAATGCAGATGTGCAAAAATGCACTGTGAAGTTTGGGGCTTCATACATAGCACTTACCAGTGATATCATAGCAACTCAGACAAAGTGATTCTCAGTTGTTTTAAACTATCCTAATCTATAGGAGGAGCTATAGGGGAACGAACATTGAACTGCTGACATCACTGGAGTACAGCCATGCACTGAGCAATGCATTGTTTTTGTACCCCGGTGATGTCAACAGTACAATATTCCTTCCCATAGAGCTACTCTTTGGTAATGCCAATAAAAATTAAATGTTTAGTTTAGAGTTTCATTAGGGTTAAATATTTTATGTATATAATCTTTTTTTAGGACAGCACTAACCAGCCATCATGATAGCAAAAACAGGATTTTAATACCTACGGTAAATCCTTTTCTCCTAGTCCGTAGAGGATGCTGGGGTCCACCTCAGTACAATGGGGTATAGATGGTTCCACAGGAGCCATGGGCACTTTAAGACTTTTCAAGGGTGTGAACTTGCTCCTCCGTCTATGCCCCTCCTCCAGACCTCAGTATAGGAACTGTGCCCAGGGAGACGGACATTTCGAAGAAAGGACTTACTTTTAAACTAACAGTAAGATTCATACCAGCTCACACATCAACCATGCCGCACAACATGGCATTCAACTTAACACATGCCAACAGGCATGAACAATTGCAGCAACATGCTGAAAATAATTGTGACACAACACTTGTGTAACTATAAAACTAACAACTGCAGGTAAAGTACGCACTTGGTCGGGTGCCCAGCATCCTCTACGGACTAGGAGAAAAGGATTTACCAGAAGGTATTACAATTCTGTTTTCTCATACGTCCTAGAGGATGCTGGGGTCCACTTCAGTACCATGGGGTTATACCAAAGCTCCAGTACGGGTGGGAGAGTGCGGATGACCCTGCAGCACCAATTGACCAAACTTGAGGTCCTCATTGGCCAAGGTGTCAAACTTGTAAAATTTTGCAAACGTGTTTGCCCCTGACCAAGTAGCTGCTCGGCAAAGTTGTAATGCCGAGACCCCCCGGGCAGCTGCCCAGGATGAGCCCACCTTTCTAGTAGAATGGGCATTTACCGACTTCGGTATTGGCAATCCTGCCGTGGAATGAGCATGCTGAATCGTCCCTCTAATCCAGCACACAATGGTCTGCTTAGGAGCAGGACACCCAATCTTGTTGGGAGCATACAGGATAAACAGAGCCTCTCTCTTCCGTATCCTAGCTGTTCTTGCGGCATAAATTTTGGCCTGAATAAGAGTGGGGATGACTTCTTTGTGAATATCCTTTCAGGCTAATATCTGGCGCTCAACAGCCATGCCATCAAACGTAGCCACGGTAAGGGTTGATACACGCACGGCCCCTGTTGCAGTAGATCCTTGCGAAGAGGAAGAGGCCGAGGATCTTCTATGAGCAACTCCTGAAGATCTGGATACCACGCCCTCCTTGGCCAGTCTGGGGAAATGAGGATCGCTCGAACCCTTGTTCTTCTTATGAGCCTGAGAGCTTTTAGTATCAGTGGAAGTGGAGGGAAGACATACACCGACCGAAACACCCACTGTAACACCAGTGCATCCACTGCTATTGCTTGAGGGTCTCTCGACCTGGAACAATATCTCTGAAGCTTCTTGTTGAGACGAGATGCCATCATGTCTACTTGAGGAACTCCCCAAAGACTTGTCACCTCTGCGAAGACTTCTTGGTGGAGGCCCCACTCTCCTGGATGGAGACCGTGTCTGCTGAGGAAGTCTGCTTCCCAGTTGTCCACTCCCAGGATAAAAATTACCGACAGAGCTCTTGCATGTCTTTCTGCCATTGCCGCTCTGCTTTTCATTCTGCCCTGATGGTTTATGTACGCGACTGCTGTTACATTGTCCGACTGGATCTGCACGGGCTGATCTTGAAGATGCCCCGCTTGTAAAAGGCCATTGTAAATGGCCCTCAATTCCAGAACATTTATGTGAAGACAGGATTCCTGACTTGAACATTTTCCTTGGAAGTTTTGTCCCTGTGTGACTGCTTCCCAGCCTCGGAGACTTGCATCCATGGTTACTAGGACCCAGCCCTGAATCACAAACCTGCGTCCCTCTAATAGGTGAGACCTGTGTAGCCACCACAGGAGCAAAATCCTGGCTTTGGGGGACAGGATTATCTTCTGATGCATGTGTAGGTGGGATCCGGACCACTTGTCCAACAGGTCCCACTGGAAAACTCTGGCATGGAATTGGCCAAACTGTATGGCCTCATAGGCCGCTACCATCTTTCCCAATAACCGAATGCATTGATGGATCGACTCTCTTGTTGGTTTCTAAATCTGTTTGACCATTCTCTGGTTTTCCAGAGCCTTTTCTACTGGAAGAAAAACCCTCTTTATTTCTGTGTCCAGTATCATCCCCAGAAAGGACAATCTTGTCGTCGGTTCCAACTGCGACTTTGGAAAATTCATGATCCAACCGTGTTGTTGGAGTACTGACAGGGAGAGTGCAATGTTTTGCACCAACCGTTCCCTGGATCTCGCTTTTATCAGAAGATTGTCCAGGTAAGGAATTATATTGACTTCATGTTGTTGAAGGAGGACCATCATCTCTGCCATCACCTTGGTGAATACCCTCGGTACCGAGGAGAGTCCGAACGGCAACATCTGGAACTGGTAATGGCAATCCTTTACTGCAAATCTCAGATAAGCTTGATGAGGAGGATAAATGGGAACATGCTAGTAAGCATCTTTGATGTCTACTGACTCCATGAATTCCCCTTCCTCCAGACTGGAAATCACTGCCCTCAGAGATTCCATCTTGAACTTGAATCTTTTCAGGTAGAGATTCAGAAATTTCAGGTTTAAAATTGGTCTGACCGAGCCGTCCGGCTTCGGAACTGTAAAGATGCTTGAATAAAAACCTTCTCCCTGTTGTGACAAGGGTACCAGGACAATGACTTGATCCTGACATAATTTTTGAATTGCAGCTGTCCGGAACAGAAGCTGGCAAGGTCGATTTGAAAAATCGGCATGGGGGGATGTCTTGAAACTCCAGTTTGTATCCATGGGACACTATTTGGAAGACCCATGGGTCCAGGCCAGATTAAACCAAGAGCTGACTGAAAAGTTTTAGACATGCTCCCACCTGAGCGGACTCCTGCATGGGATCCCCATCGTCATGCTGCAGATTTGGCAGATGCAGTGGTTGATTTCTGCTCCTGCGTTCCTGGAGATGCTGTGGACTTTTTTCCCCTTCCCCTCCCTTTACCTGCAAAGAAAGGGGAACCTATACCCTTTTTATATTTGTTGGGCTGAAAGGACTGCATCTGAGAGTGATGTGTCTTTTTTGCTAGCGCAGGAGCATAAGGCAAGAATGTCGACTTACCTGTGGTAGCCGCAGAGACTAAAGCATCCAGCCCATCTCCAAACAAGGCCTCACCTTTATACGGGAGAGCCTCCATATTTCTTTTGGAATCTGCATCAGCATTACATTGGTGAATCCACAATGCCCTCCGAGCTGAGACTGCCATGGTAGCAGCTTTTGAACCCAAGAGCCCAATATCTTTCATGGCTTCTAGCATGTATGCAGCAGCGTCTTTAATATGACCTAACGTTAGGAGTATCTTGTCTCTATCTATTGTGTCAATTTCAGATGACAAGTTGTCTGACCATTTTTTTTCGATAGCACTACTCACCCACGCACGAGCAATGGTGGGCCTGAGTAGCGTACCATTGGCTACATAAATAGATTTTAACGTAGTCTCCAACTTGCGGTCTGCCGGCTCCTTTAGTGAAGCCGTCCCAGGTGCCAGGAGAATCACCTTTTTAGTTAAACGTGACAGGGCACTGTCTAGAACGTGGGGTGACTCCCATCTTTTCCTGTCCTCTGCCGGGAAAGGATAAGCAACCTGAATTCTTTTGGGAATCTGAAATTTATTTTCAGGGTTTGCCCAAACTCCCTCAAAGAGAGTATTTAGCTCGTGAGAAGGAGGGAAAGTTACATTAGTTTTCTTTTCCTTATAAAAATAAGCCTTCTCCTGAGGTAAAGGAGGGGCTTCCATAACTTCCAAGACTTCCTTTATAGCAACAATCATGTATTGAATGCTTTTTGCCAATTTAGGATCTATTCCCCTGGAATCACTAGTGTCGACACAGGAATCAGAGTCCATGTCTGTATCAGTTTGTACTATTTGTGCAAATGGTCTCTTATGTGACCCAGAAGGGTCGCCTGTGGATGAAAAGGCAGAACTATGAAAAATCACACCCTCCACTGATTTTCTCCAGTTTTCTGCATGAGACTCAGACTTCTCCAATCTCTTACTGATATGATACACACTATCACATAATTCTTTCACCCATTCAGGCTCGTGGTGTGGCGGCAGTGCCACCACATTACAACTCTGTGTCCCTAAAATGGCTCACTCAGGGGAAGAGCTCCCTGCCTCAGACATGTCACACACGTGCACAACCACACCACAGACACTCTGGGACTTATAGGGGACAGACCCACAGTAAAATCTGTCAGAAGGACACAGCAAGGATTTGCCAGCTCACAACCCAGCGCTAGTGATAAAAACCCTGTGTAACACAAAAATGCCCACAGACCTGTAGCACTTTTATAATGATAAATTCACAATACAGCACCAATTTATACTGTGCCACCCTTGTTTTGCACCCTGATACTTGTTCAGAAGAGGAGGAGGACCAGCGTTCTTCTCTGCAGCCTGCTTGGAGAGAAAATGACGCTGAGCAGTGTGCTGTCTGACTGAGGAGGAAGCCCCACCCCCATAATGGCGCATTTCCCCTCAGCAATTTCAATGCTAATTTTTATACTGGTGGGGGTAGGACTGTGCCTCAGCAACTTATGTCCCCTTATTAGCCAGTTTTAATTAGGTTTCATGCTGCCCAGGGTGCCCCCCCCCCCCTGCACCCTGCACCCTGCTGTGCCTGTGTTGAAGGGTAGCATGGCGTGCAGTATTCCCGCCCACTGTGCGGTACCTTTTAGCCATCACGATGACTGAAGATCCTCTTCTGTACACTCACCTGTCTTCTGACTTCTGGCTCTGTAAGGGGGGTGTCGGCGGCTTGTGGGAGTGAGCGCATAGCCACAGCTAGTGTTCAGTACCATTCAGGAGTTAATGGTGTCCTGTCAGCCAGAAGCAGAGCCATGAAACTATTCAGGAAGTTGGTTCCTACTTCTGCCCCCTAAGTCCCACGAAGCAGGGAGACTGTTGGCAGCAGTCCTCTCTGAAAATAAAAAAAACCTAACATAAAGTCTTTCAGAGAAACTCAGTAGAGCTCCCCTGTAGTGCATCCCGTCTGCCTGGGCACATTTTCTAAACCGAGGTCTGGATGAGGGGCATAGAGAGAGGAGCCAGTTCACACTCTTGAAAAGTCTTAAAGTGCCCATGGCTCCTGCGGAACAGTCTATACCCCATGGTACTGAAGTGGACCCTAGCATACCGGCAGTTGATATCATATGGCGCTATTCCTGTGCTGTGCAAATTTTCCTCCATTGTGTTACTCTTTCCACAGTTTTGCATCTTAGTTTACTTATTGTGAATTGAGTACTTAGAATTAATGCTTCGCATGGCTAAATAGCAAAGTTCATGGCTATTTGGTGCAATATGTGGATAAACGTATGTATGTGGACAGATCTGTGTGACATTTGCCAAGCCAACAAACAACCATGTCAAAAACAAAGCTCCATAAGAAGAGAATACCTAAAGCCCTGTACACATGGGGGAGAGATGTGTGCTGAGAGATCAGTGACCGCTCAGCACACCTCTCCCCCCACTCAGCACAGAGTGATGTGTGCTGAGCGATGGGATGGACGTGGGGGGGTGCTCATTTCATCCAGTGGTGAAATGAGCGACCTGTTAGATTGTGTCTACATGCAAGCCAATCTAGCACTGGCATTAGCAACGCGCGGGGCCGTGCATTGCTATCGCTGTAGGGGATACATACAGAGAGATCCGTGCTTAAGTTCTAAGCAATTTGGTCAGATTGCTTAGAATTTGAGCACTGATCTCTACATGTGTACCCTCCTTTGCACTCCTACCTTAGTACAATATATAGTCATAGCCATTATCTTGAGTAATCTCACCTGAGGCACTCAGTATTCAAACATAGATTATACACCGCAGCAACATTTTCCTGCTACGACTAGTCTCCCATCCACTTTAGGACTTACTGCAAACCTGCTCATGCTATTAATATTTTTGCTGCAAATACTAGTAACTTAAATTAAGCAGCAACTGTGTTCCTGCTTTTAATGCACTTGTATATGTATGTCATAAATATGACCAAAACATCGACCACCTGTTTGCTGTATTACTAATAAAACTGCATGTTTTCTATCAAGAAGACTTTTGAGCACTGTCCTTAAAAAGGATTATATTTTCAGTAGCCAGATTTGAATTTTCAGTGATCTTCCTGGAATAGTACCCCAGCAGCTGCAATGGAACATGAATGTATTATATCAAGTTACTCTAATACACACACACACATACATTTTATATATATATATATATATATATATATATATATATATATATATAATGTAACACATTTGATACTTGTGGCTTTTAACCATGTAACCAAACAAAATGTTGCTAAATTACAATTGTTCTTACAAATCTGTCAATGGCAGATCTCAAATGCATTTATGGTGATTTAATTTGTGGAGAGGATATTGTGGGAAGCAGTAAACTGTCCACTTGAGTGACGGCTTAACAGTGAGATAGATGTCATTAATGGTTGCATTTTTTGCTAGGCTCGATTAACATCTAAACATTCCTAATAAGATGCTGATTGGGTTCAACAATCACTTACCTACGGTACAGTACACATGAATGCCAATTTTGCAAATGAGTACACCTACTGTAAGTCGCTGTGTAATTAGAACTGGACAATTTTTTTTTTTTAAAAACAACCCTCAACTTATATAACCATCAATTCCTTTAGTTCTGCCTCTTTTAAATGTTACAGTGCCCCATTCTGCCACTGATTCTCCTCAATTTTACTTGAGACTTGCTTTGCCATTTTGTTAAGTGGTAAACAGTTTTAAATCGGGTGTAGTATGCATGACCGACGGTCAGGAGACCACCGGTTAGCATACCGATGCTGGTATCCCAGCAGCGGAATGCCAGCAGGGGCAGGCGAGCGCTGGGTTCTATTGCCACTCTATGGGTGTCATGGACACCCACGAGTGGGAATATTCCCTGTTGGTCAGCATGCAGACCATCAGGATTGTGAGGGTGCGGGATGTAGAGGGAGTTATTGTGACCGGCGGTTTCTTGAACACCAGTCACATAACTACATCCCTTTTAAATCTTTGCTCTGGATGTAAAAAATGTTAACAGCATTGCACATGTTTAACAGTGACGCTCTGCCCAGTATACACACTAATATTTGTTAAAATAATATTTGTTTAAATATTAACATATTATTTACATATTAGCAACATACTGTACAACCAGTAGATAAATTATTGTTGTCTTTTCCATACATAACATTTCTTTCCTACACAGAGTATTTTCAGTTTCTTTTGAAAGTGCTGAAAGGATGGGGTGTTAAAAAGAGACGTTTTGGTTATAGATATATTCAGGGTAAATTTCAAAAGTAAAAAAAAATGCTATATATACTGTATAACTGCATGTCTTTACAGTAAATTCAAAGTTGTCTGTGTGTTTTGTAATGTTTTATAAATTGCACCATGTATGGAGAATAAAAATAATCATAAGCTTGTAAAAACACATGAATGCATGCCTAAGCCAAACTAAAATGCTAATATGTTTTAATCAAATGTCACCTGAACTCCAATTGCATCAACTACAGGGATTTTTTTTCTCTGAGAATTATCAAGCGGTGCCCAGGGATATACTCAGAATCACAGGTACTATATTATATTGTAGCAGTACAAACAGTACTGTAGTCTTACATTGCTACACCATTGTGCAAATTAACTATTCAAAATATTTCAATTCAATATGGTGACCTCAATATCATGGTCATTAATATAGGGAAGTAATACCAGTGATAGTGAATGTTAGTCAAATACATTACGTACTTCACTTTGTTACTAACTTGATAATGTGATTCCCCCGTGATAATTCCATGTAGTAGTTGTTATTCGTGTTCCAATACAAAACATTATCCTTTGAGTTTGGCATAGACATACAGTGCATTCATTTTTTACATATTTTTACAAGACAGTTTTTACAAGATTGTGGTTACATTTATTCTATAATATTAAATTAAAATGTTGAAATTGTACAGTAATAGTGGATATCAATTATAATATCCCAGTGCAGGGAAACCCATTTCAACTATGTGTTTTGTTTGTTTTTTACAACAAGTGTTCGAATGCAGCAGTTTGTCGCTGCGGTGCGTCGTTGCCCAGCGGCAGGGGTCACCGGCTTACGTCACGGCCAGCGAAGAAAGCGGTCGCAGAGCTGACCGTAAGAATATTGACAGAAAGAAGGCGTTCCTGGGCGTCACTAGACCATTTACAGCCGTTTTCGAGGAGTGGTGAAGAAAACGTAGGCATGTCCAGGAGAATGAAGGGAGGATGTATGACGTCAAAGCCGGCCCCAGCAATGCTGAGATCGTCGCACAGGGTAAGTATGTCCAGGGCTAGTCTTGTTCTGCATGACTTTTTTAGCTTTGCAGGGCTGCACAAGCGATTGCAGCCCTGCTAAGCTAAAATACACTCCCCCATAAGCGTGGACTAGTTGATCGCAGCAGCAGCAAAAAGTTCCTGGCTGCGATCAACTAAGAATGACCACCAATGTTCAGTAGCTAGAGTCATTATCCCTCATAAAACAATCGACCTGTCAATCACACAGTATATCCTGCCTAAACATTCTAAAACCTAACACACAAATATAAAAGAGAAAAAAAGATCATGAAAGAAAAACACAAAGGAAGAAGAAAGAGAGACAAGAGGGAGGTAGAAGAATGAAGGATTGTGTGGTATTCCAATTTTGTAATTTCAACCGACAGGGAGAGGATTCTCCTCATCACATCTTTAAGCTAATATTTTTTTTTAAAAATGGACCTAATAGCAAAGTTTGTTCTCAATGCATGTGCAATAAATATGTCTGTGAGGACTTAAAGTCAAGCCAGGGAAACCAAGTAGCTTTCAGGGGTCACCTGTATTTCCTCCACAGACATGTACATGTCTATCCAAGTAAATCACTCCTTCACTGTGGGAGAGGCAGTACTACGCCAGCGAACAGGGATCACAGCTTTAGCAGCACTATTGAAGAATTTTAAAAGGGATTTTTTATATGTTGTCAGCGAGCCAGCAACTAAATTAGGAAGCCAACAAGCAGGCACAGAAGGAACCTCAGTTCCCAAAATCAACTTAGAAATTGAAATTAGTTTATTCCAAAAGGGCGAAGCAAGAGACAATCTCACCAGATATGGATTGGGCAGCCAGTTTCAGTGTTACACCGCCAACACATATTTGGTACACCAGGAAACATTTTGGCAAGCGATACCAACGCGATAAAACTTTGAATTGCATCTCAATCACTGAGTAGCTGATTGAACTAACAACGGTGGCCTGAAAACTTTTTGTCCAGTCCTCCTCTGTTAAATCAATCTGTAGGTACTGTCCCCAAGCTCTATGTATTTAGAAAGGGCCGGGAACTTATTTTCCATCAGGAGTCTGCAACATTTTGAAAGGAAATGTACTGGACTGGAAGAGTCCAGGCACATGTTCTCAAATACTGTCATGGGTCTAGTAGTGTCAGGACAATGTTTGCTCCCCGCTACGAAATGCATTAACTGAAGGTATCTCCAGATTTCCAATGACGGAAGACTCCATTTCACTTGCAAGACAGGGAAAGGGCATGTCTTCTGACCTTCCACCAGCTGGCTGACACGTGATACCCCTTTCAATGTCCATGCCTCAAACCCCCGACCTGAGACACCAGAAGGAAAATCCGAATTATTAAACAGCGGGGTCAGAGGAGATAATTTAGAAGACACGTATGGGAATGCCCTCAACCTGCTCCAGCGTGTTAGTGTAGGGCCAAGAGTGGGATGGGATACAACAGGGACTCTTGAGCGCCAGGGGTAACGGCCTTTCGGTGAGGCTGCAGTGGCATTCTCTATAAGCACCCATTGTTTAATATTGGTTGTTCAAGACCATTTCATTACCCTGTTGAGGACAATGGCATCATGTACAAAGATTAATGGGGCAACTGAAGGCCTCCCATGTGCTTGCGGTGAAAAAGTATTGCATGTTGGAAGCATGGCCTCTTATTCCACCAAACAAAGCCCCTGACTGCATTGTGCAACTACCAGAACAAAGTCTTAGGGATGTGGACTGGAAGCTTCTGGAGAAGATATAAGTCCCTGGGCAGCACATTCATCTTAATTACACTAAGTCTTCCCAACCAGGGGAGCCTTCTGTTGCCCCAGTCTCTAAATTCAGATCAAAGGGTGGTAAGTAATTTTTTGAAGTTTTCATCAATAAGATGTGTAAGATTGGTATTTAGTACAACTTCCAGAAACTTAAAGCTATTGGGATGCCAGATAAATGGGAAAGACTTTTTAAGACCTTCCGTGGATTGAGAAGGAGCCGACACATTCACCACCACAGACTTAGAAAAAATAATTTTAAAGTTAGACAGGGAACTAAAATGACTACATTTGTGCATGAGGTTGGAAATGGAGACAGTCGGATTCGATGGGACAACCAAGAGATCATCTGCAAATAGTGCAAGCTTATATTCTCTGCCATCCACTGTAAGACCAGAAATATCTGGATTGCATCTAAAAGAACCAGCCAAAGCCATGCATGGAATGAAAATGAGGGGAGAGAGAGGACAACCCTGTCTTGTGCCATTCCTGATCAAAACTGGTGCAGATAGGACTCCATTAATTTTGATCTTCGCTGTAGGGGAGATGTAGATTGCCAGAATGTGGCTTAGACTAGCGGCACCCAGTTCTAAGTGTCTCAAAAACCCTTCCATAAAGGCTAATCCTATCCAACGCCTTCTTGGCATCAGTAGACAGGACCACAGTTGGGTCATGGCCTAATAAGGCTAGATGTATCAAGTCAATGATTTTAGTTGTGTTGTCCCGGGCTTATCCCAGGGAAAAATCCCACCTGATCTGAATGAATAATATTAGGGAGCAACAACTTCAACCTGTTTGCTATAAGTTTGGCAAAAAGTTTGACGTCAGTGTTAAGGAGCGATATTGGGCGATAACTGGCACATTGTGATGAGTCTCTTCCCTCCTTACGTATGACCGTGATGAAGGCATCTAATGCATGGGGCAAGAACCCCCAATCACCAGATATTACATTGAAAGCCGACAGCATTTTGGGCAAAAGAGAGTTTTTCAAGGATTTGTAATATGAAATAGTGAAACCATCTGGGCCCAGACTCTTGCCAGAAGGCATCTCTTTAAGGGCCTTTTCTAATTCTGGAAGGGAGAATGAGGATTCCAGCCATGTACTATCATCATCCGACAGCCTTGGAAGTCCTGAATCACAGAGATGTTCATCCACCAGGTCTCCGGTAGCCAGAAAGGCCTCTGGAGACCTGGGGTCCTGGAGATTATACAATTTAGAGTAGTAGGAGTGAAATGTGTCAGCTATATCTCTTGTAAGGGTATGGTGAGTCCCTCCTGCATCCTCTATCGTTTGAATGTATAAGGTGGCTCTTTGTGAACGCAGTGCCCAAGCCAATAGTGTCCCCGGTTTATAACCCCATTGAAAGAATAATTTTCTGCATAGCCTATAGTCCTTCTTGACATCTGTTAAGGGCTGACCGCATCTCGTTCAACTCTGTTAGGTGTTGAGGGGACGGTCCTATCTTATGCGCAGATCTTCCAGCTGCTGAAGTAAGGCAGTATTTTCCTTAAGGAACCTGACTGAATGAGTTTCCAGTGCAGGACGCACTTGTGTGCCTCCCACACTGTGACACTGGAGATGTCCGGCCCCTCATTGATTTCAAGTTGTCCTCAAGAGCTTCAGTAAATTGAGGTTTGATCCGTGAGTCCATCAAAATTTGTTCATTCAGTCGCCAAGTACATTGTTTGAAATGAGGGTAGGACGTCTCCAGAGTTAGGGAAACGGGAGCGTGGTCTGACCAGGTGATCAACCCAATATCAGTGTCCCAGAATAAGTGCAAAAACCTATGGGGCAATAAAAAATAATCTAGTCTGGAATAGATATCGTGTGGCTGAGAGTAGAATGTATAGTCCCTATCCCCTGGGAGTCTCCACGTGTCGACCAACTGGTGTTCATGAAGTGCGCAGCACACTTTGCAATGTGAAGCTAATGAAGGCCAGGCCGGTGTACCAAAGATATCTACCTTCGGCTGAAGAGATCAGTTCAGGTAAACACCTAAAACCAGGATACCCTCAACCAGCGGGGAAATCCGATTCATATTAACTATGTGTAGCCTGGAAAGCTTCTTTAGTGGATCTCTATTGTCTATACAAATAGATTCAACAATTTTGTGCTCCAGGTATTTAAAATCAAATGAGAAGTCAAGTAATCAAATATGACCTACTGTCCATGTAAACTAATAAGTCCTCATAAGAACAAAATATGAAATATGACATTGTATATGCTCTTTGAACATAAGTTCTGATTTTATTTTATTTTTTTGCTCTTAGCTTTGGCATTTAGAAGCATTATCCTATCATAATCTTTTCCTTCCCAAATCAGAAAACTTTCTCAAGGTTTTGTTATGATTTTTGAAGACATATTTTGTGTTTTTCAGCAAAATAATAAATTGAATTTAGGTTTCATGGCCCTTAGAGAAAAAGAATAAATCATTATTTAGGGTCACCCCGTGAAACTGAATGCCAAGGGCAAATGTCTTCTCTGCCAAGCCGTAAATCTGTCCCTGCCTCTCCTTAGTTGCTGCTTCTATGTTACCAAGCCCACATAATCTACAGATGTAGATATTGTATGTAAATATCCTTCAGGTGTCATTGTTAATGCACAGTGCTATCATCACTGCACCCTCCAATGTGTAAAATTGTATTCAGATTGCAAAAGACCTGCAATAACAGAGCAATTCCCTTTTTGGAATTCAGCCAAAAGGACACTGTCTAAAAATAACACAGTACTGTTCAGATATCAGTTTTCTTGATTTATGAAAATGTGTCGCCAAATGTCACTACTCAAATGTTTTCAAAGTTTGCAAACAAATATCACACATTTGCTCAGCAACTACAGTAGGTACTGTGGAAACATAACATATTGTGTTAGCTTCAGTGTTTTGTTTTTGTTACTGCAGTAAAGTGATCCAAATAATTAACAATTGCTTTCATGTCCATGATGTAACAATGGTTAAAAAAGAATCTATTTTTAATATAGCGATAAAGCATTAGCATATCTATAATAGGTGCATGGTGTGCGGTGCACATATGCCCCTGGGTATAGTGGGGTCCACATTGTACACCTTGCATCCATAAGTCTACCTCTTGAGAGTCCTGTGTCGGCTGGTCCTGCAGAGCAGCAGAAAATCACTGGGAAAATGGTGCGTCAGTAGTTTTGCTGGTAATTTGCGCATGCGCAATAAAGAAGTCACCAGGAGAAGTCACCGGGAATTTCCAGAAGACTCAGCATTTGCTGTAGACTTTGGCACAAAGCCAGAGTCTAGAAGGTTGACCGAGAGGAGGGGCCCACACAGAGCCTGCAAATGGGACCTCTTCTCTCTTAACCACCTCTGTTATAAAGTAATCCATTTTAAAATTTAGCATGATTAATTGAACTTGGAAAAAACTTTGTTAATGACCAGTTTGCTAGTTTTTGGTGTTGTTAGTTCATAGGATCACTGTGTTAGTAGAATATACTGTAATAACTTTATTACTTACATCCATAGTTTTAATGTCCATTCCTCAACAATGCAGATTTTACAGGAATTGAAACCTATTATAGTTCTGATCAGGATGCGGTCATGTGAGCCCGGCAGTCAGAATGCCTACCCACAGGGTCTGTTCCCACAACACCCATAAAATGGGAATAAAACCTGTGGCGAGCACAGCAAGCCACTGAGCCCGCAGCATGGCAAGAACAGAGAGCACAGCAAGGGGCTTCATTGCACTTACCCCCCCACCCCCCGCTGGCTTTCTGCTCTGATACCTGGGTTGGTATGCTGACCGAAGGGATCCCAGCAGCCGGCAACACATGCCCAACCCTTCTGATCAGCCAGCAATAAGTGTCCTTTGGGTTCTTACTTTGAATTGTAGCAATTTGTAGTAAAGGCATACGTTTTCCTCCCAGCTGCTGGAAATCCATTACAGTGCAGCTTCACAGACATCCCACACCAGCCACTGCCAAGGACCCACTCTTCCAGGACTCAAGGCACAAACCACCCAGCTTGCTGTTCATATAAATCCTTAATGCATTCCCTGCATTTTGGACTCAATCAGAGGCTACCTCAGAAATTTTAAAGCAAGAGCCCAAAGTCCACTTTTATTGCTGGCTGATCAGAACTATGATAAGTTTAAATTCCTGTAAAATCTGCATGGTTAAGGATTGGACATTAATACTAAGTAAGTAATACAGTTATTACATTCCACTAACACAGATATTCTATGAACTATCAGCATGTGAAACTAACAAATTAGTCACTAACAAAGTTGATTCCAAGTTCAGCTTACTTAATCATCCTATATGTGGACAACTAGTCAACCTACCACTGCAGTGAGTATTATCTATTTTGAGCCATTTATTCATTTTTAACATTTGTGTTTTATTCTTAATAGACCTGCAGTTTGTTGTTATATTGTCATTGTTAACGTATATGTACATTAAATTAATTCATTCTCAAAACCAGCACTTCCTTTATTTTATTCACAGCTTCATGATCTGCTTCAGAATTAAGATTCCCATCCTCCTAATCATATTAAAGAAAGTACACATTGAGCTAAAAATAGAACAGTGTGTAAGGCGGGCACTCTGATCAGATAATGCTCTAAGCATTTATCTGATCTGCACAGTGTGTACATGGCTTTGTTCACTTCATCTCTTCATCAGTTTTAAGCTAGGCACACACTATACAATTATCTGTTCCATCTGGCTGGCTGGAATTAATATCTGGAAGCAAACGACGATTGACCATTTGCTCCCAAACACCAGAAAATGGACATAAACAGTCATTTAGACAAATTGGTAAAATCTGTTTAACCAATTTATCAGAACAATAATTTTTGCTCATTTTCCAGTGTTTGGGAGCAAATGGTCAATTGTTACTTAATCCCATACATTACCAGATTTTCATTCCATTCAGCCAGATAGGACAGATAATTGTATAGTGTGTACCTAGCTTAAAGCTGAGCATACACTATACAATCATCTGCCAGATCTGGCTCATAGGAATGAAAATCTGGAAATGGAGGAGAGCAAATAACAATCGACTATTTGCTCCCAAAGACTGGAAAATGAACAAAACCTGTCACTCAAACAAGTTGGTTATATATCACATTCACAGACATATTGTTGGTACACTCTGTCCGATGAACCAGCGATATATCAGTCGTCCGATAGAATGGTCGATATATCGGCAAGTGTGTACCCAGCATAAGACTGTTTGAAACAGGTGGCCGTGTTCTTACCTTACTAAAAATCACTTAAAAAGCATGTCTGTTGCACTTTGCTTCCAAAATGTCAAATGACAATGAACAAAAGAGCAATGTAAAAATAAAAACAAAAACAAGTGTCATTTATAAGTTTAAACCTGGCATAGTAGTACAAAGATCATATTTGCTACAGTATGTAAAGAGCTTATTATTCAAACAAGTCACTGTCACTAATTATGTAAAATAAAAAGAATGACCAAGCACACAACATTCAAGTCATCAGACTAGTAAGAAATAAAAAAGAACTACAACCTCATTAAAAATATATATTTTATAGAATAAGTGTCTAAACTCCATATATTGACAAGAACTACTATCATTTACACTTCAACTTTTAAATTCCCAAGATTGTGTTAAGTCTATTGCTTTTGTATGTATGCAATATCGTACATTGCACTTCAGTGAATTGCTAAGTACACTTGAAGTTTAAACAGGGCAATGGGGGTCATTCCGAGTTGTTCGCTCATTATTTTTTTCTCGCAACGGAGCGAATAATCGCTAATGCGCATGCGCAATGTCCGCAGTGCGACTGCGCCAAGTAAATTTGCTATGCAGTTAGGTATTTTACTCACGGCATTACGAGGTTTTTTCTTCGTTCTGGTGATCGTAATGTGATTGACAGGAAGTGGGTGTGTCTGGGCGGAAACTGGCCATTTTATGGGAGTGTGTGAAAAAACGCTACCGTTTCTGGGAAAAACGCGGGAGTGGCTGGAGAAACGGAGGAGTGTCTGGGCGAACGCTGGGTGTGTTTGTGACATCAAACCAGGAACGACAAGCACTGAACTGATCGCAGATGCCGAGTAAGTCTGGAGCTACTCAGAAACTGCTAAGAAGTGTCTGTTCGCAATTCTGCTAATCTTTCGTTCGCAATTTTGATAAGCTAAGATTCACTCCCAGTAGGCGGCGGCTTAGCGTGTGCAAAGCTGCTAAAAGCAGCTTGCGAGCGAACAACTCGGAATGACCTCCAATGTCTGAGAAAGCTCTATTAGAGAAAACACCAGTGAGATATGTGTTCTGCTGACATTAACCTAATTAAACGGTAAGTATTTTGCTTTTGTTTCTCAATAACTACAACTACATATCAACCATCACATTGATAGAGATATATAAATAATTGTACTTATTGAAATCACTTTTTTTTAGAAAAATATATATTTTGATCTACATGTTTATTCTATGTATATCCGGGATAATGAGAAACTTTCTAGTTGTTATTTCTTTTTAGCAAGGTCAGTCTCCAATGTGTAGGGATCAATATGCTTAATTAGAAAACACACAGGTTTTTTTATAATTTGTCTACGTAAAACATCTGGACGCATTTGATAAGAAAGGCTTTCATGTTCTCTGCCCAAAAATGCACCATATTTAGGTAAGTAGATTAAATGCTATTAGGTTTAATGCCTTTTTAAACAAAGTAATCTGTTCAAGTGATAATGGATTTTAAAATAAGTATACTCATTAAATAGGTTTTACAAGGCTGCACTTTCTCTTTGACCACATGAACATCTGAAACCAATGCCTGCTAATTATATTAGTAATAAGTGTTTGGTGTTGGCAGTTGATTAATTTTATGCTATATTTAATGTAGATGTAAAGTTAACATGAGCTCTGTCTCATTAATTATAGTAAACTGGACAGTATATGCTTAATGACAGTATATACTTAATGAGTACTGATAAGTCTAGCTCTCTGTTATTTTTGGAGCTTTTTCACTCTTTATACATCTATGATCAATGGACTTGGTCAAAAGACAAATTAATCTCATTACAGAACAGTATGAAATAGCTTAAATGGGTTTTCCATTTTAATATGTTTAAGTTTTAACATATCTTTCCTGGGATAGTATTTTGGTGGTCCCGCTTCTCCAATCAAAAGCCATCTGTCATCTACTGTACATCTGATACATTGACTCTCTCTTGCTGCCAAGATTTCCATCAATCGCAGAGTCTTAGCGGCAGAGGGCTTGGCAATTTCTGAGTGCCAGGACCCTGTCCAATTCAGAAGTTATATTCTACATGAGGAAGGTCTCTTCTAGGGTAGGGAGACAAGTAATATTTGAACGTGAAAAACATTGTAGTATTTATTGGAATAATTTTTCATGTTTTATCCGATGTAAAGTAAGTTGTTACATATAGGGAATTGGCTACTTGAGGTTTGTTGATATACTGTAACTTGCCTATAGGACAAAGTATTTAAGTTCAGTACATAGGACATCTGGAATGCAGTAAATGGAAGGCTCATCCAAGTGATGCTCTGGCAGCAAAATATTTATTTTTATATTCCTCATAATTCTTGGTTAGGCAGAAAACAGTTGACAAATAGTAATAGACAAAATAAGTGCAATAAACATTAAGCAATACTATTTGCATTACATTTGGGAGAGCTGTATTTTTTCAGTTCAAATTTAATTTAAGTTATATCAAACTAGCTGTTGCTGAAAATGTAAGCAGACTGTGATTAAAACAACCTCTATTAGACAGCGGCTAGATTAAATGGGTCCCTCAGTAATAAGTGGTTGTAACAATGCTGCTTCCTCATTCAAGGATTTTGTTGCTTTGTTATTCCAACTGGTAAACTGTGTATTCAATTTCATGATATATTATATAAAGGAAGAAAGTGTTGGCATTGTTTATACACTGTAGAAAATGTTCTAGCTGGGCACATCTGGTAGAAGTGTTCTGTGTATAATTGTGACTTTCTGAATTATGCTGATAATTTTGCTTTGAGAAACAGAAGGGGTCACATAAGCCGCATTAAGATGCTAAAGATAAATGTGTGAATCACGGAAAAAGAATGAGGCCTGAGGAAACAATTTTCAAAGTATTGGATAACCTAACTGTGTCCTCCTATGAGACCAGAAAAAGACCAGAATTCCAGTTCTAAACTGATTGTAAAAGTCATCAGGTTGTGGTACCAAACAATTTTTGAACTAAAAACATTGGAGACATACTATAGGGCAGAATGTATTATCTGGAAGAGTAAAGATAATTAGATGCAGGTCCTTTTATGACCATTATCGGGGTGAAACAGGGCCAAATATTGATGAAACAAATTAAAAAAGGGTTTGGCAAAGATAGAAAGTGTTAATTTACCTCTTTGCCAATTCCTGCAGTGCCCATACGGGTGTTGGAGACTGGCGCAATAAATCATATTGAGCAAGCGCTGATCTCACCTACCTAGTGGCATCCGTGGACAAGTTAGTGCACATAAGTGAGGTAGAGGAGCTATGGCAACATTAAAAAAAAGAAAAAACTTTAATAATCATTGTGTGCACAATCCCTGGTTATATATTCTGGCAGACAGGAATGTGCAGCAGCACCAGCCGGAGCAGGCAAAATCAAAGGAGCCTGCACATGGAACAGTCAGTACCACTGACCATTCATAACTTGTGATTATTGATAAGCGCCATATGAAGGTATAGCGGTGCCAATAATGATGGAGGTGCCTGGGACCTCCATTGGGCATGTAATTTCCCTGTCTTGAGTCATACAGAGACGCAGTAACTGTTGGACATAACAGGATGTAGTTATGTGACCGGCGGTCAGGAGACAGATGATCACATAACCTCCCCCTACATCCTGCCCCCTTCATAATCCCGATGGTCGGCAAGTCAACCAACAGGGACTATTCCCACTCATGGGTGTCCACGACAACAATAGAGTAAGAATAGAACCCGTGTCGACCATAGGTCGCCACCAAGCCTGCAGTGTGGCGAGTGCAGCAAACCCGTAAGGGGCTTGCTGCACTCGCCACCCCCCACTGGGATTCCGCTGCCGGAATCCTTGCGTCGGTATGCTGACCGGTGGACTCTTGACCGCCGGACATGCATACCACACCAGCGGACATAACATGTACAGTTACTGCTAAGTCAATAATATAACATTCATACATCTCCCCCATGGTATCTGATGGGCAAACTACAGTATGTCCTGTGTTTTCTCTTACCTCCAGTTGTACAATGTAGATAGACAGATAGATAGATAGATAGATAGATAGATAGATAGATAGATAGAAAGTTTATTTGATCTTTCCAATCAAGTATGTGAATAGGTATATACTGTACGCAACACAAATTCTTGGGAATAATAGCTTTAGGATCAGGCCAAAGGAGCTGATGATAATGTCACTGCCTTTGAAGCAGAGGAGGTGAACCATGTTCAAATTCCAGTGTCAGCTCTCCTTGTGACCTTAAGCAACTTACTTTATTTACTCATGCCCAAGGCTGCAGAATTAAATTGTGAAGTTGTGCAGTGAAGAGCTATTGTGCCATCAGTCTTAAATGTAAAATGCTGAAGACTTTTGGTGCTGCATAAAAGGAGCACTTGATACTGTATGAGTACAATTCAATGAAAAGAGTTTGATAAATAATGAAAAGGACATTGTAATTGAACATCTTTCACATATGTTATAATGTATTGCAAATTAGTTTCCTCTCTTGACTGAACTGATATTGACTGATATCATTTTCTAATGTATTTTTAATATTTACTAGAATGCTCTGACAATTTATTTTTTTGTCTTTCTTCCACTCATCTTTAAAACAGCATGTTGATATATTTTTCAATAATGCCCCTCAAAAATAAAATAAAAAAACCCATACAAATAGATCAGTTTTAGTTTGGAAAATGGCATTTTTTATTTTTTTAGCAGTTTAAACAAAATGTATCAAATCCACACTGTTAACGAATACATTATACAAGGACCCACAGACATTAGCTGAAATTTGTGTTATTCTTTAAAGAACAGTGTCCATAAAAATAGGTGTGGGAATGCATTACTGGAGGAAAAACATACCTCCCTTGTCTGTATATCACTGCTAATGTGACACCATAGCTTACTCAGTGGAGCTAAAGTACATTATATATGATTTGTTGCTATGTCCTAGTGGTGTAGAACAATAGGCACTAGCGAAATGTGAAATGGTTTGTAGGCCAAAAAGCAGGTTTGGATGTTTATTCTGGATAACAACAGTTGCAGTTGTCAGTAGTAGCAGTGTGTAGTACAGAGTAAGCAGTTATGGGGTCTATTTGCTAAACTTTGGAGAGAGATAAAGTAGATAGAGATAAAGTAACTACCAGGGGCCCATCAAGAGAGAAGAAGGCCCCTGTGCAGTCTCCGTCCAGGCCCCCTCCTCTCTAGTTAGCAGAACAATAGACTCTTGGCACTAGGGTCACAAAGAGACCCTAGCACTGTCCCAGAGTCTAGTGCACATGCACAGGTCTCCAGGAAAAGGTGCTGTGGCCATTTTTCAGATGATTTTCCTACTGTGCATGTGCAAAATGCCAGTATATTGGCGGCCATGCCATTTTCCCAGTGATTTCTGTAGTGCTGCTGCTGACGCTGTACTCCGAAGGGTTAAGTATTGAAAAAATGGGTGCAGTGTATGTGGTGTGGGATCCCTTGACCCCGCACCATGCACACTACTCCCATTATTGTTGTGTCAGTGGTACCAACCAATCAGATCCCAACCATCATTTTTCAAGCACAGCCTGTAACATGGCAGTTAGGAGCTGATTGACTGGTACTTTATCTCTGTCCACTTTATCTCTCTCCGAGGCTTAGTAAATTGACCCCTATGTGACTAGAGATAGCAGTAGCAGTAACACTAGTGGCTATACTTGTGACAAGACTGTCCAGGAGGTGCATGTGCTGCATGTCTGTGCAATACATCAGAGTCACACATATCTAAGATGGCTCAGGGGCATATGCACAGTGAAGATTGTGGCAGCCATATTGGTAAAAGTACTGTAGCTGTCTGTTTTCACAGTAAAATAGCAGGAGACAGCTCTGGAGCACACAACTCGCTGACATGATTAGGCATACAGTACCTTGCCATGTTGCAAAGACGTAAAAGAGCTGAAACACATAACTGGTCATAGGTACCAATATTACCTTCAGACAACTGCATTGCTCAGGCAGATGTTTCTATTTTTATTACCCTTAGATACCACAAAAGATCTAATATGTAGATACCACTGTATCCAAAGAACATACGGTAGTTGTCTGTTTTCATTCCTAAGGACATTATAAAAAATTTGACTGGAAAATACACGGTTCTGAAAGAGGAGCATTCATTTTGAGGGGCTTATTTATCAAAAAACAATGAAAACACAGATTTTCCATTAGCACTCATTGTGGGGATAGGAAATTGCTGGCCATAAAAAGCTAAATAATAAATATATATATATATATATATATATATATATATACAGTATATATATATATATATATACAGTATATATATATATATATACAGTATATATATATATATATATATTATTAGTGTCAAGTATAAACAATGTTTAGTTTAAAAAAATAAAGCTTTATTTTGTGAGCGCCTCATCTGCTATCGCCATATAGAGGTGACGATAGTATATGAAGACATCCAGGGGTACAGGTAGAACTGCTGTCATAAATACAGTAAATACAGTATGCACTGAGGAAGCTACAGTATTACCAGTGATGGCCATTGCATACTGCAGTAATTCATATATAGAAAGAATCCTTAAATCCAATGCCAAGTGCTGTTTTCACTGGAATTTAGGGATCTAATATGATACTTAATTTTAATTGCTAAATTTCTTTATTAGTTTATATCCCCATTTTATATCCTTCGACCCAAATGTTTTAAATATAAGAACCATCCTTAAAATCACTTATTTATGGCAATCATTAGTGACAATGCTGGTTGTTGTAGTCTGTTTAGTACTATTTAGTGAACTTTATACAGTTTTCATAACTTTTGCAAACAGTTTAATAACACTGTAATGGATTTTGCTGAAGAACTTTTTCTATAAAATTCCCTTGAGAAGTTTACATACTTAACCTTTAAGTAAGTATTTAGTAATCTAGGCACAGTAGGTTGAGAATATGTTACATACTGAGGTGGGAAATTAATTACTCATTTATTGCAACTAATTGATCTCCCATTGGTTATCCAATTAGCTCCAAAGGCAGCAATTATTGGGGATTTTTTTTTCCGGGACCCACTGAGGTCCCAAAACAGAATTACTGATAAGTGCCACACTTTTGAGACCGTAAACAAAAAAAACACATAGGTCCGGAAACTTATCCCAGATTCTATGGGTTTTGGCATGAAAAAGTTTTTGTTTTTTTGTTCCCCCCAAAAAACTTGAATTGCCTTAAGAAATCATCGGGCAAAAAATTCAGGCACAATTGAATTCCCCCCTATGTCTGATTTACCAAAGTACTCCCATATATCATACTGTATACAAATTAATACCTGAAGATTGTTAGAACAAACAAGTACAATGCACAATAATTTATTTCACAGCAGGTCATATTTATTTTTGGCAACTATCTATAACACCTAATTGCTCTTTAAAAATGTAAATCCCTTCTTCCAGTGTTAATTTTAATAAGGATTTTAAATGTAGTTTTAGTTGTTTTTTATTGCTTTAAGTCAAGTTTTAGGAGGTAATTCAGATCTGATCGCAGCAGCAAATTTGTTAGCAGTTGGGCAAAACCATGGGGGTCATTCCGAGTTGATCGCTTGCTAGCTATTTTTTTGCATAGCAGCGATCAGATAGTCGCCGCCTACAGGGGAGTGTATTTTTGCTTTGCAGGTGTGCGAACGCTTGTGCAGCCGAGCGGGATGAATTTTTTTTTTGCAGTATCTGAGTAGGTCTGAACTTACTCAGCCCTTGCGATCACTTCAGCCTGTCTGGTCCTGGAATTGACGTCAGACACCCGCCCTGCAAACACTTGGACACGCCTTTGTTTTCCCTACCATTCCCAGAAAATGGTCAGTTGACACCCATAAACACCCTCTTCTTGTCAATCTCCTTGTGATCGGTTATGCGAATGGATTCGTCACTAGAAGCCTTGCACAGCAACGATGCTGTTTGTACCCGTACGAAGCGCGTGCGCATTGCGGTGCATACACGTGCAGTAGTAACCTTATCGCTGTGCTGCAAAAATCTGCAGCGTGCAATCAACTCGGAATGACCCCCCATGTGCACTGCAGGGGAAGCAGATATAATGTGTGCAGAGAGAGTAAGATTTGGTTGGGTTATTTTGTTTCTGTGCAGAGTAAATACTGGCTGCTTTATTTTTCCACTGCAATTTAGATTTCAGATTGAACACACCCCACCCAAATCTAACTCTCTCTGCACATGTTACATCTGCCCACCCTGAAGTGCACATGGTTTTGCCCAACTGCTAGCAAAGTTGCTGCTACGATCAGATCTGAATTAGGCCCTTAGTCAGTGGATCTCAGTATTCATTTTAGTCTAATTTTAGTCATTTTCATCCTGAAATAAAACTGTTGTCAATGATTAAAATTAGTCATAATTTTCATCGACAAAATTAACACTGGTGGGGCCCACTGGGATTTCCCCTGTGGGCCAGTCAGACCCTGTAAAGTAGGTCTATCCCAAAGATAACTAAATTGACTAAGATAGTCATACATGACTCTACCACTCCCGGAAACATTACGATTTTTGGTCTCCAATTAGCTTGACAGGGCTATTTGCCAAATGGGATACTGCAAAGCTTATATGAATGTCCAAAATTTAATAAGTCATTTATTTAAATATATCTCACATAAAATAATATACATTGTTGGTAATTTATGTTATTTTTGTACATTTAAGCCATTCTTGATACTTGAGATTTTAGTAAACCCATCACTAATTAGTATTTTTATACTGGCTTAATTCCTTGTTAATAAGTATTTTATCTTTCATTTAAAAATCGTCCCCAAAGTCAGTAGTAGTCATTGTTTGATTTAAAAATCGTCCCCAAAGTCAGTAGTAGTCATTGTTTGTGCTTCAGTAAAATGTAATCTATGTAATTATGAAACTTATTTCTCTTATATAAAGGCAGACAATGCTTATCATAGATAAATTGCATAGTTTTCCATTTTCTACATATGAAGGGTTTAGCATCATACTGGTACAAGGTACAGTATACAGCTTGAACATTTATAGGGGTCATTCAATCTCCCATCTGCTTGTAAGGATAAGAAGCAACACTGACTCATATTCTTCAGTGTAGATTTAATAAATCTTAATGGATTAAGGTCTGCACTATCTAAAAATGACAGTTAAAATCATCCCAGCTGTATCTCATCTTTATGTACTGCATCTCTTACTGACATTATGCAGTGCATCCTTAGGAACTATGTTTTGTCATCATCCTTAGCTGTAGACAAGTTTTTCTTCTTTACCTAAGACATAAATCAATTAAATTTCAATCTCTGTGATCATCATCTATTTGCAAAAAAATCTTATCAAATTGTACTGTTATCTCCTATATATTAGCCATGCCAATGGCTTTTCCTTTGGTCTCTTCAGAAGATAAGAAGAAAAACTGATTGATTCTGTCTAACATTTTGAAGCTTGGATTGTTATTAGGATATCTCTAAGTGCATTGTAACTTTTAGAAAGCAATATGCTTTTTTTTTTTTCCGGGAACAAAATGTTGATATTTCAGATTTTCAGTACAGCTTTTAAAATATCCATCCAGCTGAAAATGACTATTAACAGCCTTTCATGACTTGTTTGTGCTTGTCAGGAATAATGGACTTCACCTAGCCTAAATTAACATGGATGTATAACTGAAAATTATTCCACTTATTACCGCAATCTTTTTAAATAGCATATGGTCATTTGGGACAATCAATTTAAGAATCTCAGGGTAAGACAAGTTTTTATATTAAAACACTTTACAAAGCTTTATTATTACCATAAATAAAAATTCTGTTCCAATGTTACAGGAAAATGAATGTCAATTAATACAATAAAATCTGAACGGTTTAAGTTATCTTTAATATGTTAAATATGTTTTTAAGTGGCGCTATTGTACAGAAATAAAGAGGATCAGTGAACCATATCAAAGAAAGGAGCAGTGTTGTTTTGAAAAGCTAGGCGAGTCGAGCTAGAAAAAGAATTGAAGCTAATTGTCCAAGGTTACTAAAAATACATATTATCCAACAGAATAAACTATAATAACTGTCACTAGCATAAGTCTTGTACATACTGTATATCAGAAGCTAAATAACAGCACTGTTCTGGTGCACTATATATCATAGGCAGCTTACAAGCAATAGATGTGTTATTTGCCACGGTCCGCGGCGCCGCTCGGTCTGCTTCCGGGCAACGCTCACGGCCACTGCACCTCCCTCGCTGCCCGCCCGGTGCCTAGCAACGCCAGGACGCTGTGCGTACTGTAGCCGCCGGGTCCCTGGCAACACTAGGATGCCAGGCGTCCTCAGCCGCCGGGTCTATGGCAACGGGGACGCCATTGGCGGACCGCGTTCCCCGTTGCGAGATAAGACGGATCAGTTGTTCGTGCAGCAGGGCAGCTGCACAACAACTATTAATTAGTTTGGAAAAAGGATTTGGTAGAATGAAGGAGGCGCTCCTGGTGAATGAATGTACCTGCTGCCTCTCCCTTGCACCACTGGATTAATCCCAAATATAATCCAAAGAGGTAGAACTGAACAAGTGATGTGGGTGCAGGGAGTGGGCGCTGGAAAAGGGGTAGGGAGTAAAGCTGATGATTCAGCTGGGGAGTTATGGTTTTTTAGAGTGATGAAGAAGGATACTTATCTTGGGTGTTTTCAGTGGATTTCTGATTTCTGAGAGAAGGATGATTTTTTCTCCAGGAATAATGCAGTCATTTTGTGAAAAACACAAAATGGCAAATTTTGGGTTTTGGGGAGCCTCAATGGGGATAATAAGCACTTTTTTTTAAAAACAAGTGGAGAGGGGTCTCAGGTAGAATAATCGTACCTCACTTACAAAGGTGAGTGAGGTTGAAAGCATGTAAAGGTTTCTTTAGAAAATAATACTGGAATTTTCAGCGTACCTAACTTACAATAAAAAGTGTAGGCATAAACACATCAAGGTATCTTTGTAAACTGTACTGCGTACCGGTACTCACTGGAAAGGGCATATTCAGTCTGCACATTAAGGTTTCTTTTATCCAATCAGCATGCTTATTCAGCCACCCATTTTGAAAGAAGGGTTTATTGGATAAAAACAGGTAAATAAAAACAAATAAATGAAACACAGAGTGAGTGTTGGCCACGAGGGAGGGACTGCCAGACAGGGGGACCCGTAGGACCATCCACAAAAGCTCACATGGCCCAGTACCAAAAGAACTTGAACAAATTTGAGAAGGTCGTACCTTTCCCCAGCCGTGCAGGTTCCCAGTCCAAGTGGGCCAAGATCCTCCTCCCAGCCAACGCGTTTCGAGAAAAACTCTCTTAATCAAGGCTGGTGGTCTGTTCCTGGGGATACATATTTATAATAAATGTCCAGGTAGCCTCCCATTGCATCACTTCCGGTTTCGGAGCTGACTGGAAGTATGTGTCCGCCGGAAAGAGGCACTATTTAGCTGGATGATAGTGTATAAGACATGAATATGTGGGTCTTTTACACTGTAATATCTTTTAATATTGCAGAGGTTGTGAGAAAAGATATTTTTCGGACGCTGTATTTTCGGCCGCTGCCGGAAGTGGCCGTCGGGTATTGTGGGTAATGTAGTTTTTGTGCTTGAAAGTTCCGTCGGCGGAAGTGGCCGGCGGACATGGTGGGAGACATAATCCAGAATAGGCTGTATCCGAGTCCCTTTGGGCGGAAATGACCGCCGGGCATCATGGGAAGTGTAGTTCTGTCGGAATGATGTCAGAAACTACAGGAAGTTGTCCCTCGGGAGGGAGGAACTTTAACCGGAAATGGCATTTGGGACTTGTGGGAGATGTAGTTCCTAGGATCTTTATGGAGCCTTATTGAAATAGAATAAGTTCCTAGGGGTCTTAGATAGTAAAGGACTGAAGTGATGTCTTCTTTATATCTTTTCTTTGCCATTTTTCAGAAATAGCAATGGAAAATGTCAGAATATTTTCGGCCATAGTCGAAGGGCCGCTGGGCATGCTGGGAGATGTAGTTCTAAATCTTGGAAAACCCAGAAGGGTTTTTTTCCCTTTCCCCTTACTTCTCAGTGGGCCTTTATAATGAAAAAATAGGATTTTTACTGAAAAAAAAGGAGAAAGGAGCATACTATGAGGAAAAATAAAAGTAAAAAAATTATTTGTAATAACAAATATAATAAAATATAATAAAATAATATACTATGATGGGTAAATAAACAATTGGCGGAAAGAAAGTGGGATGTAGACATTGTAATGAAATAAATGAATTGAATTTAAAGAAACCATTTGAGTTCAAAGTTGTGGTTAAGACCTTGTGGACTTAGTGTCTTTAATTCAAAGATGGTGCGCATTTCTGTTTGTGCCAGCTTCTTTTCTATGTTCCTGTCTTTCCATGTTGTTTTGACGTGTTTAAGGCCTATAAATCTTTTAATGTGGTTGGTGGAACAGCTATGAGCATTTTTAAAATGATTGGAGAGATGATGTGTAGGGAGTCCTTTTTTTATATTTCTTAGATGTTCTGATATTCGTGTTTTTAAAGGTCTTGAAGTTCTTCCCACATATGTGAGACCACAGGAACATTCCACTAAATAGATCATGTTGGATGTATTACACGTAATAAAATCTCTGATCCTGATTTTATTATTGTTGATCTCTATTTCGGTATGTTTGCTGGTGGTATCGCTGATGTTTCTGCATCCGAAGCACATCCCACATCTGTAGAATCCCTTGCTGCGAATAAGATTCTTGGTGGGTCTGGGTAGGGCACTTCTGACCAATTGATTTTTTAAATTTTTGGATTTACGGTATATGAAAGTTGGCTTTTTGGGAATAATTTCCTTGAGTATTGGGTCGCGTTGTAGTAGATGCCAGTTTTTGCGAATGATGCGTTCTACCTGTGAGTGTTGTGCATCAAATTGAGTGATAAATGACCATTGGGGACCGTCTTTGTTACTGGTGGCGGGGGATTTTTGAACTAATAGGGTGTCTCTGTCTTTATTCTGGGTTTCCTCCATGATGTTGTTGAGGGTTTCTTCCTTATACCCCTTGTCCATAAAATCCTGTTTCATAAGTTCCATTTGTTCTTCGCAGATTTTTTTCTGACTGCAGTTGCGTCTGATTCTAAGGAATTGGCTTTTGGGCACTCCTTTCAGCCAGAGGTGATGATGTTGGCTGTCGGTGGGTATGTAGGTATTACAGTCGGTGGGTTTTTTGAAAGTCTTGGTGTGGATGGTTTCTCTTTCTATATAGATGGTCAGATCGAGGAAATTGATCTGTTCCTGACTGTAAGTGAGTGAAAAATGGAGATTGAAACTATTGATGTTAAGTTCTTGGAAGAAGGTGTTCAAATCCTCTTCTTCTCCTGCCCACAGTAATAAGATGTCATCAATATATCGATGTCAAAGTACATAAAAGTGCAACCCATCCGCCCGGTAGACCTATTATTGCCGGAACCAACTGCCTGACTTCCAACCTTTCATCACTTATAGATTCTCTTCTCCAACCTTTTGTCATCCAGACTCACTCCTATCTTAAAGATACAGGTGACACCCTCAGAAAACTAAAGAATTTCAAGTGGGGCCCCAATATGTTCCTGGCATCTGCAGATGTAACCTCCCTCTATACTTGCATAGATCACATCAAAGGATTGGAAGCCATCACATGGTTTCTGGACCAATCCGAACTCTTACAAGAAAGGAAGAATTTCATCATCGATGGAATCAAGTTCATTCTTGAAAATATTTTTTTCTTTTTCAATGGAGAATTTTTCTTGCAACGCACAGGGACCTCCATGGGAACCAAGTTTGCCCCAAGCTACGCTAATTTATATATGAGTTTCTGGGAAAGATCCCATGTCTTTAAAAGCGTAGCTTGGGGTACCACCCTGATTGAATGGCATCGATATATTGATGACATCTTAGTACTGTGGGCAGGAGAAGAAGAGGATTTGAACACCTTCTTCCAAGAACTTAACATCAATAGTTTCAATCTCCATTTTTCACTCACTTACAGTCAGGAACAGATCAATTTCCTCGATCTGACCATCTATATAGAAAGAGGAACCATCCACACCAAGACTTTCAAAAAACCCACCGACTGTAATACCTACATACCCACCGACAGCCAACATCATCACCTCTGGCTGAAAGGAGTGCCCAAAAGCCAATTCCTTAGAATCAGACGCAACTGCAGTCAGAAAAAAATCTGCGAAGAACAAATGGAACTTATGAAACAGGATTTCATGGACAAGGGGTATAAGGAAGAAACCCTCAACAACATCATGGAGGAAACCCAGAATAAAGACAGAGACACCCTATTAGTTCAAAAATCCCCCGCCACCAGTAACAAAGACGGTCCCCAATGGTCATTTATCACTCAATTTGATGCACAACACTCACAGGCAGAACGCATCATTCGCAAAAACTGGCATCTACTACAACGCGACCCAATACTCAAGGAAATTATTCCCAATAAGCCAACTTTCATATACCGTAAATCCAAAAATTTAAAAAATCAATTGGTCAGAAGTGCCCTACCCATACCCACCAAGAATCTTATTCACAGCAAGGGATTCTACAGATGTGGGATGTGCATCAGATGCAGAAACATCAGCGATACCACCAGCAAACATACCGAAATAGAGATCAACAATAATAAAATCAGGATCAGAGATTTTATTACGTGTAATACATCCAACGTGATCTATTTAGTGGAATGTTCCTGTGGTCTCACATATGTGGGAAGAACTTCAAGACCTTTAAAAACACGAATATCAGAACATCTAAGAAATATAAAAAAAGGACTCCCTACACATCATCTCTCCAATCATTTTAAAAATGCTCATAGCTGTTCCACCAACCACATTAAAAGATTTATAGGCCTTAAACACGTCAAAACAAGTGAGGTACGATTATTCTACCTGAGACCCCTCTCCACTTGTTTTTAAAAAAAAAGTGCTTATTATCCCCATTGAGGCTCCCCAAAACCCAAAATTTGCCATTTTGTGTTTTTCATAATACCACGCCGTATGACTGCATTATTCCTGGAGAAAAATCATCCTTCTCTCAGAAATCAGAAATCCACTGAAAACACCCAAGATAAGTATCCTTCTTCATCACTCTAAAAAACCATAACTCCCCAGCTGAATCATCAGCTTTACTCCCTACCCCTTTTCCAGCGCCCACTCCCTGCACCCACATCACTTGTTCAACTATTAATTAGTGTCTGGGGGCTGGTCTTGCTGTCTATCCTGTCATTGGCCAGCAGGGCCTTTTTATGGGAGCCAGCACACTGCAGCCTCGCCGGTGATAGCTTCCTGTACGCTGTTCCTGCCTTGCTGAGTTTGCTCCTGGTCTGCTGTATCTGGTCGATTCTGCTCCCCGTGCTCCTGAGTCCTGGAGTTCTGAAGCCGGTCCTGGGAATCCTTCCAGTCCAAGTGAACCTGTTGCAGTCATCTGGGGGTTCTTGTTGATTGGGGTTCTCTCCCGGTTCCGTGAGTAGCGGCTTCTGCCGTGTGTTGCGGCCTTGGCCATTTAATCCTAGAGTTTGTTTTGTACTGGTGTTTTTGCGGAGGTTTCCGCTTCTCACTGTCCTCCCCGGTACACGACGGTGCCGTGTGGGGTGTGGACAGTGGTATCTTCTGTTGTTCTTTTCCTTTGGCAGCGTGCCGCACATATCTTTAGTTTTAGGGTAGTTAGTAGCCCCTAGCCTTCTGTTGTTTTAGTTAGAGGTCCCCTTGTTATTATCCTGTCTCGGTTCACGCCTTGTCTCCCTCTAAGACCTGGGGGCATCGGAGTTGGGCAGACCTAATTCGCCCTTCAAACGCGGCTGCCGTGGGCCCAAGAAACCATAGTCACGCAGGCGTGAACTGACCACATGGGTAAAACAATGGAGGTAGGGTGCTAGGGCCTATTTCCACACCACACCTAATTTCAGCATCACGTCCTGGTGCTCTGGACTCACCACGCAACATCTCTCCTGTTCTGAGCACCAGGAACGTAACATTATCACCGGTCCAAAAAAGAACAAAGAGTTATTTGTATTTGGTGGGCCTTGAGATTCGGCCTCATGAATCCGGCAGTATTAGGACCGAATCCCAGCCAGCTTTTGGCCAACCAGATTCAGGAGCTAACTCAGATGGTTCAGGATCTTACTCTTCGGGTGAGATCGCAGGAAGATCTTTTGCGAGCCTCCCCGAGTATGATTCCAGAACCAAAGATGCATCTTACTGACCGTTTTTCGGGTAACCGAAAGGATTTTTTTAATTTTAAGGAAGCTTGTAAACTTTATTTTCGGTTAAGGCCCCGATCCTCTGGTACTGAGTCTCAACGGGTCAGGATTGTGATGTCTTTGCTTCAAGGCGACCCGCAAACCAGGGCTTTTGGGTTAAAAGCCGATGACGCAGCCTTGCTATCGGTAGATTCCTTTTTTAAGTCCTTAGGCCTTTTGTATGATGACCCTGATAGAGAAGCATCGGCTGAAAGCCACCTGCGTGCACTAAAGCAAGGGAAAAATCCAGCAGAAGCGTATTGTACCAAGTTTCGCCGTTGGTCGAATGACTGTGGCTGGAATGACCCGGCCCTGCGCAGTCAGTTTCGCCTCGGTTTGTCTGAAGTTATTAAAGACAGTCTCCTTCAGTACCCCACTCCAGAGACTTTAGACAAACTCATGGAGCTTGCTATTAAAATTGAACGTCGTCTCCGGGAGCGGAGGGCTGAAAGAGGAGCTAGTTTCAGGCCTAGTCCATGTGTGTATACTTTCCCTGAGGACGTCGAGGAGCCCATGCAAATGGGTCTCTCCCGGCTGTCCCCAGAGGAAAGAACCAGAAGGCTAAAATCTGGTCTCTGCTTGTATTGTGGTGGCAAGGGACATGTCGCACGCAATTGCCCGAATAAGCAGGGAAACGCTCTGACCAAGTGAATTGTGAGGGGGTTCACTTGGGTCTACAATTGATCTCCTCTAATGATTCCTTATTAGTTCCTGTAAAAATTGAATTTGGTAGTTTCAGTTCGTTGGTGTCGGCCTTTGTCGACAGTGGAGCTGCGGGAAATTTCATGGATCTTGGTTGGGCTCAGGCATTGGGCGTTCCACAGATACCTTTGGATAAACGTATCACTATGCACGGCCTGGATGGTGGTCCACTTTCTAATGGGGTAATCACTCACCGTACACCTCCAGTACAACTGACAGTGGGGGCCCTACATTCGGAGAAAATCGAGTTTTACCTTACCCATTGTCCGGCAGTCCCTGTAGTTTTGGGTCACCCCTGGCTTGCCTTTCATAATCCCACCATAGATTGGCGGTCTTGGGAGATTTCCCGATGGGGTCCCTTTTGTGTTAAGGAATGTATTTCCCGTCCAGTCCGGGTTGCGGCAGTCACCCCAGATCTTATTCCTTTGGAATATCAGGACTTAGCCAATGTTTTCTCCAAGGGTAATGCGGATATTCTGCCCCCTCATCGGTCCTATGACTGCGCCATTGACTTAGTTCACGGTGCCTCTTTGCCTAAAGGGAGACTCTATGCCCTGTCATGGCCGGAAACTACGGCAATGGATGAGTATGTATAGGAGAGTCTGAAGAAGGGCTTCATTAGGCCCTGAAGATCTCCATTGAGTGCAGGGTTCTTTTTTGTTGAGAAAAAAGATGGGTCGCTCAGACCATGTATTGATTATCGGGCTCTGAATAAGATCTCTGTTAAAAACACCTACCCCTTGCCACTGATTTCGGTACTATTTGATCAGCTCCGTACTGCCGTTATCTTCTCCAAAATAGATCTTAGAGGGGCTTACAACCTCATCCGAATAAAATCTGGGGATGAGTGGAAGACGGCTTTCAGCACACAGTCGGGACATTATGAGTACCTGGTGATGCCGTTTGGGCTGTCCAATGCTCCTGCTGTATTTCAAGATCTTATTAACGACGTCCTTCGCGACTTTCTAGGAAAGTTCATAGTCGTTTATTTAGACGACATTTTGATTTACTCTGAGTCCTTTGAACAACATATTACCCATGTGCGACTGGTCCTTCAGAGGTTACGGGGAAATCATTTGTACGCCAAACTGGAGAAATGTGATTTCCACATCACAGTAGTGTCCTTCCTGTGGTATATTATTTCTCCAAAGGGGTTTTTCATGGAACCAAAAAAACTCCAAGCAATCCTAAATTGGGCACAACCCACAAACTTAAAAGCAATCCAGCGCTTTTTAGGGTTTGCAAATTATTATAGGCGTTTTATTCATACCTTCTCAGATTTGGTTGCTCCTATTGTGGCATTGACTAAAAAAGGAGCGGACCCTTCCAATTGGTCGCCTAAAGCCAAGTCTGCCTTTCTGGCCTTGAAACAGGCCTTTGTCTCAGCTCCAGTGCTCAGACACCCTAACCCGGATCTCCCCTTTATTGTCGAGGTAGATGCCTCAGAGGTTGGAGTGGGTGCTATCCTTTCTTAGGAAGACCCGGAGTCTCGGGAATTACACCCATGTGCCTTCATGTCCAGGAAATTCTCCTCCACAGAATCCATCTATGATGTTGGTAATCGAGAATTGCTGGCAGTTAAATGGGCTTTCGAGGAGTGGAGGCACTGGTTGGAAGGAGCAAGGCATACCATTACTGTGTTCAATGACCACAAGAACCTGCAGTATATTGAGTCAGCTAAACGGCTTAATGCTCGACAGGCACGTTGGGCGCTGTTTTTTACTCGTTTCAGGTTTATCATCACCTTCAGGCCCAGTTCCAAGAATACGAAAGCTGATGCCCTGTCACGTTGTTTTCTTCCGGTTCACAATAACCACTCGGCTACTACCCCCATAGTCCCATCGTCTGTTATCCGGGCTGGCCTCACTCAGGATTTATTTACACAGCTAGTCCAGCTTCAGCAGCAGGCTCCCAGTGTCACTCCTGCAGATCGTGTCTTTGTCCCTGAATTTCTGAGAGGCACTGTTCTAGCTGAGTTTCATGATAATAAGGTTTCTGGTCATCCGGGTATCTCTAAGACCTTGGAATTAATCTCTCTCTCAGTGTGGTGGCCTAATCTTTCTAAAGATGTGAGGGAATTTGTCCGTTCCTGTCAGGTTTGTGCTCAGTACAAGGTATATCGATCGTTGCCGGTCGGGCAACTCATGCCTCTAGCCATTCCTCTCAGGCCATGGTCACATATATCCATGGATTTCGTGGTGGACCTTCCGCTTTCAGCTGGGTTCCAAGTCATTTGGGTGGTAGTAGACCGTTTTAGTAGGATGGCCCACTTCATTGCTCTTCCCCGATTACCCTCCGCTCAAGAGTTGGCAGTTTTGTTTCTCCGCCATGTCTTCAGGCTCCATGGTTTACCCATGGATATTGTCTCTGATCGGGGACCACAATTCATTGCCCGTTTCTGGAAACGTTTTTGTGCCTCTTTAAATATGAAACTCTCTTTAACATCTGGATACCATCCACAGTCTAACGGACAAACTGAACGTGTTAATCAGTCATTAAAACAGTATTTACGACTATACTCGGCCAAACTTCAGAATGATTGGTCTGAATTTCTTCCTTTGGCCGAGTTTGCCTATAATAACTCTTGTCATTCTTCCACCAAGGAGTCGCCATTCTTTTCGGTCCTGGGCTTTCATCCTAGAGCCAATTCTTTTTACCCTAATTTTCCAGTCTCTTCGTTGACCTTGTTAAAAGAAAAAGAAAAAAACACTCGGCGCTGACTTAGCAAGGAATCTCCTGTAATAAACCACTAGTTTTCCAGATATGCTGCAGCTCTATCAAGGAGATCACTGAATCTCCCAAAAAGTAATAAAAACCACCAAATAAATATTAAATAAAGCGCTGCATAACCGGAATCACTTCGTGTTTTTTTATTCACACAATATTAAGACAAATGACATACATATAACACACACGCATAGACCCGGCCAGTATTAAAATTACCTTAAATTGATTAATAATACTCATTAACCCATCAATACCCAACTTCACAACATACCCTTCATTCCAATTAAGACCTATCAATGATGCATCACTGGTATGTTAATCAATTGATAACATGCATATAATTTAACTGAGGGGCCCCTTATGGCTATAACTTAACCCTCAATTGCTTTGCAGCATAAAATGCAACTGGACTATAATCGTCCACAATATGTGACATCCAATGTTCAGTCACAGTTGTGTCCATATAAACAGATGAAAAGACTTTAAGCACATGTGCATCCAGATATTTGGGTTAGTTGATTAGTGTAGCAGCAATGTTCATAACCTAGGTTAATCCACATTTGGTAAATAAATCACTATAATCCACCACAATCAACATGGGTATGCAACCATATTTATATACTGCCCTCTAGCTAGGGCTCTCATGATCTGTCCTGGACACTGGTTACTGAGCGGGCTTGTTTAATAGGAATTCTCACCAACCAGCTGATTGTATACTTGATCAGAGTCTCCGCAGCCGACAGTATTTCTCCTGAGGAAGCCGCTGATTTCACAGGCGGAGAAACGCGTTGAGAGAGGTCCACAGCATATGGACCTGGCTGTATTTCTGGACACATATACCAAATGGACCTGAGGTGTGGCGGGATTCAAAGAACGAGTTGGTTACCAAACGTGGATTAACCTAGGTAATGAACATTGCTGCTACACTAATCAACTAATCAACTAACCCAAATATCTGGATGCACATGTGCTTAAAGTCTTTTCATCTATTTATATGGACACAACTGTGACTGAACATTGGATGTCACATATTGTGGACGATTATAGTCCAGTTGCATTTTATGCTGCAAAGCAATTGAGGGTTAAGTTATAGCCATAAGGGGCCCCTCAATTAAATTATATGCATGTTATCAATTGATTAACATACAAGTGATGCATCATTGATAGGTCTTAATTGGAATGAAGGGTATGTTGTGAAGTTGGGTATTGATGGGTTAATGAGTATTATTAATCAATTTAAGGTAATTTTAATACTGGCCGGGTCTATGTGTGTGTGTTATATGTATGTCATTTGTCTTAATATTGTGTGAATAAAAAAACACGAAGTGATTCCGGTTATGCAGCGCTTTATTTAATATTTATTCTTCGTTGACCTTAACTTTCCGTCTCAGAATGATTTGGAAAAAGGTGCACCTTGCCCTTAAGAAGGCTGCCTTCCGAGGAAAGATTTTTTCAGATAGGTTCCGACGCCCATGCACTTTTAAGGTGGGAGATAAAGTGTGGTTGTCAACCCACAACATCAAGCTCCGACAATCCTCGGTTAGATTGGGACCCAAATTTATTGGACCGTTACTTATCGTAAAGAAGGTCAATCCAGTTGCTTTTCGGCTACGCTTGCCTAAATCACTCAAAATTGGCAATACTTTTCATTGTTCCCTTCTGAAGCAATATATTTCTTCCAGGAGATTCCCTCGGAAAACTTCTCAGGATAGACCTCCGGTGGATGTTCTGGGGCAACAAGAATTTTTTGGTGGAGAGGTTTTAGATTCCAAAGTTTCTCGAGGCTGGCAGTATTTTTTAGTTCACTGGAAAGACTATGGCCCGGAGGAAAGGTATTGGGTCCTGGATAAGGATCTACATGCCCCTAAACTTAAGAAATTATTCTTTCAGGAATTTCCTCAGAAACCCGGCTTTAGGGGTTCTTTAACCCCTCCTCAAGGGGGGGGTACTGTTAGGTGCCGCGGTCCGCGGCGCCGCTCGGTCTGCTTCAGGGCGATGCTCATGGCCACCGCACCTCCCTCGCTGCCCGCCAGGCGCCTAGCAATGCCAGAACGCCGTGCGTACTGTAGCCGCCGGGTCCCTGGCAACACTAGGATGCCGGGCGTCCTCAGCCCCCGGGTCCATGGCAACGGGGACGCCATTGGTGGACCGTGTTCCCCGTTGCCAGATAAGACGGATCAGTTGTTCGTGCAGCAGGGCAGCTGCACCACAACTATTAATTAGTGTCTGGAGGCTGGTCTTGCTGGCTCTCCTGTCATTGGCCAGCAGGGCCTTTTTTATGGGAGCCAGCACACTGCAGCCTCGCCGGTGATAGCTTCCTGTACGCTGTTCCTGCCTTGCTGAGTTTGCTCCTGGTCTGCTGTATCTGGTCGATTCTGCTCCCCGTGCTCCTGAGTCCTGGAGTTCTGAAGCCGGTCCTGGGAATCCTTCCAGTCCAAGTGAACCTGTTGCAGTCATCTGGGGGTTCTTGTTGATTGGGGTTCTCTCCCGGTTCCGTGAGTAGCGGCTTCTGCCGTGTGTTGCGGCCTTGGCCGTTTAATCCTAGCGTTTGTTTTGTACTGGTGTTTTTGCGGAGGTTTCCGCTTCTCACTGTCCTCCCCGGTACACGACGGTACCATGTGGGGTGTGGACAGTGGTATCTTCTGTTGTTCTTTTCCTTTGGCGGCGTGCCACACATATCTTTAGTTTTAGGGTAGTTAGTAGCCCCTAGCCTTCTGTTGTTTTAGTTAGAGGTCCCCTTGTTATTATCCTGTCTCGGTTCACACCTTGTCTCCCTCTAAGACCTGGGGGCATCGGAGTTGGGCAGACCTAATCCACCCTTCAAACCCGGGTGCCGTGGGCCCAAGAAACCATAGTCACGCAGGCGTGAACTGACCACACAGGTAAAACAATATAGGTAGGGTGCTAGGGGCTATTTTCACACCACACCTTATTTCAGCATCATGTCCTGGTGCTCTGGACTCACTACGCAACATCTCTCCTGTTCTGAGCACCAGGAACGTAACAAGATGGATACTTAATGTACACCATATTTGGCCAGGAAATGTTTTACAAGCAGAAATAGATCTTAGGTGTTCCTAGTCATATCCCAACCACACGGCTGATCACACTCTACTCATACCCTATAAATTACAAAAAAAATTTACATTTCCCACTGGAGTATGAAATGGAATATGGTGGAAAAGTAAAGCATCCCATTTATAGATTGTAATGCTGGAACATTACAACTCTGTGAAATGTTTTCAGCACAAAGCTCAGATTGCACAAACCTTCACTGTTGCTCCTCTCTCCCCACAACACTATGGACTTTACAGGGGTGAATACGGCACAATTGTTTATTTAGTATTTTTGCATGTTGCTCATTTCAGTCAAAATTATTCTGACATTTCTCCAATAGAGTATGGAAAATGAAAACACACACCTGGATACTTAGTGATATAAGGCCTGATTCAGTGGTGGATGCTTTGCTTGCACAGTTGGCAATGCTTTTTGTACAGTGCAGACATCCGTCACACTGCACATATCTAGCGATGGCTTACCAATGACAATCATAGTAATGATTTGGCCGCAGAGTTAGGGAGGGAATGAGGGAGCATTTATTGGAGGTAACTGGAAGTGGCTAGTCAAACACGGACGCATGTTGCAATCAGCGACTGAGCTTTTGGATGTAGTTTCACTGGCCATGGCAGCGTAGTTCCAACGGACATTGTGAGCAACCATAGAGTTGCACCGATGTTTAATGGTGTGACTGATGTGCACCTAATCATGTGTGTTTGTACAGAGGTGGACCAAATATGCTGCCGATGGGTGTCTTTGTACAAAATACAGTGGCTGCAGCATAAAACATGTAGTCTCATTCACCTCTGAATCCAGCCAATAGAACCTATGCTGGCAATAGTTTTTACAAATGTTCCCCATGTTTGACACTCTTTGGTCTTTGTATGCCTTTTAATGTGTGTCACTTATACACACTAACAGTTAATTGTTTGGTCATAATCCAATTAGCCAACCATTATATTTTTGAATTGCGGGAGGAAATCTGTGTAAACATGGGAACAACATGCAAATTCCTCACAGGCACCCTATTTGCAGCAAACAAGTTGTGTTTACCATGACTTATTTGCAGAATGAGTAGAGACACATCTATATAACACACAGAAGCAAAGACTAAAACCTCTAATGCATACGTATATGTAACAGAAACATAAAACTGGCAGAGGCAGACAGATGGGAGAAAAAGACAGACAGAGGGAAGAGACAGACAGATAGAGAAAGTAAGGGGACAATGGGAAGAGAGACAGATCACAGGAAAGAGACAGACAGGAGGAGAAAAGACAGACAGAAGGAAGGGACAGTCAGACAGAAGAAAGATACAGGCAGAGGGAAGAGACAAAGACATGCCTGGCCATATCTCTTAGACAGTGCTTGAAATGGGGTAAGGACACCTTGAAGTTCTGCATGGGGTAGGCATGTTCCCCTTGCAGTAGTACCCCCACTCTGTGCATACAGTATAATAAGGGTATTGCAGGGGTTTCTATAATGCAGGGGTTTCTATGATGCATGCGGTGCATTCATAATCATACCTGATCCCATCAAAATTAGTTTCCCTCAGTTATTTTAGTTTGTGTGTGTGTGTACGTATGTGTGTGTGTGTGTGTGTGTGTGTGTGTGTCTGTGTGTGTGCCCTTGTATGTGGGTGTGTGTGTGGGAATAAAATCACATAGCAGCCCCACTTCCCACAACTCATTAGCTTGACATTTATATCCACACATGAACTAATCAACACTTTCACTGACACACTTCACCCACTGTCACACTGCCAGACAATCATAACATCCCATTCTGCAGAGGAATGGGGGGAGGTGCTGTAACAATGAACAATGAAAGAGGAGGAGCCCACCATGCAGAGGAAGGAGTCATGAGACAAACAAAGAAGTCCGTCACAATGTCTCACTTCATGGGGAAGGTAGTACAGTACAGCAATTGGCATCAGAAGTAATACCCTAAAGAAAAAAGCAAGGTAGAGGCTGGAGGGCACCTTGATCTTTTCTGAGTCTCAGCTGCTGCTGATTTTTTCTGTGTGTGTCCTGACCTCCCGCCGCTCCCTTCGCCTCCCAGCTTAGCCTGCTGCTACGTCTCCTTTACCTGAAACTAGTGTTGCTGGCTACCGCTGCTGGAGGCCCATGGGAGGAGCTTCTATTTCTGTACATACGCAGCAGGCCTCTTGTTGCCATTTTACTGTGGTGCAGAGCTGCCTCTAGTTCGCTCTCTTTCAAACAACAATTTTGCATATGCCATTGACCTATATAAGACCAACCAGATGCTCATGGTTTTGGCAATACCTACAGATGTGTTCACATACAGTACACTTAAAAAAATGTCCGGCATTCCGCACCACCAGCAGACTCGGAACATGATACATATGCCCCATAGCGACTGATTCTGAGTCACACTCAATCCACATGCAATGCCAATGTTCACATAGTGGAGTTATTTTTTGCAACCGCGCATGTGTCAAAATTTCTATAAAGTCCTGCGGTGCATGCATGTACAGACTGTACACACAGAGGCGCTTTTGTGATTGAGACAGATCATGTCAGCTATGTTGTGAAAAAATGATGCAGTGTCTGGGAGTTGGCTGGAATTTAATTTAAATGGTCCATTCAATGGGCATGTAACGGTAAAGTTGAGGGTGTGTCAATGCAAGTGGCTGGTTCACAGACACACAGCTGCAGGTACAGGAGACCATGGTCAGGTGGGAAAACTGCAACTGCCATAGGGATAGTGCAAGTTTCAATGGTGCGACCAATTGTGGCATAAAAGGATAAACCAATCCATATTACAGGACACTAAAAGTAGGTGTCTCTGTCCTTGCCTATTTGGCCATATGGAAGTACACAAGGGAAGGAGTTTGTAGCAACATTTGAATAAAGTCACAGATTGGCGACCGATGGATGCAGCTGCATATCTGCCAATTTCATACTGTACATTTCATAACACAATAATGCAAATATATACATATTATTAACTATATCTTAGTATTGTAATTCATACTATATATCCTCATAAAAATAAAAAGGGTTCATTTTGAAAACAATCATGCCCTTTGACTAAAGAAATTTGAACAACTCCTGCAGGCCTGGCCAGGGCCGGTGCTAGGGTGTTCGGCGCCCCCCTGCAAACTATAAATTTGCGCCCTCCCATATTCGCGCCGGGAAAAGGGGTGTGGGCTCACAAGTAAGGGGCATGGCCACACAATAGTACCCCCATTTAAAATTACGCCACAATGTAGCACAATCTTATTCCTCTTATACATAATGCCCCACCCGTAGTAGTAGCGTCATATGTAATGCACCCCAGTAGTAGTAGCATCCTTATACATAATGCCCCCCAGTAGTAGTAGTATCCTTATACATAATGCCCCCCCCCCAGTAGTAGTAGCATCCTTATATGTAGTGCGCCCCCAGTAGTAGACGCGTCCTTATACGTAGTGCACCCCCAGTAGTAGAAGCGTCCTTATACGTAATTCCCCCCTAGTAGTAGTATCGTCCTTATACGTAATGCCCCCCCCAGTAGTAGTAGCGTCATTACGCGTAATGCCCCCCTGTAGTAGTAGCGTCCTTATACGTAGTGCACCCCCAGTAGTAGAAGCGTCCTTATACGTAATTCCCCCCTAGTAGTAGTATCGTCCTTATACGTAATGGCCCCCCCAGTAGTAGCATTGTTTCACAAAATGCCCCCCCAGTAGTAGTAGCGTCCTTACATGTAATGCCCCCCCCCCCAGTAATAGCGTCATTATACGTAATGCCCCCCCAGTACTACCATCCATAAAGTGCGCGTACACAGACATACCTCACACACACACACACACACACACAATTCACACATATATACACACACATACACACCCACCATACACACACACACACACACACACACACACACACCATATATACAAACACACACTTCTCTCTCACCCTCTACTTACCTAAGCCAGTCTCCCTCGGTACAGCAGCCTGGTCCGTGTAGCCCCGCCCCCTTCTGGACCGTTTAGCTCCGCCCCTTCCGTCCGGTTAGCTCCACCCCCTTTCGTCCCATACACAGCCGCTGCCACACAGGTGAGGGGAGGGGAGGGAGGAGGCTTTTCACGCTGCAGGCTCCGCTGCCAGTGACTGTCACAGTCATACAGTGACAGACACAGCAGCAGCAGCAGGGGGGCCAGGACGGCGCAGCAGGGAAGGAATGCAGAGCAGGGGGAGCGCCTCTCCGTCCCAGCGCCTCCCTGCGCTGCATCCCTTCGCTGAGCGGGTAGCGCCGGGCCTGGGCCTGGCCAACCTGTGACTGTCTAGCTTATGTGAAACTACATGTCCCAGCATGCAGCATTGCGCAGTTTTTTCTATTAGGGAATGCTAAAACTGTTGCAGGGCATGCTGGGATGTGCAGTTTCACAACAGCTGGAGAGCCACAGGTTGGCCAGGCCTGCATTACTACATACCTCTTAACTGTCACACATTCAGCAGGACAGTCCTATTTTCCTAGGACTGTCCCGCTGTCCCATCCACAGGCTGCAGTGTCCTTCAGAGGGGGGCAGAGTTGGGGAGAGCACACACCAATGCTTTGCATAGCAGAGCAGCAGGTAAACATCAGGTGGATATACACAGTGTCCAGGGAGCCCTGGGGAAACCCAACATCTCGGAGAGTTGCTGGGCACACCGCCTCAGTGATGGGAACAGAGCTGCCTTAAAGCTCTGTCCCTTTCACTAAGGCCCTGCTCCCTTCGCGGCCACGTTCACATCTCCAGCGCATGCAGGGTCCTGCTCCGCTGTCCACCAATGCTGCCTATTACATGTCACCATAAATCATTGCACTCAGGGCTGATTTACTAAACAACATTACTGTTAAAGATTAATCACTGTGGTTGTGAGTTTTCCATTTGAAGCTATGCAATGCTATAAGTTCTTTATGAGTCTTCTTGCACAGTAAAAACATTGGTGACTAATTGTGTAAGGTATACTGTATTTTGTTCAAATATGGTCAAATCAATTGTGAAAAATCTCTGCGTTATATGCAGTACTTACTACAACATACTCTCGATTCCCTTAAATCATTCCATGTTGCATATTTTTTTACACTGTCAAGTTTTCAAAGGAAAATCCTTCCCTTGTCACTAATTTCCCATCTTCTGACATGGTTTATTACCAGCTCAGATCAACAAAATTTAGCATTTGGTTTGAAACGCTGCTAATCAGTTTAGCAAGATTTAGGCTAAATTGACTGCTTACTTCTCAGATAATGCACCTAAATGCTGATTTCTCTGTAATTTTGGTGCTAATACTCAGTGCCACAATTATTGTAGGTGCAGGTGGTATGGCTCTTACAGAGCCTAGAGGTGCTCGGGTTTGGGGGAAAGTAAAGAGAAGAGTGTTCTCCAGAGCAGAACATGTCCATTGAAAGCACAGGCCGGACTGAGCATGTTTAGTAGATGCAATCTCTCCGCTCTTGGTGCCTAGGATAGCTCCATCAGTATTGCCAGGCCCCTGGTGCTCAGGGCCATTTCTAGGGGTGGGTGATCCATGCACTCACATCGAGTGCCCTGCCTCCTGCTGGCTGCTGTCACACAAACCTCACTTATTGTGCTGTGCATCCGCATAGTGAGCCGCCTCTCAGTGCTCCACTCGGTGGGTGGAATTATTTAGAACGAAGCAGCTCCGTCATGACGTCATGACATCACAATGTCATGTTATAAATCCATGCTGTATTTAAGGCCCAATGGGACTCCGATGAGGAGCGAGCCCCATTTTGAGGACAAAGGTTGGGACTGGAATGTTATGCCAGCTTTTCTGGATAGGAGGCAGGCGGCCATGGCCGCACTGTGACTTCAGTCACAGATCAGGCCTACCAGGGGGCGGTCAACCATCCCCTCCTGGCTCAAAGTCCTATTCCATTGGACTGCAGTCAGCTGCCTTTGCACTTTGCACCTTGCACTTGATTGGGCCAGCAAGGTGGCGGTGCACCTAAGTCACTGCCTGCCATGGCAGGTGTCCCTTTGAGTGTGATTATATGGAAGAAACAGCCAGGTGAGGTTTAATATATAATTCTGAGATTGTCATCTGTCACTGTGGGCCAGCCAGTCTCTTCTTCATGTTGAAAGAAAGAGAGAGGGCACTGGTTGCCAACCTGGGATGCAGGGTAAAAGACTGTGGTATCATTTTTACTGTTCACGCTGGGAGCCATATTGTCTATAAATGACCCTGCTGGTGCTTAACTGAAATGGTGAGAATCAAATTGTATTCTTTTTAGTTTTAAAATGAGATGCTGAATTTGGTCAAAAATTCAGCGTAACTTTTGTAATGACTTATAATTTAGTATATAGTCCTGCCAAACCAGCTCAAAACGCCAAAGTGAGCTAATTTTGAGCTCAAAATCGGCTAGTGTGTATGGGCCTTAAGATATATGATTTATATATTCACAGGAGTGGCTAGTAAGCAGGATTTAAAACTCACTGGTATACTAGTGTAACTATGCCATACTGACTTCCTGCTCCAATCTGGTTACTACTTTTACTTCACATTAAATTTCATGGAAAAATGATCATTTTACAACATATTTCTAAAGAATAAAATATGCATCTTCACTTTTGTATAAAAGACATCTCAGCTGTGGCAGTAATTATTCACAGTGTGGATCACTTTAGAAATAGAACACATGGGTTGAGTAATAAATGTGGCCAGCACAGCGAGTGTAGCTGAAGATCAAAATTGTATTGCTAATAACAGACTGCTTATATGCTAAATGTAGTAAATTATTTAAACCATCTTGATGTCTTTCAGAGAGGCAATGTACAGTAGTAAATATGCAAGGAGTACTCAACATTTTCATTTTTACAGGAATTCATTATTCTGTCTTACCACAAAGTACATTTCAGGAGAGTTGGAAACAGTTTTACAAGAGCCTTTTTATTACCCTGATAATGCACATACATAAACTGATTCATGCATATATTTATACATGTACACTTATGCACGCATATATTTCCATGTAGCTTAAAATATACTATCAGTGGCAGCTGGTGTGCCGTAAAACTGGTGGGGGTCTACATATGGCCATTCAGGCCTGAGATATTATCTTCATGTTATGTTCCCTCAAGTGTGTCATCTGCTGAAGTACTGATCAATTGACCTAGCAGCAAACTTCCTTAATTTAAATCTTCTGTATATGAATGCATTATGGTCTTTAAAGCTAATGGAAGGTAATTAAAATCTGAATATATACTAATTACCATGAAAAGAAAATTCATAATAAACTTGCTGCAATTTATAGATGTGTGAGATATGTTTATTTCATTTCTTTTCAAACTACATTTATTCAAAAGTTCTGCCTGTATAAAAATGGCATAATTTTGTAGATACGGGTAGCATGCACATACTGCAAACAGATGAATGGAAATCCAATGATAATGTGGCCAAAACATATTTAAAAATAAAACAGATATTTCTATAAGTTTTAATAGTAGATAAAAAGAAACTGAAGATTAACAGTAATAGCCCATAGACTTCCAACATAGAAACTACTAAGGTAGGGGAATGCTTGGGATGGACCTATCCAATATGTGTAAAACTTAAGGGTCACATATGACTTGATGGCTTTAGAAAAAAGGGTAAAGTAGACTGAGCACAAAGTTCTAATCTGCCATTGTTTTATTTTTTTATATCCATGATATGCAAAACAAGTTTAACTTCTAACCAAAGATATGTTTTTAAATTATAATTACTCTTTGATATCCATGCATTAAACTTTATGAAATGTATTAAAATCTGTGTATTTTGTTAAATATAAATCCAAGTTTTTTCTTAGATATGCTGGACAGGGAGCTCCTTTTACGATACCACTTGGTGATGCTTCTTCTGGGGTTCCAATACAGTAGCGTGCTATCCAGATCACCAATGACTGTGAGTATCTGCATTGACCCTATAACATATTGTTGCAATCATTTAGGGGCAGACTTTTTTTTGTATTCTCCCTCTAATCAAGGGGCTTCCTTCCAGGGTCATTGAGAGATCAACAGGGCCTGGGTACTGGGGGGGGGGGAGGGGAATAGCCAAATCTGGGATGCACAACCATGTACCCTCCAATAAATACCTACAAATACTAGTGAAGTGCACCGGACATTTTTCGGGTTTTGGTTTTGGATTCGGTTCCGCGGCCGTGTTTTGGATTCGGACGCGTTTTGGCAAAACCTCACCGAAATTTTTTTGTCGGATTCGGGTGTGTTTTGGATTCGGGTGTTTTTTACAAAAAACCCTAAAAAACAGCTTAAATCATAGAATGTGGGGGTCATTTTGATCCCATAGTTTTATTAATCTCAATAACCATAATTTCCACTCATTTCCAGTCTATTCTGAACACCTCACACCTCACAATATTCTTTTTAGTCCTAAAATTTGCACCGAGATCGCTGGATGGCTAAGCGACACAAGTGGCCGACACAAACATCTGGCCCATCTAGGAGTGGCACTGCAGTGTCAGGCATGATGGCACTTCAAAAAAATAGTCCCCAAACAGCACATGATGCAAAGAAAAAAAGAGGCGCACCAAGGTCGCTGTGTGACTAAGCAAAGCGACACAAGTGGCCGACACAAACACCTGGCCGATCTAGGAGTGGCACTGCAGTGTCAGGCAGGATGGCACTTCAAAAAAATTGTCCCCAAACAGCACATGATGCAAAGAAAAAAAGAGGCGCACCAAGGTCGCTGTGTGACTAAGCTAAGCGACACAAGTGGCCGACACAAACACCTGGCCCATCTAGGAGTGGCACTGCAGTGTCAGGCATGATGGCACTTCAAAAAAATAGTCCCCAAACAGCACATGATGCAAAGAAAAAAAGAGGCGCACCAAGGTCGCTGTGTGACTAAGCTAAGTGACACAAGTGGCCGACACAAACACCTGGCCCATCTAGGAGTGGCACAGCAGTGTCAGGCAGGATGGCACTTCAAAAAAATTGTCCCCAAACAGCACATGATGCAAAGAAAAAAAGAGGCGCACCAAGGTCGCTGTGTGACTAAGCTAAGCGACACAAGTGGCCGACACAAACACTTGGCCCATCTAGGAGTGGCACTGCAGTGTCAGGCAGGATGGCACTTCAAAAAAATTGTCCCCAAACAGCACATGATGCAAAGAAAAATTAAGGAAAAAAGAGGTGCAAGATGGAATTGTCCTTGGGCCCTCCCACCCACCCTTATGTTGTATAAACAGGACATGCACACTTTAACGAACCCATCATTTCAGCGACAGGGTCTGCCACACGACTGTGACTGAAATGACTGGTTGGTTTGGGCCCCCACCAACAAAAAGAAGCAATCAATCTCTCCTTGCACAAACTGGCTCTACAGAGGCAAGATGTCCACCTCATCATCATCCTCCGATTCCTCACCCCTTTCACTGTGTACATCCCCCTCCTCACAGATTATTAATACGTCCCCACTGGAATCCACCATCTCAGGTCCCTGTGTACTTTGTGGAGGCAATTGCTGCTGGTGAATGTCTCCACGGAGGAATTGATTATAATTCATTTTGATGAACATTATCTTCTCCACATTTTCTGGAAGTAACCTCGTACGCCGATTGCTGACAAGGTGAGCGGCTGCACTAAACACTCTTTCGGAGTACACACTGGAGGGAGGGCAACTTAGGTAGAATAAAGCCAGTTTGTGCAAGGGCCTCCAAATTGCCTCTTTTTCCTGCCAGTATACGTACGGACTGTCTGACGTGCCTACTTGGATGCGGTCACTCATATAATCCTCCACCATTCTTTCAATGGTGAGAGAATCATATGAAGTGACAGTAGACGACATGTCAGTAATCGTTGGCAGGTCCTTCAGTCCGGACCAGATGTCAGCACTCGCTCCAGACTGCCCTGCATCACCGCCAGCGGGTGGGCTCGGAATTCTTAGCCTTTTCCTCGCACCCCCAGTTGCGGGAGAATGTGAAGGAGGAGATGTTGACGGGTCACGTCCTGCTTGACTTGACAATTTTCTCACCAGCAGGTCTTTGAACCTCTGCAGACTTGTGTCTGCCGGAAAGAGAGATACAACGTAGGTTTTAAATCTAGGATCGAGCACGGTGGCCAAAATATAGTGCTCTGATTTCAACAGATTGACCACCCGTGAATCCTGGTTAAGCGAATTAAGGGCTCCATCCACAAGTCCCACATGCCTAGCGGAATCGCTCTGTTTTAGCTCCTCCTTCAATGTCTCCAGCTTCTTCTGCAAAAGCCTGATGAGGGGAATGACCTGACTCAGGCTGGCAGTATCTGAACTGACTTCACGTGTGGCAAGTTCAAAGGGTTGCAGAACCTTGCACAACGTTGAAATCATTCTCCACTGCGCTTGAGTCAGGTGCATTCCCCCTCCTTTGCCTATATCGTGGGCAGATGTATAGGCTTGAATGGCCTTTTGCTGCTCGTCCATCCTCTGAAGCATATAGAGGGTTGAATTCCACCTCGTTACCACCTCTTGCTTCAGATGATGGCAGGGCAGGTTCAGGAATGTTTGGTGGTGCTCCAGTCTTCTGTACGCGGTGGCTGAATGCTGAAAGTGGCCCGCAATTCTTCGGGCCACCGACAGCATCTCTTGCACGCCCCTGTCGTTTTTTAAATAATTCTGCACCACCAAATTCAATGTATGTGCAGAACATGGGACGTGCTGGAATTTGCCCAGATGTAATGCACGCACAATATTGCTGGTGTTGTCCGATGTCACAAATCCCCAGGAGAGTCCAATTGGGGTAAGCCATTCTGCGATGATGTTCCTCAGTTTCCGTAAGAGGTTGTCAGCTGTGTGCCTCTTCTGGAAAGCGGTGATACAAAGCATAGCCTGCCTAGGAACGAGTTGGCGTTTGCGAGATGCTGCTACTGGTGCCGCCGCTGCTGTTCTTGCTGCGGGAGGCAATACATCTACCCAGTGGGCTGTCACAGTCATATAGTCCTGAGTCTGCCCTGCTCCACTTGTCCACATGTCCGTGGTTAAGTGGACATTGGGTACAACTGCATTTTTTAGGACAATGGTGAGTCTTTTTCTGAGGTCTGTGTACATTTTTGGTATCGCCTGCCTAGAGAAATGGAACCTAGATGGTATTTGGTACCAGGGACACAGTACCTCAATCAAGTCTCTAGTTGGCTCTGAATTAACGGTTGATACCGGAACCACGTTTCTCACCACCCAGGCTGCCAAGGCCTGAGTTATCTACTTTGCAGCAGGATGACTGCTGTGATATTTCATCTTCCTCGCAAAGGACTGTTGGACAGTCAATTGCTTACTGGAAGTAGTACAAGTGGTCTTCTGACTTCCCCTCTGGGATGACGATCGACTCCCAGCAGCTACAACAGCAGCGCCAGCAGCAGTAGGCGTTACACTCAAGGATGCATCGGAGGAATCCCAGGCAGGAGAGGACTCGTCAGACTTGCCAGTGACATGGCCTGCAGGACTATTGGCTTTCCTGGGTAAGGAGGAAATTGATATTGAGGGAGTTGGTGGTGTGGTTTGTAGGAGCTTGGTTACAAGAGGAAGGGATTTAGTGGTCAGTGGACTGCTTCCGCTGTCACCCAAAGTTTTTGAACTTGTCACTGACTTATGATGAATGCGCTGCAGGTGACGTATAAGGGAGGATGTTCCGAGGTGGTTAACGTCCTTACCCCTACTTATTACAGCTTGACAAAGGCAACACATGGCTTGACACCTGTTGTCCGCATTTGTGTTGAAATAATTCCACACCGAAGAGCTGATTTTTTTTGTATTTTGACCAGGCATGTTAATGGCCATATTCATCCCATGGACAACAGGTGTCTCCTCGGGTGCCTGATTTAAACAAACCACCTCACCATCAGAATCTTCCTTGTCAATTTCCTCCCCAGCGCCAGCAACACCCATATCCTCATCCTGGTGTACTTCAACAGTGACATCTTCAATTTGACTATCAGGAACTGGACTGCGGGTGCTCCTTCCAGCACTTGCAGGGGGCGTGCAAATGGTGGAAGGCGCAAGCTCTTCCCGTCCAGTGTTGGGAAGGTCAGGCATCGCAACCGACACAATTGGACTCTCCTTGGGGATTTGTGATTTAGAAGAACGCACAGTTCTTTGCTGTGCTTTTGCCAGCTTAAGTCTTTTCATTTTTCTAGCGAGAGGATGAGTGCTTCCATCCTCATGTGAAGCTGAACCACTAGCCATGAACATAGGCCAGGGCCTCAGCCGTTCCTTGCCACTCCGTGTCTTAAATGGCATATTGGCAAGTTTACGCTTCTCCTCAGATGCTTTTAATTTTTATTTTTGGGTCATTTTACTGAACTTTTGTTTTTTGGATTTTACATGCTCTCTACTATGACATTGGGCATCGGCCTTGGCAGACGACGTTGATGGCATTTCATCGTCTTGGCCATGACTAGTGGCAGCAGCTTCAGCACGAGGTGGAAGTGGATCTTGATCTTTCCCTATTTTAACCTCCACATTTTTGTTCTCCATTTTTTAATGTGTGGAATTATATGCCAGTAACTATCAATAGCAATGGCCTACTACTATATATACTGTGTACAACTGAAATGCACCACAGGTATGGATGGATAGTATACTTGACGACACAGAGGTAGGTAGAGCAGTGGCCTTCCGTACCGTACTGCTATATATACTGGTGGTCACTGTCAGCAATCTGCAAAACTAAAATGCACCACAGGTATAGAATGTAGATGGATAGTATACTTATTGACGACACAGAGGTAGGTACAGCAGTGGCCTTCCGTACCGTACTGCTATATATAGTATACTGGTGGTCACTGTGTCAGCAAACTGCAAAACTAAAATGCACCACAGGTATAGAATGTAGATGGATAGTATACTTAATGACGACACAGAGGTAGGTACAGCAGTGGCCTTCCGTACTGCTATATATAGTATACTGGTGGTCACTGTGTCAGCAAACTGCAAAACTAAAATGCACCACAGGTATAGAATGTAGATGGATAGTATACTTAATGACGACACAGAGGTAGGTACAACAGTGGCCTTCAGTACCGTACTGCTATATATAGTATACTGGTGGTCACTGTGTCAGCAAACTGCAAAACTAAAATGCACCACAGGTATAGAATGTAGATGGATAGTATACTTAATGACGACACAGAGGTAGGTACAGCAGTGGCCTTCCGTACTGCTATATATAGTATACTGGTGGTCACTGTGTCAGCAAACTGCAAAACTAAAATGCACCACAGGTATAGAATGTAGATGGATAGTATACTTAATGACGACACAGAGGTAGGTACAGCAGTGGCCTTCCGTACCGTACTGCTATATATAGTATACTGGTGGTCACTGTGTCAGCAAACTGCAAAACTAAAATGCACCACAGGTATAGAATGTAGATGGATAGTATACTTAATGACGACACAGAGGTAGGTACAGCAGTGGCCTTCCGTACCGTACTGCTATATATAGTATACTGGTGGTCACTGTGTCAGCAAACTGCAAAACTAAAATGCACCACAGGTATAGAATGTAGATAGATAGTATACTTAATGACGACACAGAGGTAGGTACAGCAGTAGCCTTCCGTACCGTACTGCTATATATACTGGTGGTCACTGTGTCAGCAAACTGCACAACTGAAATGCACCACAGGTATAGAATCTAGATGGATAGTATACTTAATGACGACACAGAGGTAGGTACAGCAGTGGTCTACTGTACCGTAATGCAATATATTATATACTGGTGGTCACTGGTCAGCAAAACTCTGCACTGTACTCCTCCTATATAATATTATACTGGTGGTCCCCAGTCCCCACAATAAAGCAGCACACTGAGCACAGATATGGAGTGTTTTTCAGGCAGACAACGTATACTGGTGGTCACTGTCAGCAAAACTCTGCACTGTACTCCTCCTATATAATACAGCTGCTCCCCAGTCCCCCACAATTAAGCAGTGTGAGCACAGATATATGCAGCACACTGAGCACAGATATGGAGCGTTTTTTTCAGGCAGAGAACGGATAACTGGTGGTCACTGATCAGCAAAACTCTGCACTGTACTCCTCCTATATTATACAGCTGCTCCCCAGCCCTCCCCACAATTAAGCAATAGTGCACAATCAAGTTCAACAATAACGGAGAGGACGCCAGCCACATTCTCTCCCTAACATTTCCAATGCACGAGTGAAAATGGCGGCGACGCGCGGCTGCTTATATAGAATCCGAATCTCGCGAGAATCCGACTGCGAGATGATGACGTTCGGGCATGCTCGGGTAAACCGAGCCATACGGACCCGTCTAAAATGGGTGAAGTTCGGGGGGGTTCGGTTTCCGAGAAACCGAACCCGCTCATCACTAACAAATACTATGTAGCACTGCACATTGCAAAGGAGGGATTCTTCCCTCTCAGCAGCTAGTGTGGACCAAGCCAATAGTGAGGGAGATGTATTGCACATTGGAGAGAAAGAAAGTGGAGAGAGATAAAGTATCAATCAAGCCGCTTCTACTGTAACTGTTATTTTATATGCTGTGTATTAAAAGAAATGATTAGTAATTAGTACCTGCTCTCCAACCCTCTTAGTACCCCTGCTTCCATCCAAGGAGTTAGTTGTCTTAGTTATCTAAGATATATTCATTTATTTCTGAGCATGCAATGTGGCAGCATCTTCTGCTTACTTGCATAAAACTCTGCAAGTCACACAGTTTTAACATTAACCACTTAGTTAAGTTATCAATCATCACTTGAGTAACCACTATGGTTAAAATTTAGTTTTTCATAAAACATAATTAACCACTTGCCTGGAATGGTCATAATCAGATGTGACCACACCAGGCTGGTCTTTCCCTGATATGGCTACATGTGATGCGACCTGTTCAAAAGCTCACTATGCAGCTGCAGGAAGAGAATCTCCCTGCAGTTGCCACTCTCAAAGGGACCAGAGCCTCTGCTTCCTGGTCCCCCGTCCCCCCCAAAGCCTGCCGTGCTGCCAATCTCCACTGATTGTCAACTCAACAGCACCCCCCACCCAGCTGCTGCTTCTACTGTAACTATCATTTTGCTGGCTGTATTTTAAAATAAATAATCAGTAATTAGTACCAGCTCTCCACCCCTCTCAGTACCCCTGCTTCCTTCCTAGGAATTAGTTATCTTAGTTATCATTACAATAGTCGCATTTATGCTGCTGGTTTGCCATTATAACATTAACCAGTATTGGGTTAGAAGGAAAATTTGTAAATGTATGTTTTTTAATTATTCATTTCCCTGTCATCACCGAAGTTCCAGGATCATTATATGGCATCCGTTTATAAATCAGTTTTTAACCCTTTTGTTTTTTTGTTTATTTTTCTACCATGCTACCAGATTTCACCATCTGAATAGCTTGTAAGATTTTGCAAGATTATTCTTGACTGTGAATCTTTGCTCATCTCTTAACATTGTCATTGCTGAACACCAACAGTGTTACTCACGCTGCATATAGCTGCTCAGTAAGTACACACTGCTGTTCAGTAAACTCCTCAATCAGCCACGTTGAGCAACAAGTAGCAATAATTGTTATTACGACATATTAGGAAGATGATTCCCTTCATTATGAAGAGTGAACATTTATTACTTTCTCTATTTTTTTTATCACAAAACACTATTTTGTAGCATTTCATTTCAAATTCAGTTTAATTTTACAGTTAATCCTTTGTTTTGTATCTTATCTGTAGACTATTCTGTTCTAAAACACATGTCAACTTTCCACAAGTACAAGAAGAACAAATTGTAAGTGAAACATTTATTGCCTAATTGAGTTATTTAAATTGTAATTTTTAACGCTGCTTAGCTCTTTTCATACATTTCTTTGAAGCATGTCTGGTAGAGGAGACCTAAGTAGTTTTAAGGCTTAAAATGTAACCCAACTGTCCATCAATAATTGTTTCTTCCATATTTTTTTTTTTTTTTTATCATTATTGAGATCACTGAACATATTTCCTGTCCTGGTATAAGACAAATAGTACACAGGCTATCAGCAGTTATACAGTGTATCACTCACCCATAGAAATACTAATGGCACATAATATCTTATTGCTAAAGCTAGACATACATATTGTTATAGTGTAAAACAAAGAAAAACATATAGCATATGTTTCATGTATGGTATGTACAACAGGTTAGCTATGCAGCGATACATCAATACAGCTGTTAGATTATCCCACCACATTACAAGAAACAAAACCTTAGATTAGTAATGATGCTAAATATGGCAATGTATGGATTAATTTATATTATATTATGACAAGTACAGTACCTAGGAGATCTGTAAAGTCACACCAGAAAGGAACTGAGACACATACATTACAATTCTATCTTCATATCGTAATCAAATGATCAATTAGAAGAGTGACTGTTTCATACAGTACACATACATTTTGGATTGACAGAGCATGTGCAACGTACATGTGTAGCCACGCTCATCCTGCCTGCAGCTTGGCATATTTGCGGTAATCCAGGCACAGCCAATGTGCACGTGACTATGACACATACATGTGTCTATGTATGCGCACCCATAGGAATACATTGGAGGGGTACTAAGCCGCAGCTATGTGTACGAAGTTGCACTGGCACCTATACGCAGCACGTGTGCCCATGTGTCCGAGTCACAGGTTGGATAAGCGTGACTACATAGTTGTTGAATGGTTACTGTCTACATGCTATGTATTATGTATGGTGGGTGGCTGTGGGTAATTACAGCATATACTGTTTAAACTAAGCAATTTTAGGAATTACAAAATTGTAAGGGAAATTATGGTGCATATCATCCACTTACTAAACAAAAACATATATCCTCAATGAAGTGTGTATGTACTGAAACATGTGGAATAGGAGTGCACTAGATAATATTAAAGTTTTAATTACATTAAATGGAGAAAGGGTGGTTCAAATTGTAACTAAGTATAAATGTATCAGAGTGCCAGAAAGCATATGAATGTTCTTTTAAATAGAATTCAAACAGGTCTGTAACAATCTTCCAGAGTCTAATGCTATGGACAGATTCACATTTATATCCACTCTTGCCATGTGTATTATCCTAGCCCCAAGGGCTGATTTGGATAGAAAACCAGCCTGGGAAATTTGAAGGGGTGGGGTCTGTTGAGGAGGGGCTGGAACCCTCATAGGGTCTGATTGTATGCAGTTGTGACCTTCCTTGTGTCTATTGCTGCAGTTGTGCCTGAGACAAGGGAACTAAATGTGGTCCTGTAAAATTTTGTACAAGTAGCTCGACATGGGCAGCACAAGAGGTATAGCATACAGTGTAACCATGGTACAGTAGCATCACAGGATGGCAGAGTTGCTATACTGCAGAGATGGAATAACAGGATAAATGGGAACAATGCGGTGTGCTGCCTGTCATGTGGGGGTGGGATCACATGACAACACACAAAACAGGACCCCCAGACAAGATGGCCTACCAGGAATCATCCTGGTGAGCCGTATGGCCAATTCCCTCCCAGCCCAGAACAGATCGTGTTGTGTTTCTTTGCAGTGATTTTTATCAAAAGAGAGGCTTGGAGATAGATGCACTCAATGTACAGTAAGTTCAGCAGACTACATTATCTATTCACTAGAGGTGTGTATCAGTTAGAGGTTTATTGCACACTCCCAAGTAGATGCTCTCTGCAGACAGATCATCATGGAAGAGAGATGAACAACTCCCAACCATCCTGACAGATCATCATGGAAGGGAGACATTCAACTGGGAGCCAATAAAAATGCCTGAATATTTTGGATACAAAAACGTTTTGCTATATACAGTACAAACCCACTGCATCAATTTCAAAGTAATAGCAAATGAAGTCATTCTAAAAGGATATAAATATATAAAATGTTTTCAGCAGAAATATGCTGCTTACAGTATGTTGTTCCATTATGTCTCATACCAGATTTGTATTTGTTTATACTGCCAAAGAATTTATTTACAGTACACAATTTGTTGATTAAGTGCTCAAATATGATGCATGTTTATATTCAATAGATGGCTTTCATACATTTTGGATTCCATAAATAGACTTTAAAAAAAAAGAAAGAAATCAACTTTTAGGAACAAGAGTTATCTTCTATAAATCTAGTTCGTGGTTAATAATGGATAGATATGGCTAATACACCTATTATTTTTGCGCCATGTGGCACGAGACTCATGTTGCGACTTAGACGCTCCTCCACAAGCAGCAATTCCCAGACTTTTATTCTTCATTCTGAATTTCGCAGCAAAGGAATTAGTGTAAAGTTGCATATTAAGCACAAAAATACTGTATGTAGCAGGATGCATGGCGTGCCTCACTCATATCAGTCCTTTATACCCTAGTTAGCACACAGCAGCTGCATGCAATGCCAGTGCTAGTTTCCAGGGTACTCATGCAATGTCATTTTGTTGCATTTGCAAGTGAGTAGGTCGCATATTCAGTACAAAAGTTTGTGACAGGACACGAGACAGCTTATGCTGTGCCAGCCTGACACCCATCAGATGTCATGGGCATACACAGTCAGATATGGCCACACAATATCTATTTTCCTTCCCAAGGGAGGAGACATTTCTCCATTCATCCCCAGTGAAGTAGCAGTGGACATTTCCATCAGTCGGCCACAGCAGTGCATACACTGCCCGATGTGGCACATTGCAACATAAAAATATTGCATTGGACGTAAATGCTGGACGATTTAGCATGTCCAACTTATCATGTTTAACCGATCAATAGTTTAGGATCGGTAACATACATTGCATAATTATCTGCCAATAGTAGACAAATTGCCCAAATTATTGTATAATGTACGGATGTGTCCACTTTGCCACCACTATGGCACAACATGGAATGCATGGTGGATGCATTCACTGCACTTTCACCGGTGATCCCATAGGATCGTATGGTGCGAACAGTGCTGCAGTGTGGCATACTGAGTCTGCAGTGTGGCGTCAATTTGCCTGCCATGATGAGCGGCCATGTTTGTCAGGCTGCCAGCAAAGATGCAAGTGAACACAACTGTATAAGCAACATTAATCACAAAATCTATGGTGTGCCAAATAGCCCCGTGGTACGTGTATGTGGACACATGATACATGTTTGTGGACACATGATAGGTGTATGTGGACACATGATAGGTGTATGTGGACACATTGGGGAAATTCAATTGTATGAAAAGTCAGTTGGGTGTCTGTTTTTTCCTATCTAATAGACAGGAAAAAACAGACACCTAACTGGCTTTTTATACAAGTGAATTTCCCCCATTATATGTGTATGTGGACACATAATAGTGTGGTAAGAGGGCTTGTGTCTGACAACAATTGCCCACATTCTGTTGGGATCAGCTCCCTTCAAGGGAAAAGAAAACAAGACCTGCATGTTCTGCTCCCCTAGTAGAGATTTATAACACCGGTCCTTCTGGATTGCACAGCTGCAAGTGAGAAAACAGAAGTACGGGTTTTCTAGCTACCCCAGAGCCAGAAGGAAGTCAGAAGCAGGAGAGGAGTTTAAAAGTCCCATTCACCCAGAGTTCTGTGCACTGATGCCTATTAGGGGCCACAAGTAGGGTGCAGTTCTATAGTGCAAGGGACATTGGCTGTGCCAGGAGAGCATGACCATTGGGGCTGCAAGTTGTTGCAGTAGAATGATTATTGAGTGCTGGAAGTGCTAGGACCTTTTATATTCATTTGTTTATTTTCTGTATGAACCTGTGTGACCAGGCCCAAGCCTGTGTATGCTGTGAATAGCGTCTGATGCCAGTAAAAGACATGGGAGGTAATTCAGAGTTGATCGTAGATGTACTTAATTTAGCACATATCATCTACGATAATTTACTCTGACATGCTGGGGGACAACCAGCACAGGGCTAGTCCACCCCGCATGTCATGCCCTGACCCCCCTGCGCAGGTACAAAAGCATTACATGGCGGCAATGCTTTTGTACCAGTCAGGTAGCTCCCTACTTGCACAGATCCTGTGCGCTGGCAGGGAGCTACCCGCCACGTTCTGAGTCACAGCGGCTGCATGTGATGTCATGCACCCGCACGGCCCACCATCCCCAATGGTCCGGACATGCCTCCGTTATCTAGACCGCGCCCCACCAATGGTATTCTAACAACGTTGGCACGCCCAGGGTGCGCACGTGCAGTGCGGCCGCTGTGTGTGCTCATGTGCAGTGTGGCCGCTGCACGTGCGCTCTCCACAAAGTAATTCAGATTGCAATCGCTGCCACTGCAGTGATCCAGTATGAATTTCCTCAACCGTTTTACAAGAAAACCTGCCTTATGAGTCCTTATTTCAAGTATCCATTTTACAATAGGTATACAGAAGTGTCCACTTACACCTTTTCTATTTTGCTCAATTTGGCATGCCATGCATAGCACGGCTAAGCTTTTTTCTATGAGTTGCGAGTGGATGGATTTTAAAAATGTTGTTTGCCATAATAGAATATGTATAAAGTAGCAAATTAAAGAAGCAAATTTAAAAAAATTACAAAGTATGGTATGGCTAAATCTCTGAATCTATGGCATGCCAAGCCGTGCCATATTTGGCAGGAAATTGGAAAGAAGTAAATGGACACATAATAGGTGGTGCACTGTATGTGGACACATGATAGGTGTATGTGGACACATGATAGGTGAAGTATGTGGACACATGATAGGTGATGTATGTGGACACTTAATAGGTGGTGTATGTGGACACATGATAGTTGTATGAGGACTCATGATAGTTGTATGTGGACACATGATAGTTGTATGTGGACACATTTGTATCTTTACAACTGTTTTCTGTGATATTGGCAAGGGAGATGTATATGTCTTTCTAATAGTAGTATTTAATGTTTGTATTGAAAATAGAATGGCATTTGTCTTTCTGCCAGCTAGCAGAGGAGCTATTTATACATTGAACTCCAAAGGTTGTATGTTCAGCCATGAATTTAGGCTTTCAAACATTACATGGAATTATAGATAATGACATTTTTTTATCATACTTGTCATGATGCAAGACAATCAGTTAGGATTAGTGCTACCTGAGACAGGAGTGCAGGGTCAGTGTTTTCCACCACAGACACCTGCAAGTAAGTTTGGGATTAGCTACTGGTATGCTCTCATGCAGGTTCCAGTTCCAAATGTAATAGACTGGAAACACAATAGACAATGAGTAGTCAGCAAACCAAGGTCTTTAATAGTTAAAGTCACAACCTGAACATGGGTACAGTACACAGCAACAAACAGAATCGGTAGGTAGGACAAGCTGGATCAAACACTATGTAGCAAGCAGCAGGAGAGCAATCCTATATGCAGGAGAATAGGAAAATAGACCTAACTCTACAGTATATGTTCTTAGACAGAGACTTACAATACAGGCATGTAGGCTTGCCCATTAGCATCGCTAATATAACTGATCACTTGGTCTTAAGGGTAAAAGAGAAAGAATGCTGGTCACCTGCCCCTATACTGTAGAGCAAGACATGACACTGACACAGGCATTTAACAGAATGCCAGGACCAGGAGGAGCATATCCGCCTATGGCACCTTACAACATCCAGCAAGAGAGCTGAGGAGGCATGAACAATGCGGTCAGTCGCCCTATAGTGTGTAGACCAGCAACACTGAGCTCAGTGAGCACGGATCAGAATCCAGTGTTGTGTGTCTGTACTTTCATATTGCTCTTTCAAAGAGTTGATTAAGTACAGTACAATGTACTTGTAATATATATGCACTGTAATATAATGTGACAGGCCTATTGTATTGCACAGCAGTCAACCTGTAAATTCAGTCATCTAAACGTAAGTGTGCACAAAATGGCCCAGAATGATGTGGCTATGTGCAAAGGTTTCTTAGAGTACTATCCTATTTTTAAGTTAATGTTATTTCCATAATCTGTGTCAGGTCTATGGGTCTAAGTCAAGGTTGATTGCAAAACAACATTTTCCTCTAATGGGCAAAACAATGTGCCCTGCAGTTGGGGCAGATATAACATGGGCAGAGAGAGTTAGATTTGATGGAGTGTGTTCAAACTGAAATCTAAATTGCAGGGTAAAAATAAAGCAGCCAGCATTTATCCTGCACAGAAACAATATAACCCACTCAAATATAACTCTCTCTGCCCATGTTATATCTGCCCCACCTGCAGTGCACTTGGTTTTGCCCATTAGAGGAAAATGTTGTTTTGCAATCAATCTTAAATTAGGCCCTACAGTATGTCTCTAAACATTACTAAACGTAAAAGCCAAAATTGTAAATAGATAAAGTACTTTAATATTCTCATGTAAAGGGTCAAACATATTGTATTATTCAATTTCAATCTAATTTTCTATCTTCTAGATAAAGATCTCTTGAGAAAAAAAAATGAGAAAAATTGAATAATAGGTTATAGAATGGAGTTTTAACCTAAAAAGTCATTATTCAATGTATTTTCCAGCTATGCTAGAATTATATTCTAAAATATTTTAATTGTATACAGTACTTTAAAGTTACTATGTAGTGTTACTTAATGTTCTAATAAATATTATTTAGTGATATGGAAATACTGACATCCGTCTATAATTTAAATTCCAAATACATCTGTGCCCAGATCACAGTTGATTTTGCCACAAGAGTACTTGCCATACTCATGCTACAAACTAAATATTACAATTGTCAGATGCATTCATTCTTAGGAAACAAAAATAGTTTCAGACTATGTAAAAAAGGCAATTGTGACAATAGAAAGAGGCATAAGGAAAGGCAGTCTGAGACTAGCAGGACTAACACATGCCAAATATGTCTGCCACGCGCCCCAACCGCATGATGTCATGTCAAAGGGGCAGGGCTGCCAGCGCCAGGAAGAACAGCAGCACTGCAGGAGACTCCTCAGGGTGTGGGTGCTGTGCAGGCTGCCAGCTACATGTCTGGAACATGCAGTGGAAAATATTTGAAAAGCAAAACTGGACGTTGATGAAAACACAATTAAAATTATTTTAGAATGTGGCACTTGCAGACAGTGTACAACGATAATGGATTGAATTTTCATATTCAAATCTAATCATTTAAATATGAACTAGGTACTGTACAGTAGGAATTTATTTGTACTTATTTTATGTGTTCATCAGTATAGCCCAATAAAGATATACCGTGCACATACGTTTGATTTGAGGATGTACTTTGTGATTTTTGGCAATGTGCTTGCTCTGTGGCTCAGCATAAGCAAATTTGAATAACTACAGATGATTCAGAGTCGTACAAATCTCAGTGGCTAAGTGGATGTAACAGGGCGGCAACTGGGCATTCAGAGATAGGCTAAGTATTTTGAGGGTATGGCCTAAGTGTGTGGGCAGAATTAATTGCAGGCTATTCAGAGTTGAACATACATGCTGATCAATCTGACTACAGACAGATCTCTTGCACCAAGGATATGGCTACTGCAAATGAATTATGATAGCTACTTTCACCACAGGCAGATGTTCAGGGTTGTAGTGGCCACAGAAATACTAAGATCCGCATTTAGTGGGTAATTCAGACCTGATCGTAGCAGCAAATTTATTAGCAGTTGGGCAAAACCGTGTGCACTACAGAGGGGCACATATAACATGTTCAGAGAGAGTTAGATTTGGGTGATGTGTGTTCAAACTGAAATCTAAATTGCAGTGTAAAAATAAAGCATTTACTCTGCACAGAAACAAAATGACCCACCCAAATCTAACTCTCTCTGCAAGTGTTACAGTATATCTGCCACACCTGCAGTGCACATGGTTTTGCCCAACTGCTAACAAATATGCTGCTACGATCAGGTCACACAGTTCTAACATTACCCCTTATTTTAGTTATCAATCATCGCTTGGGTAAACAGTAGAGTAAACAGGGGGAGGGGGGAGTGGCTCTATAAATACTCTCCAGTAACTATGGATGGATGTTATGTATACTGTACTCCAAACAGTGAGTGCATTGTTTTACAATATGATCCACTATGCTACTATGTAATACTTGTAAATAGTAAATACGGGATTGTATTGGTTACCGTATATTCATCATTACTGCATTTGAGATCTTCCAGGCTATTCTGTATAGAACTAGGAGCTATTCACTAAATTACTTCTAAATCATTTAGCTCAAATTTATATAAGCTTGCTATTGTTTATTGCTTGGATTATAAGAGTTTGTTAAATGCAGAAACATATTCTACTAAGAAATCTGTATGGTAGTTTCCATCTGGGACTCCATATACCTACAATTTACCCTAATTCTGATTAATAACATCTTTATTAGGGGGAATAGTACAGAAATTTGGACTATTGGATCTGATATTTAAGACATTTATAATTTTTTTGGATGGTCCCAGTGGGTTTTGTCCAATCCTTAGTTATTGCGCCCTCAAGTCATGTACAATGCAGAGAACTGAGATGCCTAGCTATCCGCAACTTTAAGAGTCTTGGCCAACAAGCATCAATGATGTCACAACATTAGATTTGCGCTACAGTGTGGCATATAAGGTACTATATATAATATAATATAATGGGGATGGCGTGATTTTGTCAGGGGCACTTGGATCCCAAAATATGGCGCTAAGGGGGTCATTCCGAGCTGTTCTCTCTTTGCCGATTTTCGCAACGGAGCGATTAAGGCAAAAATGCGCATGCGCATGGTTCGCAGTGCGTATGCAGTTAGTATTTTACCACAAAACTTAGTAGATTTACTCACGCCCGAATGAAGATTTTTCATCGTTGAAGTGATCGTAGTGTGATTGACAGGAAGTGGGTGTTTCTGGGCGGAAACTGCCCGCTTTCTGGGAGTGTGCGGAAAAACGCAGGCATGCCAGGGAAAAACGCGGGAGTGTCTGGAGAAATGGGGGAGTGGCTGGCCGAACGCTGGGCGTGTGTGTGACGTCAAACCAGGAATGAAACTGACTGAACTGATCGCTATTTGTGAGTAAGTCTCGAGCTACTCAGAAACTGCTAAGAAATTTCTATTCGCAAATCTGCTAATCTTTCATTCGCAATTCTTTTAAGCTAAGATACACTCCCAGAGGGCGGTGGCTTAGCGTGTGCAATGCTGCTAAAAGCAGCTAGCGAGCAAACAACTCGGAATCACCCCCTAAGTGTGATATTGTTACATCTATCTCTAACAGTTCATTACTGTATATATTATAGGAAGTGGGACATTTACTATGAAAAGTTAGAAATTCCACATAACACTTGCATCACTGGGAGCAATAGGGGCCGCAGACCGTACTGGGTGTCACTTTCCAATGGGGTGACACTATAAAGCTGGCTCCTTCTCAGTGACAGGGAGCTGGGTGCTGCAGTGTGACATTATTGTGCAGCACCTGGCTCCCTGTCATTGAGGAGCCAGCAGTGTCAGAAGAGTCTCTGGGGGCATCTCAGTATCTCCAAGAATGCTAGGCACACTCTTGGAATGATGCAAATGGGGGTTTGCCATGAGACCACACCCCCTTTTCAGTAAGGGGACTATTGGGCAAACTAAGTGTCACTGACCCCAGTGACAGCACTGCAACATCACATGCCATCATAAAAAAATATTTACAATCTCATCACTATTGAATGCCCAGTGTCTGTGTGGATTTCGTATAGGTACTCTGATGTCCTCTCACAGAAATATGCTGGCAGGATAATTAGTAACATAGTAACATAGTATCTGAGGTTGAAAAAAGACAATTGTCCATCGAGTTCAACCTATTTGTGGTCTCCTATGCATGATGATTTGACTAAAATTTCTGACTGATGCTGCTGTCAGCCGTTGCATTTTATCCCTATTTATAGTAACTATAATGCATGACTATGCACCATACCCCTGGATATCCTTATCCATTAGGAATTTATCTAACCCATTCTTAAAGGTGTTGACAGATTCCGCCATTACAACTCCCTCGGGCAGGGAATTCCAAACACGTATTGTCCTTACCGTGAAAAAGCCTTTACGCCGTATTGTGCGGAATCTCCTCTCCTCTAACCTGAGCGAGTGTCCACGAGTCCTCTGTGTTGATCTAACCAAAAACAGGTCCCGCGCAAGCTCTGTGTATTGTCCCCTTATATATTTGTAGATGTTGATCATATCAACTCTTAGTCTCCGCTTTTCCAATGTAAACATGCCTAGTCTTTCAAGCCTTTCCTTGTATTCCATCGTCTCCATGCCCTTAATTAGTTTGGTCGCCCTCCTCTGTACCTTTTCAAGCTCCAGGATATCCTTTTTGTAGTACGGTGCCCAGAATTGTACACAGTATTCAAGGTGTGGCCTCACTAGTGATTTATATAACGGGAGTATAATACTCTCATCCCTAGCATCAATACCCCGTTTTATGCATGCTAATATCTTATTAGCCTTCTTTGCTGCAGTTCTACTTTGGGTACTACTGCTTAGCTTGCTATCTATGAGGACACCTAAGTCCTTTTCCAGTACAGAATCCCCTAATTTTACCCCATTTAGTAGGTAGGTGTAATTTTTGTTCTTGTTACCACAGTGCATTACCTTACACTTGTCTGTGTTGAAGCGCATTCTCCATTTGGCTGCCCATGCTTCTAATTTAACTAAATCGTTCTGAAGAGACTCGGCATCCTCCTCTGTATTTATAGCCTTACACAATTTGGTATCATCTGCAAAAATTGACACCATGCTCTCTAGACCTTCTGTCAGGTCGTTAATGAAAACATTGAACAATAGCGGTCCTAATACTGAGCCTTGCAGCACACCACTTAGCACTTCAGTCCAAGTTGAAAAAGATCCATTAACCACAACGCGCTGCTCCCTATTATCTAACCAGTTTTTGACCCAAGTGCATATTGTGCTTCCTAGCCCTGATTCTTGTAGCTTGTAGATAAGTCTCATGTGTGGTACAGTATCGAACGCTTTGGCAAAGTCTAAAAAGATTACATCCACGTCTTTACCCTGATCTAGGTTTGCGCTTACTGTTTCATAAAAGCCAAGTAAGTTGGTTTGACAGGATCTGTCCTTCATAAACCCATGTTGATTCCTTTTAATGACCTTATTGACTTCAAGGAACTTCTGAATACTATCTCTTAGAATACCTTCCAATACTTTCCCCACTATAGATGTAAGACTAACTGGTCTATAATTACCTGGTTCAGCTTTACTTCCCTTTTTGAATATAGGCACTACTTCTGCTATACGCCAGTCTTTGGGAACCATACCTGATATAACTGAATCCTTAAAGATCAAAGATAGTGGTTTTGCCAGTTCAGAGTGAAGCTCCATTAGAACCCTTGGGTGAATACCATCGGGCCCTGGTGATTTATGAATCTTTAAATGTTTTAATCGGTCACAGACTACTTCCTTGCTTAAATAAGTACCTATCAGTGGGATATTCTCATTTATTGTGATTGTGTGTCAGTCCCTGAAATGGGTCCTCTCTAGTGAATACTGTTGAAAAAAACTCATTTAGTGTGTCCGCTATGTCATTATCATTTTAGCTTAAGACTCCCAACTTGTCTTTTAAAGGGCCTATACTCTCCTTCTTTAATCTCTTGCTATTAATGTATTTAAATATTTTTTGGGGATTCGCTTTGCTTTCCTTTGCTACTAGTTTTTCAGTTTCTACTTTAGCCGCTCTTATTTCCTTTTTGCAAATTTTGTTACATTCCTTATAGTGCTGAAATGACTCTGCTTCCCCGTCAGATTTTTATTTTTTAAATGCTCGCCTTTTCTTGCCCATAAATTCCTTAATCTGTTTGTTAAGCCACATCGGTTTATGATTTTTATTCCTTTTTTTGCTACTCATAGGAATAAATTTGAGTGTGTTTTTAGCTAGCAGGAATTTTAGTACCTCCCATTCTCCGTAGTATTTTTTCCTAAAAACAAACCTTCCCATTCAATATCCCTGAAAAATACCCTCATCTTTTCAAAATTTGCTTTGCTAAAGTTTAGAGTCCTAGTTGAGCCAGTATAGGGCTGTTTATGGAAACTGATATTGAATGTGACCATATTGTGGTCGCTGTTTCCTATGGGTTCCCCTACTATAATACCTGATACCAAATCCCCATTGTTTGTTAATACCAGGTCTAAGATTGCATTGTACCTAGTTGGTTCCTCAATTAGTTGGACTAAGTAGTTATCATTAAGTGTGTTTAAAAACATATTTTCCCTAGCAGTATCACATGAATCGTTTTTCCAGTTTATCTCTGGATAGTTAAAATCTCCCATCACTACTATGTCTCCTACTCCTGCTGCTCTTTCATTTTGCTTTAGCAACAATTCCTCATCGGATGCGTTGATACCAGGCGGCCTATAGCATACACCCAATACTAACTTTTTTATTCCTTTTTCCCTGCATGCAGTTTCTACCCATAATGTCTCGACAGTGTCTACAGTCCCGCCCAGAATGATTTTTGAATTAGGGACCCTGATACCGAAGGGATTAAATATAGATTGGGAACTCTATCCGTTTCTGAAAGAATAGGATCCAAATAGCACAAGAATAGAAGGAAGGGGAATGGGGTGGGAGTTGTGTATACCTAACTTCACCCCTAGGCACTGTTCTGTGTATGTTTATTGTTTGTGATGTGATTAAATGTTTTTATGTATGACACGACAGTCCTGAGGAGAAAAAATAAAATTAAAATAAAAATAAACCATAAAAGAACGGTCGGGAAGTAGAGACTACAGAGAAAGAAGGGACTGTGTGTGTATATAACAGAACGTTTTTTTTTCCAATATGAGACCATCTAGATGCAATAATAAGCAAGTATTACAATGTAATCAAAGAATATAAATAAACAACTAAAGATAAATGGCCAATAAGAGACGTTCCTTATGCACACTTTAAAGAATTAATTGGAAAATGCTGGGAGCAGAAAAAACTGCACTATCTGAGAGAACGAGGAGGTGATGTGACAAGGGGATTCCCATCACCATGGTAACTTGATGCTGAATGGAACGTCATATGGGCGGGAGCCACCACTTTGACAGTGACGCGATGCGGGGAAGCTACGCGACGCAGGGAAGCTACAATACACCAAGCCGGGTTACCATGACAATAAACTGAAGAGACAGGAAGCGGAAGTGACGTGACGTGACGAGGGATCACGGTCACTATAACAACACAATGCTGGGCTGTGTGCAGCGAAAATTGGCGATGGGCGGGGAGATCCCGGTCGCCATGGTAACGTATGCCTGGGAGAGGTTAAAGCACGGGGTAGAAGGTGCACTCGGCCATCCTGAGGAAGCCTGCTTAGACAGGCGAAACTAGTTGATCGCTGAAAGCACCAACAACTGTCTGCCGGCAGACACCCGTATCTTTTTTTCTGGACCTGTGGCATCTGGGTAAGTTTGCATACACTTTACTCCTGGTCATGAATGTTGATTTGTTCTGGACCTGCAGCATTTGAGCAAGTCTGCATACATTTTATTCCTAGTCATAAATGCTGATTTGTTCTTGACCTATGGCATTTGAGTAAGTCTGCATAAACTTTACCCTTGGTCATGAATACTGATTTGATCTGGACCTGTGACTTTTTGAGTGAGTCTGCATATATTATACCCCTGGCTAAGAACGCTGATTTGTAATATGTTGATGTGATCAAAAGACTAACCACTACAGTGAACAGAGCCATTGGATTCATTTTTAACATACCCCCTTTTTTCTGGAAATCCAGGATTCACTTCCTCAGTAAAAAGTCATTCCTCTAGCTAGGAATGGGAATGTGATTGGAAACTATAATCGTGGACTTTTAATTGAGTAAAACAACTGAAAATAGCCTACTGTTTATATATGTTTTGTTTTCTGTCAAACGTATACCGGTATTAGGATCACATTTTATTTATTTTTATTGAGTAATAGTATTAGACCAGATCCTCCTATTTTTATGTGTTGTTAACACTATACTTTAAATAAAGAAAAGATTATTTTTATGAAAGAACATTGATATTGTATTTATTCATAAAATTGAGTACTTCGACTACTATAGTAGGAGATATATTGATACACTTGAGAATTATAAGCGCTGGTAGATATTTTATTTATTTTATCCCTCCTGAATATCTTCCCGTATATCAGGTTTTAAAAACGGCTTTACGTAAAGACACACCCCTCCACCCTTTTTATTTAGTCTGTCTCTCCTAAACAGTGTATAGCCCTCAAGATTGACTGTCCAATCATGAGATTCATCCCACCAAGTTTCAGTAATGCCTATAATATTATACTGTTTGCATGCTGCAAGTATTTCTAGTTCACCCTTTTTACCAGTAATGCTTCTGGCGTTTACATACATACAACTAAGATAAGTATTTTCCCTTGCGTTAGGGACATCTTTCACCTTATGTAGCAATGATGACCTGTAATCGTCATTGGTTAGTGCTTTGGTAAAATCCCTTTTAGTACCCATGTTAGTAACCTTACCGCCTGCTCTTACCCTCCCCCCAACTTCTCCCCCATTTTGTTTACTACCGCCATCCCCACTATTCTCACTGCATGACCCGTAGTTTCTAGCTAAACCCTCCCCCCAGGCTCCTAGTTTAAATAATCCTCCAACTTTCTAACCATCCTTCCCCCCAGCACCGCTGCCCCCTCCTCATTCAGGTACAATCCGTCACGACAAAAGAGATGGCGCCTGACTGAGAAGTCCGCCCAGTGTTCCACGAACACAAACCCCTCTTTCCTGCACCAATCCCTAAGCCACACATTTACCTCCCTAATCTCCCTCTGCCTCCCTAGACTAGCGCGTGGCATGGGTAATAATTCCGAGAATATTACCTTAGATGTTCTTGCCTTCAGTTTCTTTCCTAAGTCCCTATAGTCTTTCTTAAGGACATCCCACCTTCCGCTAACTTTGTCATTGGTGCCAACGTGCACCAAGACCGCCGGGTCTTTCCCAGCCCCTCCCAACAATCTATCTACCCGGTCCGCGATGTGCCGTACCCGAGCACCCGGGAGACAACAGACTGTACGGCGATCACGGTCCCGGTAGCAGATTGCCCTATCTGCCTTCCTGATGATAGAATCCCCTACCACCACCATCTGACTAGGTACCTCTCTATCTTTTATCCCAACCGCGCCAGAGGGACTGCTCCTCTGGATGCTAGAGGGAGCAGTCTCCTCCGGCACCGTCATTTCTTCACTATCATCCTCCGATTCCACGTCCAATCGGGCAAATTTGTTCGGGTTTGATAGTTCGGAGATGTCGAGCCTCCTCCTCTTTTTCTTCCTTCTAACTGTGACCCAACTGGCTACCTGATCATCATCCTCTTCTACCAGTGACCCCTCCCGCAACTCCTCCACCGTTCTGTCTAAACTACGCTCGAGATTGTGAATCTCCCTCAGTCGCGTAACGGTTTGCTGTAGATCAGTTACCTGGGCTTCCAGGGCAACCGTTCGCACACACCTCGTGCAGATGTAATCACACTGGGCCGGTAGCTCCAGGTGTGCATACATCTTGCACGACATGCACTGAGTGAGGTCCCCAATCACAGCCCTTCCCATATTGTTTGTAAGGTCTAACTCCCTGTTACTCTCAAAGAAAAAGCAGCAAAAATAAAAAGTAGAAGACAAGTAATCTCACTTATACAATAATTAAGCTGGCTTATACTTATCTATCTTTGTGCGGGTCTTGGTCCTTCACTTTTATGCAGCCGTAGTACTCTCTCCTGCGGCACCTATACTCCACTTAGCAGTTGCAGTTGTTCCAGCTCACTGCACCTCCTTTTCACTCGGCTTCCAGCTCCTTTTTGCTGTTTAAAACTCACACTTAGAAATCCAAGCAGCACTTAAAAAAGACAAGCCTTTCCACAGAGATTTCTGACAGTATGTATACATGACGGGAAGATAATTTATACTGATGTGAATGACCTACAATACCCAAGAGAGATGACTTACCCTTGGCAAGTTATGTAAACTGCTCTGAAACCTATTGGAAGAAAGTGTTTTTATAAATAACTACATTATTATTATTATTATTATTATTATTATTATTATTATTATTATTATTATTATCATTATTATTATTATTATTATTATTATTAATATTTGTTAGTATTGTATGTGCCAGGTAGGTATAGCTTATAAGAAAAAAACTTCTTAATTAATTATTCATATTCACTATTTCAGTTATGTTTTAATTAGTTTCCCCACCACCACCTCCCCTGATTTTTTTTTCTGAGATATTACCTCTTTTTATTCCAATCTATCAGTTTTGTTGATTTAAAGGTCTTAGGAAATTCCCCGTGCAGAGACAAAGCTTAGAATACTTTGGGGTTGATTAGCAAAATGTATCCTGTGATATTTGCACAGTAACAAAATTCAATCTAAAAGCAAATTAAAGTTTACAACTGCTTTAGGCACTCAGTAAATTAGTCCTTCATTGCATATTAATGAAGTACTAATTACTCTTTGTGACCACATTTATGCAAATTATGCTATAGAAAAAATCTGCAGTTGTATTTTACTGCAAGTAGGAACATGTGAACATGCTTGATGTAACGTGAGAAACTGTTAAGGTATATTTCTAATCTTGTAGTGACAAAGTTTGATATGTTGATTTATCTATGTTGTCTGTATATTATTAGTAATTATTACAATATAATAAAACCATATAAGGCAGTGTGGATGTTTTAGGGATAGCTAGCTAGAATTTGGTTTCAACATTTCTCCAAATACAATTTATTCTAACTGAATGTAGGCCCTTTATACAGATATTAGTGAAAGCATGCATACACTTAAGCTTACACATACTTTCCAAAAAGCATTCCACCAATAAGAGTGCAGAAGGCTGTCTACTACATATTACATCATCACTGTATAGCCAGAGGTGTACTCTAATGCACCAGAAGACAGGGCATAAGAGCATGAATAGTGTGACATTGGCATGCAGTCATTATGCTGGCATTAAGAATGTCAATATGACACCAGAATGTCAAAATGGTCCATTCGGTATATCGACATGGATGTTATGTCTACAGTGAACACGTCGACATTCACAATAGCAACATGGCCATAATGTTGACATGGTTATTATGGGGTATATTCAATTAGTGTCGGATCCATCCCGACATGCATTTGTTGGAATTGATCCGACAACCCCTATTCAAATCTCATCTCAATTCGACTTTTTCATGTCGAATTGAGATGAGAGACACAGAGGAGGAGATGGGGGGAGCCGCGGGGAGATGAGCAGGGACAGACACTGGCAGATGGAGGAGAGCAGCGCTACAGTAGTGCTGCAGGAGGATGTCACACAGCCGCCTGACCTCACGGCAGTGTCCACCTGGCTCCAGCTAGCGTGACCTCACTTGCTGATGCCCGGTCGAAGCTGTCGTAAGCAGCGCGGCTTTGTGACATCCTGCTGCAGCGCTACTGTAGCACTGATCTCCTCTATATTCCCGCGGCTGTCCCCGATCTCCCTGCGCCCCCCCCGCTCTAATCCCTCATCTCAGTCCAACATTTTTTATATCGGACTGAGATGGTTGAATAGGGGGCCAAAACCGGTCAGTTTTGGACCCATTTTCGACACAAGCACGTGGATTGGCAGCTATTCCGCCGATCCACGTGCTACAAGTTGAATTCATCAATTCAACTTTTTGACAATTTGGGGATATATTGAATAGGTCGAATCACAATTCGACCTTAAAGAGTCGAAAACTGCCGTCTTTTCGACAGAATGCAGCTTTCGACTTCAATTGAATGTACCTCTATGTCAGCATTGTGAATGTTGACAGTCACAATGTTCACATTACAGATTTAGGGGTCTATTCATGAAGCAGTAAAGAGTGGAGAAGTGAGCCTTTGGAGAAGTTGCCCATGGCAACCAATCAGCTGCTCTGTACAATTGTACAGTATGCAAATTATAAATGTTACTTCAATGCTGATTGGTTGCCATGGGCAACTTCTCCACAGGCTCACTTCTCCACACTTTTCACTGCTTCATGAATAGATCCCTTAGAGTTAGGTTAACATGTGTCTAGAGTTAGGATTAGGGGTAGGATTAGGACTAAAACAGTAGGAAAAAATTTGATATGCCAACTGCTGGCATGCACAATATTGACATTATGACCATGTCAGCAGTGTGCATGTTGAGATGTTATATTTTGACATAATGATTATTTCAATTTCTAAATGTGACCATTTTGAATGTCTACATTTTGTACCACACCTGCAGGATTTGTATAGTAAAACAATCTCTGGGTTTCTGGACAGATAGAGACCGTAGAGTGATACTGTATGGCTGATGTGGAAGGGTGACAGAGGAAGACTTGTCTTGCCATATCATATACTGTAGTACAGAGTGAAGTAGTGCCATGTAAGTGATGGGAATTGACTTCTCACAGTGAAAAAGTCTTTGCAAAAGAAAAAATGTTTCAGTGAGTCTGCTGGACCAGACAGCCGAAATACTGCCTTGCTGTTACATCTGTTTTAAATTGGAGTCAGCCATGTCTCTAATCTATTGAAGCAGTGTTTATACTATTGTCATCAGAAACTATAGTTTCCCATTTTGGCCCTGCCGAACATCTGAGTCAGGTGCACTTGTTATTTAGTGGCATGTGCTGCTGCCAGTATCCGGGAACCTTTGTTTGTCAAGCTAGACAGACTAAGCCAATTAACTTACTGTAGATCCTGATCCTTGTCTGCTATATTAACAGTCATTTATGCCTGCTCTAGCACATTCATTTGCTTTATAACCCATTTAATGGGGCAGGTCACCTAAGGAATGGAAGTTAAAGAAAAAACAAAATCTATAGGGCAGCCTGAATTTAACACGTATAACATTATCAATGTACTACTGCTTGTCTTATTAATTATTTGTGCACATTGCTGATGATGTGTTTTTCATACATTCTATTATGTTTTCAGGAACTGTTTAAATTAAACATTTGTATATTGAGCGCCATCAGTTAGTGCAGCCTGTGTTTTTAAGTGTAGGGAGTACCAGAAGGAAAGAGGTACAAATGGAATATTCAGAGTGGTCAGAACAGTCAATATGGGCTTGATGCAAGCAGCATTGAATATCCATCCGATGTCTAGAAGGGGCATGCAGGAGGCATCTGAGCAGAAGAGATACTTCCTGTATGTAGCTGCAAATCCAGCATGGTGACTGACTTCGCAAACTCGTATCCAAGATCACGACCATTGGTTGTGATGTTCCCTGCAGAAGGCCAACTGAGGAAACGCTGACTTGCACAACTGGCCAAAGGAAGTGGGAGTTGCAAGGCCAGGAATTTTGCTTGGTGAAACGCAGACCCTTGGCTCTCCCCTCCTACAAAATGGGGGTATTCCCCCATTTCTTGGAATGCAACCCTCCCTCTACCGCTTCCCCACCCCTTTAATGCAGACAGCATCAGAAGAGAACTCTATACAACAGAGCAAGGACAGTTCTGTGCATGTGGAGAACAGACCGTGTGCAGCTGCAGATTCCCGATAAATGGAAATTTGCATGGGACGCAGTATCTGCATCTCACTCTGAATAAGGCCCTATGTGACTTGTCACAAGCTCATCTTAGGCTCTAATGACCAATGTTCATATATATGATGGATATTCCCTGTAATCGTCATCAGGCATACTTTTCGAAACAAGGTTTATCAACCAAAATGTAAACATAGGGGGTTATGTAATAGGATCCTAATTTTTAGAAGCAGCTGCATTTGTAAAGGGGAAATAATTAAAAAGGCAAAACTAGAATAATTGCTACTTAATATGCAAACAAGATCATTAGAATTGTATATGAGATCTTCTTTACAGGATAATGTAAAGAAGGATATATTGTAATTTTCTTAAAAGTCACCTTAGCATTCTGCATGCATACAAGAAGCTAGTGTCTCCTAGAGAAATATTTGTAAAGTATCACTTCCAAAAAGCTGCTCATTGTGAGAAGCCAGCTTTTCAGAAGTGTGATGCTTTCCCCTATATAATTGGTGTCCTCTTACTAAACAGCAGTCACCTTCTGCCTGGCAAAGTCAGTGCATCCTGCAAGGTCGGTCAGCCAGTGTACACCACGGTGTTAGGGGGACAGTTACGAGCTGCTGTGTTGGGGGTAATGCCGGTGAAGCCACAGAAAACAGGTAGGATGCTGGGGAGAGGGAGCAATCTAGGAGCAGTTGTAGTGTTGTACACACACGTAGCTGCAACCATCCCAACACTACAGCTCTCTGCCCCCCCAATCAGAACTACAGCTGCTATCTGCACCCCACCAAATCTGCCACAGCCACAATCTGTAACCCTTCTTGCTCAGAACTGCAGATGCTGTAACTCACATGCCACTACTGTCTGTAACGTCCCTGCTCAGAGCTGCAGCCACTGTCTGTTCCCCTCTCCTCCACCAACCATGCCATCCACAATGTCTGTAAATCTGTCTGCCCATTGAATGGTGAGCACAGACGGACTACTTGTGACATGTGGTTCGGAAAGCCTGGAAGGAATGAGTAGCTGTAATGGAGCAGAGAACAAACTGCCATAGAGACTATCAGGTGCTGCATGCCATCTCAGGTTGGCGTAAAGTAACACTCTCAAGTTCCAAAACTTGATGAATGCCATCATTTTTTATTAGAGTATTGGGACTGTGGATATTGGGCCTAATTCAGAGTTAATCGCAGCAAACAAATGTGTTAGCAGTTGGGCAAAACCATGTGCACTGTAGAGGGGGGCAGATATAACATGTGCAGAGAGAGTTAGATTTGGATGGGGTGTGTTCAAACTAAAATCTAAATTGCAGTGTAAAAATAAAGCAGCCAATATTTACCCTGCACAGAAACAAAATAACCCACCCAAATCTGACTCTCTGCAAATGTTATATCTGCCCCTCCCAGCAGTGCACATGGTTTCCCCCAACTGCTACCAAATTTGCAGCTGCGATCACCTCTGAATTACCCCCATTATCGGGGAGAATTGTAACCAGGAGACAACTGTGATATCTCCTGCGTTACATGAATGATGAATGAATCTGACAATTTATACAAAAGTAGGTGAAAATTGTAATTTTCACCTGCTTTTGTAGAAGTGATGATGAATAGAACCCACAGTGATGTGATTGCACTTTGGGGGTAATTCAGAGTTGCTTAATTTGTTGCTGCGATCATCTCTGAGTTAGCCCCCATGTTCATAAATTTAATAATTAAGAATAAAGCTTCAATAAAGAGTAAAGACATGGGCAACTGCATTAGAGCCAAGACTGTCATATCATGGCAGGAGTTGAAGTTCACTAAAATATATAACAACAGCACAGTAGCTACAGTATATTTAGATGTACATTGCCAAAAGGGAAATGTCCATGGAAAGCGTTTTACAGTTATTGGCAAATTACTGTAGCATTAACTAGGGGCCTAATTCAGACCTGTTAGTAGCAGCAAATTTGTTCGCAGATGGGCAAAACCATGGGGGTAATTCAGACCTGATCACAGCAGCAAATTTGTTAGCAGTTGGGAAAAACCATGTACACTGCAGGTGTGGCAGATATAACATGTGCAGAGTTAGACTTGGGCGGGTTATTTTGTTTCTTTGCAGGGTAAATACTGGCTGCTTTATTTTTACACTACACTGCAATTTGTGCACCCCCCCGCAGTACACATGGTATTGCCTGACTGCTAACAAATTTGCTGCTGCATTCAACTCTGAATTAGGCCTCATGTCCACTGCTGGGGGGGGGGGGGGGGGGGTATGGGGGCAGATATAACTTGTGCAGAGAGAGTTAGATTTTGCTGGGGCGTGTTCAAACTGAAATCTAAATTGCAGTGTAAAAATGAAGCGGCCAGTATTTACCCTGCACAGATACAATATAACCCACCCATATATAAATCTCTCTGCACATGTTATATCTGCCCCCCCCCCCCCCGCAGTGCACATGATTTTACCCATCTGCTAATAAATTTGCTGCTACAATCAGGTCTGAATTAGGCATTATGATTATTACTTGATCAAAACCAGAAACCAAGCAGTAGCAGTAAGTTTTGGTTATTCTTTGCTATTCCACATTGTGGACCTTATTCAGCTTTAGTTGCAGTTTTGTTATTTTAGCAAAATGTCAACTGGCTGTGATCGCATGCTGGGGGCCGCCCAGCACAGGGCAAGGCCACCCAGCATGCAAATACCTGTCAGTGATGTGATTACAATTCAATTGTGATAGCATCACTATTTTTTGGATACCCCCCTGTTTCTGCATCCAGGCCTGCGAAGGCAGGCGCAGAGCCACCATTTTTTGGGTTTTAGGGTCCATGTGTCATGTCACGCATCTGTCCCGAACCTGCCCCTGTTTTTTTTTTACAACACATCTGAGAAATGCTGCGTTGCTGCCCTGGACCACTCTGCGAACACCTCTGCCTGTCAATCAAGCAGAGGCGTCTGCACAAGTGAGATGTGATTGCATCTCACTGTGTGCACATGCGCAGTATGGCTGATGCGCACTGTGCATTAATAATTCAGTGTGCAATCGCATTGCTGATGCGATCCATACTGAATAGGGCCCTGTGTTTGTAAATTCACATTTTGTGAGATTTATAGTTTAAGAATAGAGCTAAGACAACAGCAGTTGATTCCATTTGCAGTGTGATTGAACAGGGAATCATGTATGGGACAAATGACACTGGCAAAATTTGAAGAAACTTACAGTGAAAATGTATAAGGAGACAAAGATTCTGCTGAATATCTTGAAATTGCATTCATCTTTAAATAAAGTGCTGGAAAGAATAAGAAGAGAGAAATCTCATCTCACTGTGGACAGTGTTGTTTAACATCATACTGTAGGTTCAGCAGGATGCAGTATGTAAAACTAAAAATAAATAGTACAGCAATGTTTCAAACTGAGATTTTGAAATAAACATTTTTTACTTCTCTTCTCTACAATTTAGAAAACAAACTGCTGTACTCTGTTATGCAATGTTTATAAGGCTATCGGATCAAACTCTTAAATAAATATAGCCAGCATCAGAGTAATGAATTATATATTTATGTCAACGTCTCCTTATGAAAATACCAAAGCATGCACTGTTTCCATATCTGCAGAACCATTACTTGTTTTCTACTTCCCTGCCTTCCTTCCACTTCATGTCTAATGCATATTTTCCAGTGACACTGAGGATTTAAATTCAAGTTTTTGCATCAATACTGATAAGATCTCAGCGATTCATTTGTTAAAGATTTATTTCTGTTCCAAACCAACAACTCGGTTTAGGTAGCCTTTCATATACAAGTAAAAGAGAATGGTATGAGTTTAATTTCACACAACTATAATTTCATAATAACAAGGGACTGGAAAACTTTGCCTAGCAGCTTGACACAGTTAATGCTAAGCTATTAGCCATGCATTAGAGGAGGGACTGTACAAGTCCCTTCAGCATCTTAGGCATCTTCTGTAGCCAAAGCCCTGTATTCACTGAAGCAATGTTTGCCTTCCTCTGTGAATCCTTAGTATCATAGCAGCAAGCTTTTATTTTATCTTCCTATTTCCCTATTTCACTAGGGTGTTAAAAATTTGATCTCAACAATGGTTCAGTTCATATGCATATTACAAACTGCTTTAGGGACTGCTCAGTGCAAAATGGGCGGATAATGTTCCAGATTAACTTGACTCATGAGTGTGAGCTGTCAACTATATCCTTTAGCTGGGGAGAAGATTTTAAACAGTACCTGGGAAATTGTGAGTCCTAATCTTTCTGCTGTGCTGGCTGGCTGTATAATCCATATAATTCAAATGCGCTTTCCATCTGGCTGAAACACTCATGCTGTTAAGTGATTTAAACATTTTGCCTGGTGTTAGCCTTGTTAATACCAAGAACTTTTTGGAAACTGTTTTCTCTTTTTTTGCTTTGCATATTTTATTGTAGTCACACAACTGTGCCAATTTTATGCTCTTAAAAAAAAATAATCTATCAGTAGGTTCTGTTGTCACTGATATTTTGTTTAGTTTTCCTCTTTTAGATCTTATCAGTCTACAATCCAGCAGGACTTGTTCCAGATGGGTTAATAACAGTTTATTTTCAAATTAGATTTATGTACTGGAAAAAAAACAGATATTTAACTTGACAGCAGGTAGAAGAGATATATGCTAGCTGTTTCCTCAGAGGTCCTTGAAATGGCCATTTTTAATTATAAGTAGAAGCTTACAATCAGATTGTAGCTGTAACAACTGGGAAGAGTAAGTTGATATTTGAGAACATCAGATAATTGCTTGGAATGTTATTTTATTGTTCAATTATTTGAATCTGCATATTTTGCTGTCTTCTATCTATCTACATGTTGTTGTTGGTTGCTGTGAATTGAAGAATAAAATGCTTTTTGGAGACTTTAAAGAGAAACTTTAGTGCTTCTTGCATAAATGAAATTTAATTTAAAGGTGTTTTTATTTTTGCTCTTGCTGTTTGAGTTGAATAAATAAATGTTCATGTAAAGTGTACTCATTTTTGTGCTACACAATTATTTTGTTTTTGCTTTAACTTAAATGGTAAGTAGAATTAATGAAAAATAAACTGGTACTTTCTTGTAATGATTAATTATATGGGTATAAGTTAGCCTTAGGCAACTGTCAGCATTGCCTAATGTTTTCCCACTGTATACAGTCTGTTTTGTATACAGCTTATGCTACTGTATGTATGTCCATTGGACTGCCTGGAAATATCCAGCTAGTTCTTAGGGACATTTTACTGCCATAAGAACAGCTACTGTTTTCATTATTATTATTATTTTTTTGGAGTCTGTGTGTCTCTTATTGATAGTAATACTTCCATTTAATTTGCATGTTTGCATCTGCTGTGAGATTTTATTGGTACCTTAAACAACAACCTATTCTACTGCACTAATGGGTAATTCAGACATTGATCGCTGTGCTGCAAGTTTTGCTGTCCTGCGATCAGATAGTCACCGCAAAGGAGAATGTAAACTCACCCCATTCAAGTGTGCGATCGCATGTGTACGCAGTGCGAATAGACCCTTAGTCAGCGGACAGCTGCAAATCCATTCGCAACTTACTCACCATCTAATGTTTTTTTCCAGTCTGGCAACCTGTGCAGTCTGTGCATAGCCCAGGACTTATTCCTCCAGTGCAAAGAAATCAGGCTGATCGGGGCCGGAGCTTATGCCACACATCCTCCCTGAAAACGGTTGGGAACACCTACATTTTTCTGGACACACCCAGTAAATGATCAGTTAACACCCGTACGATCAAAATTTTCGCACCATCCTGTCGTTGCATGCGCATTGCAGTGATACGTATGCACAGTCAATCAATAATTGGACGCTGTGCAAAAACGCACAGCAGCAATCAGGTCTGAATCAGGCCCTAGATATTCTCATACGATGTGTGAGGAGTAAGACTGTATTGCATGGATTGTTGTCAAATCCTTGGAAGTTAAAATACTGACAACATAATACAAACAGTCATAATGCTGACACGGTTAAAATCCAGAAAATCAAAACCAAGACATGGTCAAAAATTCCACCAGGGTCATATGGTAAATATTCAAAATGTAGACTCAGTCAAAATGGCGTCAGTGCAAAAAAAAAAAAAAAATACCGGGAAATTCCAGACAGTTAAAATACGGACATAATCCCGACAAAATTTAGACACCCAAAATACCAACAAAATCAAAATGAATGCCAGGATTTTGACCATTCATACTACAGACTCTCAAAATACCGACTGAAATATTGAAAATACAAGTTACACACAAAGTGTAACCTGGAGTCCAAATATAGGCAGATGTGTACATGCTCTGTTTAGCGCAATTAATAATAGGATTAGCGCTGCTTGTTATTTAGTTAAATGCAGATGCAGAAGTTTAACATGCAGTGTGTAAATCTACATGTCGACATTTGAATGTTGGGATTTAGGATGTCTGGATTTTGAATACAGCATGTCAGGATTTTTTTTAATGGTCTCATAATTTTGGCTGTCTGGATTTTTCTGGGTTTTTCCGGAGTCCAGATTTAGACTGTGTGGATTCTGAATGCATACCTAATGTCCATGTCTATTTTATGCCCATGTCGGTATTTTCAATATCTGAATATTTATGTTGGTATTTAGTCCATGTCTATATTTTGTATATTATGTTCCTTGTAGTGCCAATGGGAGATCCTGGGGGTGGCTCCCGGGTAAGCTAGCTCTCTGTCTGGAAGTATTTTAGTAATAGCCTTTATCATGATGCCTACTGTGACAAATTACATGGTCCTATGTGGGCACTGCTATCATGTAGTGTTAGGACTGCTGTATCAGAGAAGCCGTGAAGTTGCCAGCAGCTTAACATGTGTTTGCAAACATTTGTGACTAATTCTCTGAATTTTATTACCAGATAGGTTCAGGGATGGTTACAGGTAATTTTCAGTGTGCGGAAGGGAATTTAGGGGTGGGGATTTGCACACCCCTTCCTCTTTGTCTGTTGTTTATATTTTGAATCTGTCAGGATTATGACGTCTGGATTTTGAATATCTGGACTTTGATTGTCAGGAAAACAAACCCAACCGGAATGCACTGATACAGAAGGTTTAGTGGGTACACTAAAGAACTGTTCAAATCAATAGTGTTTTAACCACCGTTGCTCCTGATGACAGTACACCAGAGCCGGCCCTAACCAATATGATGCCCTAGGCAAGATTTTGCCTGGTGGCCCCTAACACTGCCGCTTGTTCCACCTCTGACCCAACACAGTCACCCCTCACCCATAGCAGTCCTAATTTTGGTGCTCCTACCCCCTCTATTTTAAACAGGAACAGTGTGCACATTCGGTGCACAGCCCAAAAACAAGTGTGTTCTTGCTGGGAAGGTCATGGCCACACAATAGTACCCCCAATTCAAATTCCGCCAGTAGTACGACTTTTCTCACATTAGATCATGCGATAGTTTGCCTTATTCACGTTACATCACACAGTAGTACCACTTTACCTTATATATGTTACTCCTCACAGTAGTGCCCCTTATTCACAGTACATTACACTGAATTGCTCCTCATTCACATTACACCACACCATATTGCTCTTAATTCACATTAGACCACACAGTAGTGCCCTTTCTATGTGTTACACCACATAGTAGAGCACCTTATACACATAATGCCACACATTAGTAATGCATTTATACACATAATACCACACAGTAATGCCCCTTACACATTATTAATGTCCTTATAAACATAATGTACCTTCCACATTATGCCAACCTTTATTAATGCTCTTATACACATAATGTCCCTTACACATATGCCGCACATTATTAGTGTCCTTAAACACATAATGACACACATGGTGCACCTTACACATATGCTGCACATTATTAATGCATGTATACACATGACACACATAATGCCCCTTACACATGTGTCAAACACTACTGCACAACCAACCCTTCCGCACACTGCACTCACATGGCCACTAACACTGTGACCTCTGCCTCTGCTTGGATACAGATGTATCCTCATACATCTTTCCTCAATACACCATGCAGCAGGAGATGCATGGCATGAGTCAGCTGGCAGCTCTGCTAATGTCGGGTTCCTTTTTTGACGAAAATGTGTCTTATTTGCATTACTATATGAATAGGACAAGCAGCTTCTGCTGATTAAAATGATATGTGGCATGCCTATATTCTGTGTGATTTCCAGGAATACACTGTAATGTAACATTTCATATGCAGATACAGCCGCAGTCACACAGAGAATATAGGCATGCTGCCTATCATTTTAATCAGCAGAAGCTGCTTGTGCCCCTAGGTATACCAAATGCCATGGGCATTTGCCTAGCTTATCTATGCCTAGGGCCGGCACTGCAGTACTCTCACCTCCAATGTTCTACTTCTGGTTTGGCTCCGTAATAATTTGCTGTATCTCCCTGTATGGAAGAACACTATCTCTGCTCAGCTAGCCCTGCAGAAACTGTTGACGGTCACAGTGCCAACAAATCATGATGTTGACTGAACAAATGGCCAGATCCATAGATGTATGCAAACCCGAAGGTTTACATACATCTCCGATGGTTGGAGATCTGTGTATTTGCATGATTTGTGCTTGTATTTTTCAATCTGTGCCTGCGTTGATTTTTCAATCTGTGCCTGCGTTGCTAGTCACTGTGCACCCTAAGTTGCAGCGTCATTGACATGATTGAAAAGGCGTGGCCAGTGTTGCAGAAGATGGGGCATGTTGATATAGTTTTCTGAGTAAGCCAAGGCCAATTGCTGCATCCTTGAATAGTGAACCTTTCAATGGACAACCATAGCATAATGAGCATGTGCTGAGCTCATCCAATCAAACTTCTCTGACCCCTTGTCTCTGATCTCTCAGTGTTTGAGGCTGAATCAATAAAGACACAATGCTGTTCTGTCAGTATTGCTGCCAGGACTGTGCTGTATTAAGCTATAGGCAACCAAAAGATGGGAGAGCCCCACATCCCACTTCCCTGTTATCTGGGTAATGAATTTGTTACTAAAACACAATTCTAAATAAAAATTAGAGATGTGCGGCAGGCTTTTGTGTTTTGGTATTGGTTCTAATTCCCCGCTCGTGTTTTGGTTTTGGGTTGGTTTTGCCAAAAACACCCTTTTGTGTTTTGGTGTTAGTTTTGAATCTGGATGATTTTTGAAAAAAAAAAACATAAAAACAGCTAAAATCACAGAATTTGGTGGTAATTTTGATCCTACGGTATTATTAACAATAACATTAGTTTTCACTCATTTCCAGTCTATTCTGAACACTTCACACCTCACAATATTGTTTTTAGGCCAAAAGGTTGCACCAAGGTGGCTGGATGACTAAGATAAGGGACGCAAGTGTGCGGCACAAACACCTAGCCCATCTAGGAGTGGCACTGCAGTGGCAGGCAGGAGGGCAGATATAAAAAAGGCCCCAAATAGCACATCATGCAAAGATGTAAAAGAGGTGCAATGAGGTAGCTATATGAGTAAGCTAAGGGACACAAACACCTGGTCCATCTAGGAGTGGCACTGCAGTGTCAGACAGGAGGGCAGATGTAAAAAGGCCCCAAGCAGCACATCATGCCAAGAAGTAAAAGAGGGCAATGAGGTAGCTGTATGACTAAGCTAAGCAACACAAGTGTGTGGCATAAACACCTGGCCCATCTAGGGTTGGCACTGCAGTCCCACTGCACTAGTAGTGGATACCGGATGCATGTCTCACACCAGCATAATTGTTATGGCCTCAGTAATCCGCTTTGCAATAGGGTTTATATGTATATATATATTAATCCTTGTCTTCCTATTCCTTTTTTCTGTCCCCTGTTACCACCTCTATCCCTCTCTCCCAGTCTCCTACATCTCATGCTCTCTCCTCTCCTCTATCTGCCTCCCTTCCCCTCCTCTTCTGTTTCCCCACTGCAATTCACTTCTGCCCCTTCACACCATTTATACCCCACCACTCAACCCTTCTCTCTCTCTCCTTTGCCTGTCACCTCACCTCTCCTCCACCAGTATCATACTACACTCCCTCCCTGCCTCACTCCTGCAGTCTCCATTCCTAGCCAAGGCCCCAGCACCATCAATACACCCTCTTTATCCCTTCCTTCCACATCAATCTTACCTCAATGCTACAGCAACCCTGATAATCTCATTCACATCTCTCCCACAAACTCCTACCCCCTTACTCCCTATGACACCGCTTCTCCTGCTTCTCTCTCTGCTGGGGGCCTCACATTCTCACACACACCCCGACCTGGGGGTCGTCATGGGGGTGGTGTTGGGATCCTTTTACCCTCAAGCTACACATACCAACTTATACCTTCAGAACCATCTCTTACATTCTCTACATTTGAGGTCCATGCAATTCGCCTCTACCAACCTACTAATCTTCGAGTTGCTGTCATTTACCGTCCACCTGGCATTTCCTCCAAATTCCTCGACAACTTTGCTTCCTGGCTACCTCACTTCCTCTCTACTGACATTCCCTCCATTATCCTAGGTGATTTCAACATCCCTATCGATAACCCCACAAAACCACCTGCCTCTAAACTCCTTAACCTCACCTCTTCACTTGGTCTCTCCCAGTGGACCACCTCACCCTCCCATGTGAACGGGAGCTCACTGGATCTGGTTTTCACTCACCGCTGTGATATTTCTGATTTCTCCAATTCCCCTTTTCCCCTCTCTGACCACCACTTGCTCTCATTTAACTTATCTATCTCTGCTCCCCCATCTCTCCCTCCTAAGGCTACCATCACTAAGCATAACATTGAGGCTTTTGACACCTCATCCCTATCCTCCCTGTTTGACTCACTTCTCTCTCCTCTTCTCTCTCTCACATGCCCTGAACAAGCCACATCTCTATACAATGCATCTCTTACTTCAGCCCTTGACTCTGTTGCTCCGCCAACCACTATTCACCCTCGCAGATCAACACCTCAACCCCGGAACACCAAATGCACCAGATATCTACAAAAATGCTCACGTACTGCCGAGCAACACTGAAATCACGCTCTCAAGCAGACTTCCTCCACTTCAAATTCATGCTCTCATCCTTCAGTGCTGCCCTTTCCCTCGCTAAACAATCATACTTCAGAATCCTCATCTCCACCCACTCTTCCAACCCCCGGCGCCTCTTTGCCACTGTTAACTCCCTCCTCTGCCCACCACCACCTCCTCTCCCTTCCTCATTGTCTGCTCTTGACTTTGCCACTTATTTCACATCCAAGATTGACTCCATACGTCAGGACATCACATCCCACCAGGCCAGCAACCAGCCACCACCCATCCTTTGCCACCCCTCCCCTACCCTCTTTCCAACTCTGACATCTTTCTCCCATGTATCTGGTGAGGAAGTCATGGCCCTCATACACTCCTCCCCCCCACAACCTCCCCACTCGACCCTATCCCCTCCCACCTCCTCCGCTACCTCTCTCCTTCTGCCTGTTCCCATCTTACCCACTTTCTCAATATCTCCCTCTCATCAGGCACTATCCCCTCTGCCTTCAAGCATGCTCTTGTCTCCCCTATTCTTAAAAAACCTACCCTTGATCCTAACACTCTCTCCAACTATCGACCCATCTCTCTCCTCCCCTTTGCTTCCAAACTTCTTGAGCGTATTGTCTATAATCGCCTCACTGCCTTTCTTTCCTCTCACTCACTGCTTGACCCATTCCAGTCTGGTTTCCGCTCTCTCCACTCCACTGAAACTGCCCTCACAAAAGTCTGCAATGACCTCCATGCCGCCAAATCTAAGGGCTTCTACTCTCTGCTTATTCTTCTTGACCTCTCTGCTGCTTTTGACACTGTGGACCACCCTCTCCTTCTGCAAATCCTTCACTCTCTTGGTCTACGCGATACTGCCCTCTCCTGGCTGTCCTCCTACCTCTCTGATCTTTCCTTCTCTGTCTCCTCTCATGATGCTACCTCGCCCCCACTTCCACTAACTGTTGGTGTCCCCCAAGGTTCTGTTCTTGGTCCTCTCCTTTTCTCTCTCTATACGTCCTCTTTAGGTGAACTCACTAGTTCTTTTAATTTCCAGTATCACCTCTATGCTGATGACACTCAAATCTACTTCTCCTCCCCTGATCTCTCCACGGCTCTCCTCACTTGTGCCTCTAACTGTCTCTCTGCTATCTCTTCCTGGATGTCCCAGCGCTTTCTTAAACTCAACATGTCTAAGACCGAGCTGATCATCTTCCCACCCTCCCGCACAACCTCACCTCCCACAATTTCAATATCCATTGATGGCACGACTATCTCCTCTAGCCCCCAAGTACGCTGTCTTGGTGTAATCCTTGACTCCTCCCTCTCCTTCAAACCACACATTCAGCACCTCTCACAAACCTGTCATTTTCATCTCAAAAACATTTCCAGGATCAGATTGTTTCTCACCGAGGATGCCACTAAGATCATTATTCACTCACTGATTATTTCCAGACTGAACTACTGTAATCTCCTCCTAACTGGCCTCCCTGACAATTACCTCTCTCCACTCCAATCTATCCTCAATGCTGCTGCCTGGCTTATCTTCCTCACCAAACGCACTACGTCCACCTCCCCTCTCCTACAAGCCCTTCACTGGCTTCCCTTCCCTTTCAGAATCCAATTCAAACTTCTCAATCTCACTTACAAAGCACTCACCCACTCCTCTCCCATTTACATCTCTGACCTTATCTCCCTTTACTCTCCCACCCGTCCTCTTCGCTCTGCTAATGCACGCCGGCTCTCCTGTCTTCTGATTACTTCCTCCCACTCTTATCTCCAAGATTTTTCACGTGCTGCTCCCTTCCTCTGGAATTCTTTACCTCTCCCCCTCAGACTCTCCACCTCTCTTCAAAACTTCAAACGGGCTCTTAAGACCCATTTCTTTACCAAACCCATCCAAATCTCATCCTAACCCTCTGTTCTACGCTCTCTATGTACCCCATCTGTGTCACCCCTGTCTGTCTACCCCTCCCCTTAGATTGTAAACTCTCACGAGTAGGGCCCTCTTCCCTCATGTGCTTATCCTTTTCTTACTTTAATAATCCTCAACTGCCCAAATCAAGCAGTTTTTTGGCCACCTGGAACTTCTCTGTCATTTACAGGTGTAGTTATGCTTAGTTACCCTATACTTGTCCTAAATTGTCATCAACTGTAAGTCACTGTTTTCCTGTTTTGATTATGTGCATATGTACTCTGTAATTGGGCGCTGCGGAACCCTTGTGGCGCCATATAAATAAAGGATAATAATAATAATAATTATATATATATATATATATATATATATATACACGGCAGTATCACTGGACTGGACTTATATGCTAGTACCACTGTAATTATACGGTAGGATCACTGGACTCATATGGCAATACCGCTGGACATATACAGCAATATCAATGGACATATACGGCAGTATCACTGTACATATATATGACAGTATCACTGGACTGGACTTATACATCAGTACCCCTGGAATTATACAGCAGGATCACTGGACTTATACGGCAGGATCACTGGATTTATACAACAGGATCACTGAATTTATACAGCAGTACTGCTGGACATATACGGCAGCATCAATTGACATATATGGCAGTATCACTGGACTGGACTTATACGCCAGTACCACTGTAATTATAAGGCAGGATCACAGGAATTTTACGCCAGTATCACGGGAATTATACAGCAATATCACAGGAATTATACGGCAATATCACTGTCATTATACGGCAATATCACAGGAATTATATGCCAGTATCCCGAGAATTATACGGCAATATCACTGTAATTATATGCCAGTATCACGGGAATTATATGGCAATATCACGGGAATTAAACAGCAATATCACTGGTATTATACGCCAGTAACACTGGATATATGGCAGCAGAGGACAGCACCACTGTGACTGGTCACTGGACTGATTCTGCACAAGATAGACACTACCCCTGGTCTGATGCAAGACAACACAGCAAAACTGCAAGGGACTTATACAGCAGCACTGGGGACATATAGTAGCAGAGGACACAAACACTGTGACTGGCTGCACTGATGCAGCATAAGACACTACACTGGACTGAGCAGCACAAGACAGCACTAGAATCGCCACCCCACTTTCCCACACACACAGACACTGAGGATGGAGACACGTCCCCTCACTACACTCTCCGAGACTGGAGTGAAAATGGCTGTGACGCGCGGCTCCTTATATAGAATCCAAATCCCGTGAGAATCTGACAGTGGATGATGACATTTTGCCTCGTTCTGATACGGGCTCATTACTTGAAGTCCGGTAGGGTCCGGTTCTCTGAGAACAGAAACCCGCGCATCTCTAATAAAAATGCATGCAAACAACCAGCAGCTTGTGGCTGGAAGGCTAAATAGAACCCATTAGGACTAAGTGGTTGACTACATACAGATGTGTCCATGCTCCTTGAGTATTAATAATACTCTAATAACAATAAAAGGCCCACCTTATAAGATTTTTGTAAATAAATAAATCAGTAATGGCCAAAATCCAAGACCAATCCAAAAATGGTCAACGAATTAGTCCTTTTTTATAGGACAAGATTTTCCTCCTCTTGTCCTATCAGACAGTACAAAGTAATAGCATCTTTGTGGCTTTCCCCTTCTATAGTCTCAGGAATGTAGCTCCCATCAATGTGTTTAAAAGGGTACTGATGTCATCATCAGTTCCAGCTGCACATGTCAGTGATCTGGAGGTTCTGATTTTCATGCCAACAGTTTTCTACTAGGTCCTCCAGATCAGTATGAGAGTTTTCAAGGGGAGACATTGGGTAAGATGCTCTCAGTATGTATACTTATCACACAGAAAATGAATCTCATCTAAATGAGAAAAGGGAGGATAAATCACAATCATATTATGTATGTTGATTATTTAATGAGGTTTGGGCACAAAATGGAAATCTATAGTAAGCATGTAAACATAATTATAGACAATCTGTAATTCATAATTTCTTGCAGATTTATTTTTTATTTTAAAATAAAACATTTTTCAGTAAATATAATTGTAATAATGCACATGAAATATAATCTACAACAGAGGATACTGAAAATACACCTCCAATGATACCATATCGTTGATTTAAATCAAAATCTAATCCCTTGCAGAAATGTATCCTGTTTACCTTTCATTCTTGTGAAATGTTACGGACAGCAGCTTCTGACAGCAGATTTATCTATATGGTCTGTTGCTGTTGCCTGTAGTGGTTACTGTGGTGAAAAAATGAAATACTCCAATGATCCACTCATTATTCCTGTGAATCGACCTTGCAGGCACCAAATGTGATATTTTCAAAATCAACTGTTTTTCTGGAATACAGTAAGTTTCACTTCAAAGAACAAAAGGAAGGCATACACTTATTAACCTAGTATTGTTTTGTATGTGTGCATACAAAGAAACACAGTAAGAAACACACTTTATTATGCTTCCCTCCTAGCAATACAGATGGCCAAAAAATAAACAATATACAGCACAAAAGATACACCTTTTCTTCCACACCAATGTACTAACACACCACAAAATAATAAAGACATAGGGGCACATTCCTCACAATCAGTTGGGATGTGAAAAATGTGCCCCAATTCACAATGTGATAACATTAAAACACTGCAACTCCACCATCCCTCCTCTTCCTTACTGCCTTTATATTTTACCTGCAGCCTGGAGTGGTGACCAGTGATCTGGGAGGGCTTTGCAGCATCAGTTTACTGCACTGGGGGTCACAGCAGGGGCACAGCGATCTGATGACCAGTTGCCCTTACCGGATCACTGGTACCTGGGTGCGGGTAAGTACTGTATCATTTTCTTTTAAAACTTTTTTTGTTTACACACTGATCAGCCTCATGGCTGATCACAGTTGCCAGATCCGAGCACAGCTTTCATTGCCAGCAGGCAGAGATGGCTGTGCAAGGTTTATTGAAACCAGAGGTAAACCCACATAACACAATCTTAAGATAGAATGGGAAATTGGATCTGGAAAGCAAATTTAAGGGTTTGTGGGCCTAATTCAGAGCTGATCATTAGGCTGTGTTTTCGTACAGCCTGCGATCAGGTCTGAACTGTGCATGCATATGCACCGCAATGCGCAGGCGCGTCGGTCCGCAGTGACGGGGAGCGCCGGGCAGTGACGGGATGGTGTGAGAAAAGCGATCGCACGGGCGATCACAAAGTGACTGACAGGAAGAGGCCATTTGTGGGAGGCAAATGACCATTTTTAAGAAGTGTTCGGAGAAATGCAGGAGGGACCAGGCATTTGAAGGGAGGGTTTCTGACGTCAGCAGTAGTAGTAGTAAAGGAGGAATAGTTGAAATATTAGTAGCAGCAGCAGTAGTAGAGAAGGCATGCTAGTAGTAGTAATAGTAGTAGTACTAGAGGAGGAATAGTAGTATTAGTAGTAGCAGTATTAGTTGTTATAGTAGAGTAGTAGGAATAGTAGTAGAGGAGGAATAATAGTAGTAGTAGTAGCAGTAGTAGTAGAGACGTAGGAAAATTAGTAGCGGAGGAGCACTTGTAGTAGTAGTTGTAGTAGTAGTATATTTATTTATATCAGCATACAACTCACCACTTTAATATTGGAAAATAAGTTTGTAATAAATCAAGACAAACGGGTTGGTGGTGAGAATGTAATAGAGTATAATATTTTAAAAGTACCAATTTGCCACATTTTAGAAGGCAAACCAAGTTGGTTTGGTCTTTTAATATAATTAGTGTTTGAATCTCGCAGCAAAAGTGCAGAAAAATCTGCACTTTTACAAACGCACACGTTATTACATTGCTACTTGAATCTTTGCTAGAAACAGAGGAATACGTGGACACTGTTCACAATCTTATACTCTATTACTGTAGGATTTTAAGCACTCAGCACACAATTTCCTACTTGTAGTCCAGTCATACAACATAACAGAATAAATTAACATTGTAGTTTGTACCTTAAAATTGACAAATACAGTACATTTTTTAATTTACTATTATATACAGCCTTATTCAGAGCTACATGCAAGTTAGCTGCAAGTGTGGCTGCATAGCATTGTAAATAAATGCAGATCTTTGTCCAGATGTGGACACATCTGCAGTAAACAAACACAGTGGTAGCTGTTCAATCACTTTGGAGAAAACTTATCAGGTGCTGGAAAAGCTTTTATTATGAGGCCTTAATGTAGACAAATCACATGGCCTTATGTGGGCACTGCTATTAGGTAGTGTAGGACTGCTGATATCAGAGAAGCCTTGATGTGGCTCAGCAGCTAACCATGTATTTGCAAAATCATGTAACGACTATCTCTGAAATTCCATTTACCAGATAGGTTCAGGTATTGTTGCGGGTACTAGTCAGTGTGCTGGGGGGATACTGGGGAAGGGGGAAAGCACCACCCTCTCTATTCACATCTACAGTATGCAGCTAAACCACCCTTATCCATCCCCACTTGTGAATGTAGCTGTCTACAGTATCAATGTGCATTGACAGGTATAGGCAGGTAATTATGTACCTGGAAATTATGTGGATCTCTGCGCACCATACAGACAATTCTGCATTGTCCACAATTCTGCATACACAAAAATGACCAGTTACACTCATTCAGCCGCAAAAGGAGATGTCACTGAGATGTTTATGACTTTAAATTGTCTGTAATTGTTCCTAGTTGCATATGCTCAGCTCAGATAAATGGACAGTGTAATAATTTGCAAGAACAAAGTGGAGATTTGCAACTGTAAATCAGACCCATAATGACATTAAACCATAACTTGTTAGGTGGTGTCATCAGAACATCTGACCTCTGCAAACGGGCTTTCCCAACACATCATTTTATTTGTGCAAATTCTATAGCAACATCATTCATCTGCACCATCTGCAATCATAAACATTTAACTGGGTTTAAAAGGTAATCAGATCTGTTTTGGGAAAATCTGTGATTAGACAATGGCCCTCATTCCGAGTTGATTACTCGCTAGCTGCTTTTAGCAGCAGTGCAAACGCTAGGCCGCTGCCCTCTGGGAGTATATCTTAGCTTAGCAGAAGTGCGACCGAAAGGATCGCAGCATTGCTACTAAAAAAGATTGTGCAGTTTCAGAGTAGCTCGAGACTTACTCCTAGCTAGCGATCACTTCAGACACTTTAGTTCCTGTTTTGATGTCACAACCACGCCCTGCGTTCAGCCAGCCACGCCTACGTTTCCCTAGCCACTCCTGCGTTTTTACCCGACACGCCTGCATTTTTACATACACTACCCGAAAACGGTCAGTTACCACCCAGAAACACCCACTTCCTGTCAATCACTCTGCGGCCAGCACTGCGACTGAAAAGCGTCGCTAGACCTTGTATGAAACTGCATAGTCTTTTGTGAAAGCACGTTGCGCGTGCGCACTGCGCCCCATATGCATGCGCAGAAGTGACGCTTTTTAACCTAATCGCTGCACTGTGAACGAAAGCAGCTAGCGATCAACTCGGAATGAGGGCCTATATGATAATCAGCAAACTATTTTATTTAAAATACATATAGAAGGGCTGAGTCCCCTGCAATGCTGATATTTGTGCAAATGGTTTATATATTTCAAGTATGCATGAGTCATAGGGGTCTATTTACTAAACCTTGGATGGAGCTAAAGTGGACAGAGATAAAGTACTGTACCAACCAATCAGCTCCTGTCATTTTTTCAAACACAGCCTGTAGCATGGCAGTTAGGAGCTGATTTGCTGGCACATTATCACCTTCCACTTTATCTCCATTCAAGTGTATTGGAAATATGCTGAGTATTTCTGTGAGGTGGCTATTAAGACACACAAAGTTGGTCTACCTTATGAGTGTGTTATGGGAGTTTTTGGGCAAGTTGTTGAACTGGATGCAAAGCAAACCCATATACTTAATCATGCACATTGGAGGCCATATTCTGAAAGAGATTATGCACCTAGCAAGTTTTGATGGTGCAACCAATAGTTGCATCTAAAGATACCAGCAAGTGGTATTTCAGCATCTAAACATGCACATAATGGACATCTCATTCCTTGCACATTCAGACCCACAGCTGTACACCAGGGAAGAGCTTCAAATGTGGGCAGAAGCCACAAAGCAAAATTCAAATAGTTGTGAAGAGGGCATGTGCACTGAAAGAAGCACCTGACTGGTTAAGTGAAGCAGTAATGCAATAAGGTGTCTGTTAAAACTCCCCCTTGACAGTTGTTAAACATTTCCGAGCTACTCCATTCCTCTGGAAATTGCTCAGGTATTGGACTGAAATTTTACTTTAATTCCCCTCATCAGCAGGACAGCTCTATTAGCTGTATAGCCAATAAAAAATATATATTTATAAAAGTATTACACATGTAAATAATAAGCAAAAGAAAGGCTATGTGCTATATGCAATAGCAAAAATATAATATTCAGAAAGGGACAAACTTAAATAACTTATTTGTAAAGTTCCCCTTTACAACATATAAGCCTTTAAGCTTATTTTCATAAAATAAAAATCTTCAAATGGAAAATGAAATTTGCACATGCAATCCACAAATAATATTGTATGTCTAAGCATACAGGGATTTTGTGTCAGTATTAATACAATATTTCAAAGCACACATATCGACTGTGGGCACTGAAGTAATAGCATTATGATGGTTGAGGTATATAATTCCAATAAGCTAAGTATTGACTGCCTTCTATTAATAGCTCTGCTGAAAACATTGAAATCTAGGCATTTTATGCAAGTAATGTCTTGGTACTATCCCTGCTGCTGTACAAAGTACATATTCAGTTTATTGTATAGTGTCACTGTGGTCCCTCTAGCCATCTTAGAGTATCTTCTTCAAAATTAGGTTCTACTGTATCTAGCAGATCCCAGTGGTTCATATTAACTTAAATTAAATATAAGCAAGTGCATCAGCAGCTGTATATTGCTGCACTCCATGTCCTAAAAACGTAACATTAATAAATCTGCTTAACCAAACAAATGCTCCATCACTGTACACCCAAACACTGACCGTAAGGGGTTAATTTACTAAAGGCTGATTTTAATCAATTCTAAATCAATCTAAATCGATGTTTCATTTCAGGGGCTATAACACACATTTACTAACAATTTTTTTGTTTTATATAGCGTTTTAAATGTTATCAAATGTGCAATGTAGCCCCTGAAACAATATTGATTTAGAGTGATTAAAAATCAATTAAAGTCAATCTTTAGCAAATGTATACCAAAGCCTGTCTAAGGAATGTGCACCAAGGATTGTTGTGTTTTTCACTGAAAAACTGTAAACTACAAAACATCTTCACTAAGACAGTTGCATACCTCCTCCTAACTGTCCCAATTTAGCCAGGAAAGACTCAATTTTTGAGGCCATTGTCCGCTGTCACAATTGTTAGTTTTTTTGAGTTGAAAGTAAGTCACAATGTTCTTTTCACTGATCTTATTTGAATGGTGCTTTTAGGAGAGGGCAAGGGGTCTAGGGGCAGTCCAGTGCTTTGGCCTGTTACTAGTTCCCTACATACAGTACCTAAAACCCCAGGCTACAGAGAAGAGCCCCAGGCTTGTTATCTTTAGGGATGGGACAACATTGTTTTAGGACCAAAAATGCCTAGAGAATCTAGCCCTGGACTGATTAATCTAGGGCTGATTGACATAAAGGCAGGAGATCCCACATTGCATGTCTCCCTGCTACAGTGTCACCAGTCTGGTTGAACCTAAGGCTGGTTATTGAAAAATAGCAGGAACCATATATAATTTTACAGCCCTTATTTTTTGATAACAGTCTAGTCTAAGAGGCCAAGGCCTGGTTATAATTTTGAAGGAACCCACACTCACTTATTTTTAATATTCACATTTTTTAACAGTTTTTACATCAACACCTGCAGAGTTGCTATTGCTCTGAGCCATGTTTAAAACCGGTGGCAGATTCTCATTGATTTGTTATCAGGTTTGCTGTGGGTTAGGAGCTTCAAAACCAAAGGCATCAACGATGTATTTAAAACTGCATAGTCCTTGCTCCCAGGTTTAACCACTTTGTTGTAGGTCAGCAGTGAACAGCTTCTTAACCATAAAGAGTCTGGAATATCTTTAGGAAAACTAACTCATCTAGTGGTGACTTGAGTCAGCAATTAACTCACGTGTGGATCAGGAAACATTTGAAATTTTGGCAGGATTGGGCTATTCATGGTGATGACAGCTCTTTTGCATCAAAATACGATGACAAGTATGAGTCACAGATCTGAAACTATAATTAAGTATAACACTAATAATAATAATAATAATAATAATTATTAAGTATAACACATATATTGAGTACATGTTACTGGGGAAACCATAAGGAGTGCAAACCCTGAAAGTAGTGACTTTCATTTACTTTAAATGGGGAGTCAAATTAATCTTCAGTTTCCTTATTATGGATTTATGGGCCAAAAAGGCAGATTCTGTTGAGGTGTAAAAGACTGATAAATTTGGTCCAATTAACTCATTTTGGGTAAGTAGAGCTCTTTACCTTCTGATTCATGTCATTGCTTGTAATTAGTTGGTGACATAATTCCCTCCATGTACAGCAATATGTCAGAAATACATAGCTCCCAACTATCCTGCATTCAGCGGGACAGTCCCATTTTCCTAGGACTGTCCTGCTTTCCCACGTCCGGGCCACAGGGTGAGCACACACTGCTGAGCAGCAGATAAGTACCAGGTGAATAGATGCCATGCGCATATGCATGGCATCTATTCATGGTGTAGGGGGAGCATGCGGGCTGCCCAGCATATTGGATACTGTTGGGCATGCCCCCACAGTTATGGGAACAGGGATGCCATGACGTCCCACCCCATTTCCAATAGGCTCTGCCCCTTTGCAGCCATGTGTAGAGAGTTCTGCTCCATTATTGACCACCAATATTGGAAGGTTTGGAAATATGTCATCTCTTTTTAAATAAAATACTGTAAAATAACAATGTGTGATATTCCTTGCTAGTTATTAAATAGGTGCCTTATAGTACACTTAAATGCAAAATAAAATAACTTTTCTGCAGCGGGGTACACTGGTATTCCACAGGGAAAAACATTGGGGTGTAGATTAGGATCTTGATCCGAGGCACCAACAGGCTAAAAGCTTTGACTGTTCCCAAGATGCACAGCGCCGCCTCCTCTATAACCCCATCTCCGTGCACAGGAGCTCAGTTTGTAAGTTGGTGCCTGCAGGCAGCTAACAGGCAGGGCTGCTCCAGCAGCCCTAAGAATAGCTATTTTAAAGAAGATAGAAGATTTCAAGGGCTGCAGCAGAGGCACTCTAGTGCTAGATATCATTCTGATATCTCCTGCTGCAGATCCATCACCTCCCCCACTGGCACTGTATACTCCCGCATCCCTGGTTGCTGGGTACTTACAGCGGAGGCTCCAGTTCTTCACCCAGGGCACACACACTAACCAAAGTTCTCTGGGATCGCGTGGCTGCACTCAGGGAGGAGGTAAGAGGGTCCCCCAGGAGAGTTCAGCTGGAAATCGCGTTCCGGCGCCGCCATTAGGAGGCAGGTCGTGCACGCTGGCATGGACCCTGTGGCCATACAGGAACCCCACTAGACCACCAGGGCAAGAGCACAGGTCGGATTAGGCTATAATCCATTTTATTAAGGCCCGCAGCACCCGGTGGTGAAGTTTAGCAAGGGGATAAGGCTCTGGCCTGTAGCCCCTCCCCCAGCCCCAGGGCACCATTTAGAGTAAATGTTTCCGCCCTGGAGATGCATCTCTCTGTCTCCCTCACTCCCTGTCAGCATTTGGGTGCCATTAGACAAAGCTGCGCTGATTCTCGGACTGCTGGGTGATGCCTCCTCTGTAAAGCCACCTGCATCATACAGGACACTTAAGTATTCTACATGTCGTTTAGACAGTGTTAGTTAAGAACAAGTGCATACTTCAGGGTTATTTAGTACAAGTACCCTGTGATATTCATCCAGTTTTTACTGTGCATTGATATATCTGTTTATATACATAGCTTTACTCAGTAATAGTATTACTAGTCCAGTGCAGTTTTATTGTTTGTCATAATTCCTGCATTGTACATGTGACTGTGTGTGTGTGTGTGTGTGTGTGTGTGTGTGTGTGTGTGTGTGTGTGTGTGTGTGTGTGTGCATATTGCTGCTGGGTGATCTCTACTCCATATATCTCACTCCTACTGCTATCCCTATATTCTGTAACTTGAGGAGGCTCCGTGCGTCAGGGTTATTAGATAATATAGGTATTTCACAGGATATACATATTTTGTATTTTTGTATTTTTCTTTGTGTTTTTCAGTCACATTTTACCTCAGAAATCCTCTGTTTGTGCTGTCACACTGCACGGGGGGTTTGTGTTAGGTATTCTATGTCCTGATATTGTACTGTGTCGCCCATGGTTTACGCTTTCATATTATGTCAGCTACAGGGGGTGATGGGTCTGGGGCTGATTCTGCAGTGCGCGGTTATGATGTCCCAGATCCATTTGAGGATAACATGGCATGTGAAGGGTTCAGGTTTTGGGGGTTCTGTACCCCCCAGTCAGTTTGTTACAATGGGGGCACATCAGGGCCCGCCTTGGCCTGCCTTTTCTAATTTACTGACTACGCTGGTAATTAGACTTGCGCCCCTCATGTGCCTTATCAGACTTATATGGTCCCTGCGGTTAATCCGCCATGGACAGATGCTCTGTCCACTCAGTTACATAACTTGAATAACTCTTTGGATAAATGTATTCCTGACCCTCACCCGCCTAAGACTAAACCTAAGAAGTACTCTAAATGGGCTATTACTTCCTCTCAGTCCACGCATGTTCCGGATACCTTGTACGATGAAGATGGCGTGTATACTGACCTCATAGACTCTGATCATGACATTTCTGATGGGGAATCTGTTTCATAGGTGGATGTTCCTAATCTCTTAGAGGCTATCAGACTCATTCTTCAGATTGATGATGATCCTGAGCCTGCTACTACATCTAAGAAACCGGACAGGTTCAAACGTCAGAAGGTTACTAAATTGGTTTTATCTCATTCTGACCACTTGGTTGACATACGTCAGGAATCCTGGGAGAACCCAGGAAAGAAATTCACCCCGCACAAGAAGATGCTAGCCCGCTTTCCCCTTGCAGCAGAATTGAGTAAAAATTGGGAAACGCCACCACCGGTGGACTCGCAAATCGCTCGGCTGGTGGTGTCATCTGCTCTGCCTGTCACTACCATCACTTCTCTCAAGGAGCCGATGGATAAGTGTGTGGAGGGCTGCTTAAAAGCTATCTATACCCTTGCAGGAGCTGCGCATAGGCCCACCATTGCGGCTACTTGGGCTGCAGAAGCTGTTGAGGCGTGGGCTCAGGAAATGGATGCTGAGTTTCCGTCCAATTTTTCTGAACATGCCAGACAATGTCTCTCTTATATTGTCACGGCATCTCACTACATTAAAGAAGCAGCTTCAGATGCAGGTGTTCTGGCGGCCAAGGTTGCTATGACATCCATTTTGGCTCGCCGTATTCTCTGGTTACAGTCCTGGTCAGTGGACTTGGAATCTAAGAAAACCCTGGAGGTGCTCCGGTTTAAAGGAAACATCCTATTTGGTGAGGATCTCAACAATATTGTCGCTAAGACTGCATGTCTACCTAGTACTACTCCTTCGGCCCCGAAGGCTAGGTTCCTTTCATTCCTTTTGCCCTCTGAGTAATGCAAAGGGTCAGGCATACCCAAAACAGTCTCACACTTCCAAACCACCAAGCCTAAGCTTAAACGTGCCTGGGCTGCCATCAGCCGGCTTCCAAATCTGACAAGCCTGCGGCATGATGGCGTGGGCCTCTCCATGGGGGATCCCAGGGTGGGAGGCCAACTTCTACAGATCACCCAGGTATGGTTGAAGACCACTTCAGATGCATGGGTACGGGAAGTCATCACTCACGGATACGCTATATACTTTAAGACACGTCCCCCTCCTCGCTGTTGCCTGACGGACATCCCTTCGGATCAGGTGAAGGCAACAACTCTCTGTTTAGTGGTACAATTCCTCCTGGACACCGGAGTGGTAGTGCCGGTGCCTCTGGTGGTGTACATAAATCATCGAGATGACACTGGAAGCCGCATGGCAATGATGGAAGTGTCAATTCTTCAATGGGCGGAACGCCATCTGCCAACCATATCAGCAGTGTTAATTTCCGGGGGGTCCTCAACTGGGAAGTAGACTTCCTCAGCCATCAGGAGTACACACTAGAGAGTGGAGCCTTCATCCAGAAGTATTTCAACTCCTAGTGGACAAGTGGGGCCTACCTGATGTAGACCTGATGGCGTCTCGACACAATCACAAGGTCTTCGTAGCAAGAACAAGGGATCCTCAAGCGGCGTTTGTGGATGCACTGTCAATTCCATGGAACTTTTGGCTGCCGTACATGTTCCCTCTGGTGTCACTCCTGCCCAGAGTAGTGAGGAAGTTCAAGCAAGAAGGAGGAATACTTCTTCTAATAGCTCCAGCGTGGCCCAGATGGCATTGGTTCTCAGACCTACAGGGTCTCTCACTAGAGCATCCTCTTCTGCTTCCACAATGACCAGACCTCATAGTTTAGGGCCCTTGTGTTTACCAGGATTTGGCCCGACTGCTTTGATGGCGTGGCTCTTGAAATTTCCGTACTGGGGGCCAAAGGATTTTATGAGGCGGTCATTCAAACTATGTTGAAGGCCCGTAAACCAGCTTCTGCTCGGATTTACCATAGGGTCTGGAATTCTTACTTTGCTTGGTGCGCATCTAACAATCATGACGTTTACAAGTTTAGTACGGCCAAACTTTTGGCCTTCCTACAACAGGGCCTGGACTTGGGCCTTCGGCTGGCCTCCCCCAAGGTTCATATTTCTGTCTTGTCGGTATGGTTTCAGAGAAAAATTGTGACTCTGCCTGATGTTCATACATTCACTCAGGGTGTTTTACGGATTCAACCTCCCTTTGTACCACCTGTGGCTCCTTGGGATTTGTCGTTGGTTCTGGAGGCTTTGCAGGAGTCTCTATTTGAACCTCTTGAATCTGCGGACCTTAAGTGGCTTTCCCTCAAGGTCTTGGTTCTGCTGGCTATTGCCTCTGCTAGACGGGTATCAGATTTGGGTGCCTTGTCTTGTAGGTCCCCCTATCTGATTTTTCACCGTGACCGGGCGGTTCTTCGAATGCTCCCTGGTTATCTACCTAAGGTGGTGTCTTCTTTCCACCTTAACCAGGAGATTATGGTTCCGGCCTTTGTCTCTCTTTGTACTGTTTGGTTTTCACAAACATGGCTGGCCTGCTAACAAGCAGACCTTGGCCAGATGGATTAGAATGATGTTTGCACATGCTTATGTACAGGCTTGCCTTCCAGCTCCTGCTACCATCAAAGCCCATTCTACTCGGTCTGTTGGACCTTCTTGGGCGGCCTGCTGTGGTGCGACCCTTGGACAATTGTACAAGGTGGCTACGTGGTCCTCAGTGAACACATTCATAAGGTTCTATCCCTTCAGTACTTCCGCCCCCCAGGATGCTTCCTTTGGATGCCGGGTTCTTGTGCTACAGTGCATCCCCTCCCTTAAGGAACTGCTTTAGGACATCCCCGATGTTATTCCCTGTGGAATACCAGTGTACCCCACTGCAGAAAAGGAGATTTATGGTAAGAACTTACCCTTGTTAAATCTCTTTCTGTGAGGTACACTGGAATCCACAGGGTGCCCACCCTGACGCACTTAGCTTCTTTGGGTTGGTATGGCATTAGCCGCTGATACCTTCTCAAGTCGTCAGAATGTGGTGTCTGTGGCTAACTGTTGTCATCTCTTTTACCTGCTACTGCATTGGACTGGTTGACAAAACTGAGCTCCTGTGCATGGAGGCGGGGTTACAGAGGAGGCGGCACTGAGCATCTTGGGAACAGTCAAAGCATTTAGCCTGTTGGTGCCTCGGATCAAGATCCTACTCTACACCCCGATGTTATTCCCTGTGGAATCCAGTGTACCTCACAGAAATAGATTTAACAAGGGTAAGTTCTTACCATAAATCTCCTATTTGCACAACATGATTATTTAAATGAGCTGGCAGGGCTGGGAAAACCCTTTGCCAAGCATGGGCATATCATTTTACATTACATTAAACTAGGTGCAAATGTCACATTCTTCTTAATTTTTGAATGCACACAAATACTTGCTAGAGCTTTTTTTGGTACCGGGATTTAGAGTTGATACAAAGTAAGTACATTCCCAACTTTAAGGATGTCTGCAAATCTTAAATTGCATCCTCTAATTATATCTAGTCGTAACTTTAAGGGTTTGCAAATGTATTTGCTTAACGCAATACTCTAATGGAGATTCTGCAACAAGCACGGGGCCAGTGCAAGTCCCAGTGGTGCTTCTGATTGTTGCGACCGCAGACACACAAAGTGGGCTTTCTAGTCCTCGCACTAGGGGAAGGGCATTTAATAGCATTAGCATAAAGTCACAGATGCAACTATGACAAAAGATGCTAAAGCTCATACAAGCGTGTGCAAGTCAAAATTAGAAATACAACAGCGCTATTTCAAAAGCATACAATCACCATTATGTCCCTTTAAATCATGACAGTTGTTAAGATGTATTTCTTTATGTTATACAGTTGATATCTAAAGTATACAGTTTTTGTAGTAAAAAAAGTATAAAATATGTATTTACAGTGTTACTTTATTTACTATATATTTTCATAGACTGCAGGTGTCATTGTGATTACTGTGATGCATGAAGATATTTAGTCAGTGCATAAAAACCTCTATAGCAGGCAATATACCAAGAAGTATGATCTGAAGTGTTTAATGCAAGCCTTTTATTGAATAGAATTGCTAAGCAAAAAAACTGAATTTTACACAGTACATTAAATTAATCGTGTTATGAATACAGTACAATTAATCTGCACTGCAGCAGGGATATTAAAGATTAAAAATGATTTTTTACATCATACAATCATGCTCTATTGACGCACTCTCCATTGTCATCTACTACATTAAATAAACTATCATTCAATATACTGTAGTCATATTTACCTATATCAAAATTGGGTATGTGGTCCATGCTTATAATATTTAGAGCACCTCCATAAAAGGGTTCAAATCTATATAATAAGCGACAAATTGTGTCTGTCTATTTGTCCATTATACATGGCCATAGTTTTGTAGCTAGTGCCACCAAATTTGGCATGGTAGTATAGTTTGACCAGTATTAGATTTTTGCCTAGGTTTGAACTTCATCAGGGCCACACACTGTCACACTCATACCATACTATCTTTAAACTGGGACATATATGAATTACACAGGTTCTGTGGCTGGCTAAATTCAAGCATAAATTTCACCTGGTTATAATAATACATAGAGGGCCAAATGTAATGCAATGTGAGACGGCTGGAGCTCAGAGATTCCGGATGAACTCTTACTTTTTTTAAAGCGGCAATCACTTACAAGGCAAAACCAACTTGTGTAATTCATAAGTGTCAAAGTTTAAAGGGATAGTATGGTAAGCGACTGTTACACTCTCATACATAATATACACACACTGTCATGCATAATATACACACACACTGTCACACTCTCATATATAATAAACTCGTACTGTCAGACTCTCATGCATAATATACACATAATGTCACACTGTCATATGTAATATACACACACTGTCACACTATAATATACATACACTGTCACACTCTCATATATAATGTACACACACTGTCACACTCATATACTGTATAATATACACACACTGTCACACTATAATATGCACACACTGTCACACTCTCATAATATAAACACACTGTCACATTCTCATATATAATATACACAGACTGTCACACTTTCATATAGAAACATAGAATTTGCTGGCAGATAAGAAGCACTTGGCCCATCTAGTCTGCCCCTTTTTTTCTTACCATTTTTTTTTATCTCAAAGCTTATTTGATCCTTATTTCTTTGGACATCCTTATATCTATCCCATACATGTATTAATTGCTCTATTGTCTTAGCCTCTACCACCTCTGATGGGAGGCTATTCTACTTGTCCACTCCCCTTTCTGTGAAGTAATTTTTCCTCAAGTTTCCCCTGAACCTCCCCCCCACCATTCTCAGTGCATGTCCTCGTGTCCTATTGCTTCTCTTCATTTGGAGAATGTTTCCCTCCTGGACCTTGTTAAAACCATTGATATATTTGAAAGTTTCTATCATATCCCCTCTTTCCATTCTCTGCTCCAAACTATACATATTGAGATTTTTTTAGTCTTTCTGTGTATGTTTTGTGATGTAGGCCATGCACCATTTTAGTTGCCCTTCTTTGTACAGTCTCTAATGTATTAATATCCTTTTGAAGATATGGCCTCCAGAATTGAACACAGTATTCTAGATGAGGTGGTACCAATGACCTGTACAGTGGCATTATTACTTCTTTCTTTCTGCTGCTGATTCCTCTCTCAAAGCAGCCAAGCATCTGACTTGCTTTCCACATTGCTTTGTTACATTGCTTACCTGCCTTTAAGTCAACTGAAATAGGGACTCCTAGATCCCTTTCCGCCTCATTAGTTTCCAGTATAGTGCCATTAATACTATATTTAGCCTTTGGATTTTTGAGACCCAAGTGCATGATTTTGCATTTTTTGGCATTAAACGGTAATTGCCATGCTCTTGACCATTCCTCTAGTCTACCTAGATCATCAATCATTTGTTTTACCCCTCCTGGTGTGTCTACCCTATTGCATACCTTTGTATCATCTGCAAGGAATCATACTTTCCCTTTGCAATGTCACCAATAAAGATATTAAAGGCACTGGTCCAAGTACAGAACCCTGGGGTACTCCACTGGTAACATTTCCCTACTGTGAATGCACTCCATTTACTACAACTTTCTGTTTTCTATCCTGCAACCAAGATCTTATCCATTTAATAATCCTTTTAAGTTTATTTATCCTTTTAATAATCCTTTTAAGTTTATTTATCCTTTTAAGTTTACCCAAACTTTTAAGTTTATTTAGCAGTCTGCAATGTGGAACAGTGTAAAAAACTTACTAAAGTGTAGATAAGCTATATCCACAGCTCCAGCTTTATCCACCACTTTAGTCACACAGTCAAAAATGTCAATAAGATTTGTTTCACATGACCTTCCCCCAGTGAATCCATGATGTTTGGGATCCTGTAAATTGTTGGATTTGAGATAATCTACAACTCTTTCTTTTAAGAGTGTTTCCATCAATTTCCCTACTACTGATGTAAGACTAACTAATCTGTAGTTGTTTGCCTTTTTCTTGCTTCCACTTTTGTGTTCGCTCTTTTCCAGTCCTCTGTAATTACTCCTGTAGCTAATGACAGGTTGAATAATTCTGTCAATGGTGCTTCTAGCACCTCATTAAGTTCTTTTAGTATCCTTGGATGTATCCCATCTGGACCCATAGATTTGTTCACTTTCAGCTTTGAGAGTTCTGTTAGGACCTTATCCTCTATAAATGTACTGGTTTTATTTTCCTCTCTCTTTCAGTAGTGAATACTGAGCAAAAATAGTTATTAAGATGATCTGCTATTACATTGTCTCCTTCAACAAGACTCCCAGTCTCTGGCTTTAGTTTTATTATTCTGCCATTTGTTTTTCTCCTTTAATATATAATATATAATATATACACAATATCTCACTATTATATACATGCATTCTCACACTGTCATATATAATATAAACACGCTCTCACATTCTCATATACAATATCCACACACTGTCATGCTCTCATATATAAAATACACACACTGTCACTCTTATGCATAATATACACACACTGTCACAATCTCATGCATAATATACACACACTGTCACATTCTCATATATAATATCACAGTCAAACTTTAATATATAATATACATACTGTCACACTCTCATATATAATATACATAGACTGTCATACTGTCATGAATAATAATATACACATACTGTCACACTCGTATATAATATACACATACTGTACTGTCACACTCTTAGGCAATGCCAGGGACAACAACTAGATTCTCACTGATGGATGTTTTGGTATAACGACAAAAGCTCTATGATGTCCATTTATAAAAGATGCAGTCAGCTGTCTATAAGCAGACCAACATGTGTCCCGATTCAACAGCCCTATAGTGATTCTAATTCTGCAGCAATAGTTAGTGCAAAACTTTAAAAACTCAGTAATCAACCATCTCTTCCAAAGTGCTGTGTTATATCACTTTTCCAAAAGCCACATACATTAAAAAAGGTGTTACTGTAGCAGTTTTTTAAGTGACCATATATGTTAGTCATCCCTCTGTGTTTGCATGCTAAACTTTGTAATTAAACAGTGTGCATTATTAGCATTTAACTCACTATCTAATCTTACAGATCATCCTGTAGGTAGTGATATATACAGCAGTCACCCCGGGGTCTTAGAAGAGTGCCTGCCAGGCTCATGAGCAGCTCATCACTTGATAGATTCAAACTGTGGCACACAGCAAGTGGTGCAAGTATGTGGGTATGCTTGGGTACGGAGTACCCTTAAGAATATGGCAGCGGGTACTCTGTACCACCTGCCACACACTTTTCACCCATGACCACCATTACCACAATTATAATGCGACACAAAGTAACAAGACCATGATGCTTGGCAGCATGACAGCACCTCCCAGTTTGTCAGGGTTACTGGGAGCGCAACGGTGATGTCATGACGCCACATCACACTTCCTCCTCTGGCAGCTGTGGCTGGCGTGAAAAGAGGAGCCTGATTGCACTTTCCTGCAGTGTCTCTTGCTGGGAGCATTCATGTTTAATTTAATTTGGACACTACTATATATGTCTATTATTATGGGGGTATTACTACATATTTCTATTGTAATGTGGACACTACTATATATTTCTATTATACCAGGGGCACTACTACACTATATATTCCTGTTATAATGGCAGCATTATTATATATTGTTATTACATTGGGGGCATTACTATATATATTTATTATACTGGGGGCATTACTGTTTATATTTCTATTATACTGGGGTATCACTATATATTTCTATTATACTGAAGGTAGTACTATATATTTCTAGCCTTGCCTCCGGAGTGCAAAGAAAAGGGACTTTATAGTGTTGTCACACCACTAGTGTCATGTAGCCACTCCCACTGGTGACATGTGGCCACGCCCCCTCACAACACATGACCACACCCATTTTTCAGCACTCAGTACCACTAAGAAAATATTTCTACTTGCACCACTGCACACAGCATTATCAATCCAAATTCTTTGATCCTGGCAAACCTTATCATATGGAGATTACAAATAGCAGGTGAGATTAATCGCAGCCACACAGTGCCACTGCAGATGGGTCCCATTCTGTCCGGGCCCGGGACTCCAGTCCTGGCAGTACACCCATCATGGCAGTCCTGCTAGCCATGGTTTTCAATGTTGGTCTGCAGAGACTTCTACTCTGCAAAAATGTCTGTTCTGCAGTGATTTCTGAAACCACATAAATTTTAGAAGCTATACTGATTTCTGTTCTGTAAATCAGTCTGCTCCTGATTAAAAACATTAAAAACAGAGAATACCCTTACCTACACTGTCATTTACTTCTAATTTGCATTGTTATCCAAGTGTGAATTACTTCTGTGTTCCTTTTCAAAGTCACCCCCCCCTTTAGTAATCCACATTCAAACTAATGCTGGGTACACACCTACAGATATATCTGCAGATCAATTGATTTTCAGATAAAAAGACGGATCAGGCAGTGTGCTGTGCATACACACTGTCCGATCCATTTGGGACTGATGTCATGAAATGGGCGGGCATTTACACATGCCCACCCAGTTCAGCTGTCAGTCACCGCCATCTGCTGCAGCTTGTGTAAGAGCATGTACACACACACTAACGATATATTGGCCGTCGACTGTGCAGCAGGGCTGATGCGATGTCAGTGAACAACGGAGTTCACAGACATATCTCTTGTAAAGACCTACGATATATTGGCCGTTCAAGAGAATGTTCAATATATCGGCCAGTGTGTACGCACCTTACTTCTTTTCACATCTCAGTCCTCAAAAGTCTAGTCCTTTTCATTGGGCCTTATTCAGGAGGCTCATGCCACAAGGTAACAATGATCTGGGCTTTGTGCATGCACCAGACCCTTACTGCGCATGTGCAGAACAGGTATGTGATGCCAGATGCAGATCAGCTGAAGACTGTCAGTGATTGAGGGGGTGGGGAGGGGGCAGCGATGGTCTCCGTTTTTCAAAACAGATGCATCTCCGTTTGGGGTGAGCAACGAGGCTAGGATCTCCGTTAGAAGATGGAGATTACTTGGTCTCTTTGTTGGATCTGCCACAGCTGGATTGTGTGACCCCATGGGTAACGCAGCTGGCTGATTGTGTTGCAGGTGATCTGATGCTGCATTCTATGATGCAGCATGAATCATTATTGCAAGCAGGAAACGTGACGCCTCCTGGTGCAATACCATATTAGTGTTGTCGCTGCTGCTTCCATCCATTAGCGATAGCACTTCCAAACACATCTTAATTAGGCCCACTATTTGCTAGTGTTGGTTAAATATGCATTGCACCAATCGGCCTTGTGAATTTCTACTTGATGAGTGGAGAGGGGTTAAAATAATATGATATGTATTTATCTTTTTGTTAAAATTTCTTTTTCTGATGAAAATGGGTATAATAAGTTTCAACATCAAACAGCTTGCTTAAATTATAGTTTCATTATAAGGATTAAAAAGACAATTTTAAAATCTATAAAATATATACAAATATATATACAGTAATAAAATAAACTTTTTGCACAGCAACTCAAAGAGAAGAAACTACTATGCAGTACTGAGTATATGTCAGCTGGGAAAGCGAGCTCCTCTAAGCCATGATCAACAACTGGGCAACTCTTGAAGATAATACAGGATGACCTTGATGCAGAGAAAATAAGCATGGAACTTCTAATTAACCTACAAACATTTCTGGAGATCGGGGTTCTGCAGAAAAGGCCGTATGACAGATTTTGCTGCGTTTGGCACAGGGCCTTAGCAGACTCTCACATCTGACCTGAGAAAGCTTAAGCCAAAGGGATGCAGATGCCTCGCCAAAATGCCTCAAACCCAGGAGCTCCCACTGATTTTGCAGTGGCAACAACTTTGATTATAAAATAAATCTCTGATTTCTGTTTTCCTACCTATAAAGGAGTCATGAGTACTCAAAGGAACTTTGGCACCAAGGCTTTCAATGTTACTGCTGCTTTAAATTTTCATCTCCAACACAACGAGAAGCTGCTGCTTATAAAAGCTTCTGCTTCATAAATATAGCGCATGGAATAAAATTGCTTCTCTGCACAAGGAATGAACAATTTAGTCATCGGTGATATTGTACAGATGCCAATCTAGGTCTAGGCCAGTTTGTACAAATTCAGAGTTTCCATGAGAACAACAGGTGGTCAGAACCTACATCTCTCCTGGCATCCTACAGAAGTTCACACATGATCTGGCAGTGCACATGCCCCTATGATTTTGTTGTTGCTGCTTCTGATGGCAGAGGTAGCAGCAAACTAAAATAATTAATGACTTTGGCCCAAGAAAACTTTATATATCAAACAGAGAAAGAAAATGTTGTTTATCAAATTGTAAAGGCATTACTAAAAAATGCTGAACATTTTTTTAAATACAAATGCTCTCCTCTTGCCTATAATCCTGTCTAATGAGGAAAAAAAAAATATTTTTACATATTTATGTCATGCCAGAAGCACGTGATACTGTACATTTGCAATGCACACCTTCATAAAAGAGTAGTATGTTTACAATACTGCAAAAACTGTAAATCTACTTTATTTAGTTGGTGTTAGAGATGTGCATTGACCCCTGCGTTTTGGTTCTAATTCAGACCTACTCTGAAGTGTTTTGATTCAGATTTTGATTTCGTTTCAGTTTAAAATAGATTTAAAAATTGAAAATGATAAAAAAAATCTGAATTCCAAACTGCTGTAAGATTCAAACCAGGGCTCAATTCGGATCGTGGGTATCCAGACTGAGTTTTCGTTCTGTTTGGATCCACACAATTTGGATATCTGGAAAACCGAACTCCATATCTCTAGTTAGTATTATTGAATGGATCAAATAAGTGCCTGCTAATTATATAATATGAGTGTAACAGCTGGAAATGCTATCAGTTGCAGAGATCAATTATCTAATAAGGAGTTCAGTTAATAGTGCAAAACATCATCCTCTCTTTGTATAAATGTCCCTGCCCTCCAGCATCCTCAATAGATACGTCTCATGAAAGGTATGTGCCTCTAAGAAGCAGTGGGTCAGCTGCAGTTACAGCAAAATATTCTTACTTTACCCACATGGGCGTGGTCCAGGGATTGCCATTACTATGAGGCCAAGATGCTATTAGGCCTATCTCACCTGCACCCTGGTCATATAGGTGCCTACCAATACAAACTAGGGTACTGCAGTGAGGCATAATATTTACTGGGGGCACTGTGTGGCAATATGTGAACTGCAGACACTGTGTCATAATATGTACTGTGCACTGTGTGGAATATGACTTGGGGCAATGTGTGGGGTACTCTAGTGTGAACTGGGACAATGTGTGGCATAATGTGAATCAAGGCACAGCTATAGGACTGCAGGTTGCCCTTTTCTTCCCACACACACACTATTTGCAGACTGCCTCCCCCCGCCACATACACACTCTTACTGCAGACTGACACACACACACACACACACACACACACACACACACACACTGTGACTGCATATTCCCCTTGTACTGCACACACACTCTTATTGCAGATCCCCACTCCCCCACACAAACTCTCAGATTGCAGGCTGCCTGTCTCCTCCCATACAGACATACAATTTCTACCCACACACATAGGCTACACACTTTCCAACTTTAATTACAGTGTCACTCACCACTGACTGGAGCTGAGAAAGACTGCCACTGTAGTGTGCTAGGCAGAAGAGGAGAGAAGACTGCCATTGGGCACTTCACAATGGCAGGAGAGGAACCGCAGCACTTGGACATGTGCTACAGCTCCTCCTCAGTTATCTTCTATTATCCGCTGCACAGAGAGCTCTTGATGACCATCAGAGCTCCCTGAGGAGCTGCCATGCATGCGTGGTAGCTTTGAACCTTGGACAAACTATGCCCCTATTTAAAAAAAAAATCTTCATTTTTTTTTTTTTTTTCTGGGTACTCAGAACCCCCATACACACACACACACACACACACCACCATCACCACCAACATATTGTGCGACTGACGCAATACATTTGCAACACCTACCATCTCTCATTCCAAATTTCCGCTCATAAGTAAGCACAAGTCTGTCCTCTTTTTGTGTATACGTTTGTGTATCACAAATGTGAGCCTGCACAGCACCCATTTGTGTATACTGTGCTAAACAGACAAACAAATATAAAAATGAATTAAGATGCAAAATCTGTACACTCCTTTATGATTTAATGGTGTATTCTGTAAATATAGTTCTTATTTTTCATTAATGTAGGTGAGACAAGAAGACACAAATATTCGATACTATATATTGCACCACATCTGCAACTTTATTACATTTACTTTTGCCATAAAGCTTTAGCATTGCTGATGTCTGTTAATGCTAGATCTCTTTTACTGTACATGCTTTGCTACTCTTAGAGAAATAAGCTGACTGTTCGGGATGTGTGAAGCATCTGTGTGATCTTCAATCTCTGGACTGCAGGGACAAAACACTCATGAACCACAGAGATTTGCTTTGCAAATTAAACCAACAGAATTCTTTACATTCTGCAAATTTGCAGACACATGCAAATCAGTGATCTATGTGATAAACTATTGTCTGTCAAAATAGCTGAGTATAAACGGGAAAAAAAAAGAAAGTTCTCTCCGCTTGTAATGTCTTGGTGTCTGAGTTTGTATTTCATAAAATAGTAAAATAAATGGCATCCAAAAAAGTCAACACTTGAATAATTTTCAGTATGTGTGTTATTATAGCTATTATGTATGAGGTTTTGTTTTTTTTCTTTTTTTCTTTTTGGAAAATGTTAAACACTGAAAGGAGAACGATATGGCTTGCAAAACAAAACGGAGAATGATGTCCATGCAAAAACCATTATGGTATGGGAATTCAGAAAATGCTCTGTATAGACTAAGTATCATAGAATATAAAAAAGTCAAATTTTGGTCTATTTCTGACAGATTTCTATTTTGCAATTATGTAAAATATAAATTGACAAAGTACCTAATTCAGTGATATATACAATACTGATATTTATGAAGTTAAATGATTATTGTCACAGCCTACAACTGCAATCCTGTACGCAGAAAACATTGTGCCAGCTTCTCAATTCCTGCGGCTATTCTGTGGGTCACCCAGGGAGTCAATTGTCAAATGGTCTGTGACCACCGCTGCATATTTGTATGTAGTTGCTTGCGTTTGCCGTGTTGCTGCTGCGAGTCTCAATAAATATCTGAATCAGGCCCTAATATGACTATGGTCAATCCTGGAATTTACAAATGCATAATGCATTTAAAGGGTAAATTGTCCTTGACCCAAAAAGGCAGGGGGTACATTTTTAGACATTGAAGTAATAGGGACTAAACAGGGGAAGCTGTAAATGCTTAGAAAGTTAAAATCCCTTCTTTGGGAGGTATCCCAGTGGTGTATTTATAATGGGTGCAAGAAGTGCAGTGCATACGAGCATCTGGGGTCAAGGGGGTCCCACACCACACACTGCACCCAGTTTTCAATACTTACTCCTCCGGATTCCCCCATTGTTGGCAGCGGTGCTCCAGAATTACCCGGGAAAATGTAGTGATGGACATTTTTCCATTACTTTGCTCATGTGCAGTTAGAAAATCACTGGAAAAATGGCTCCCATGCTGTTTTCTCAGAGACCTGTATATGCGCAATATACATTATACTCTGAGTCAATGCGCTGCCAGCTATAGAGGAAGGGGTCCGGACAGAGTCTACACATGGCACTCCTCCTTTTGTAAAATGCCCCTGAGGTATTCTATTAGTCATGGTAATTGTTTTGCCCAATGGTCAATTATTGGGTTATCCAATTATAGCCCATTTTTTTCAGTGTGAATAATTACTTGTTTTCACACAGAAACACATAGGAACTGCAATAATCCACAGACAATGTGTTTCTGAGGCAACGGAAAAAAATGGTTACTTATCGGGATTTGGTTTTGCCTGCCTGATGCAGCCAAAACAAAATCCTTGAAGATTGCCGGCATTGGGGCTAAAAAGAAAGCCCTCGGCAAGTCAATTAGCTGCTGTAAATTACCACGGCTTATTGAATACTGTCCTTTGAAAGACAGAAGTTTGGAATCCAAGTCTGGCAGGGAAATCCCAAGCCGTGACTTTGATATACTCAGATTCTGAAAGTTCGGGTGAGTTTGGATTTCCTACTATATGACCGTTCATCTCTAATATTTGTACATACAGTATTTTATAATGATTGTATTCCACTTATGCCATGATAAAGAGGAAACAATAGAGTTACTCTTGTCAGATAGTTACATTGATGAATAACGTTTCAGGTACACATCTACCATCTAAATATTGCAACATTTTACACTCCAAGTGTAAAGAACTGTACTTTTATCTGAAACGAACCATGTACCAATTTTTTTTTATTGTACTCCATAGTTTTTTCTCTAAAACAATAACATCCTTCATTCTCCCTGCTACTCACCCCTCTGAACACATTTCTGCCTCAATTATTCACTCCCCTCTTATTAACACTCATGAGATTTTTACTTATCTCTCTAATTTGACAAAAACATCCACAACTGGACACCATAAAAACATTCACAAACCTCCAACTTTATTTATCTCTCTCTCCTGCTGCTATTAGCTGCTGACATTTCTTCAAATCCAGGACCCAATCACTTGCCCCACTCACACCCATCTGATTTGCAGCAATATAGAAATCCAGCCAACCTCATAAACATCACATGTCTCCCTGCACCCACCAAATCACTAAAATGTGCCTTATGGAATTGCACGCTTGTTTGTAACAAATTAACATCCATACATGACCTCTTCATATCTAACAACTTCAATCTGCTTTCTATAACAGAAACATGGTTCACACAATCAGACACGGCCTCCCCTGCAGCACTGTCACATGGTGATCTCAACTTCACACACACTTCCAGGCCTGGTAAATGTAAAGGAGGTGGGGTTGGATTATTACTTTCCCTAATCTTTCACATACACTGTTCTACCACAAGTACCATCACTCACATTCACATAATTTGAAGTACATTCCATCAGGATTTATACTCCTTTCTCACTGCATGTTGCAGCTATCGCCCACCTGGGCAACCCAAACAATTTCTGAAAGATTTTTCTGCCTGGCTCCCTCACTTTCTATCCTGTGACATCTCCACCATCATCATGGGTGAATTCAATATTGCAATTGATAGTCCAAAATCTGCTGCTCACGCCTCCAAACTACACTTTCTAACCTCCTCTCTCAGCCTCTCCCAATGGACTGACTCCTCTACTCATCAGGGGGGCCACTGCCTTGATCGAGTATTCACCAGACTATGCTCAGTTTCTCAATTCACTAACACCACTTTCCCTTCTCTCAGATCACAACCCTATCACCTGCCTGTTCTCCACCATTACTTCAAACTCAGTCATTGAAGTCCTCTAATCCTCCACAAATCTGCAGAAATATTAACACATTTAATTTTCAAGAACTGTCCACCTCTCTGCAACAATTACTCTCACCTATTTCTGCATTTATTTCTCGTGAGACTGCTGTATCACACCTGAAACAGACAGTCAAAATAGCCCTTGACCAAGTGGCTCCAGCTACCCATCACACTCCACGTAGGTCAAGAAGTCAACCGTGGCACTTTAAATTAACAATACACCTACAAAAACTCTCACGCAAAGCTGAACGTCAGTGGCGTAAATATCGGATTCCTAGCCACTTTCTCACATATGAGACTGCCTACCACTCTTATTGTAATGCCCTGGACTCTGCCAAACAAACATATTTCCAAACTCTCATCTCTGCTCAAGCCTCTAACCCCAAATGACTTTTTAATACATTTAAATCACTTCTGAACCCTCCCTCACCCAACCCACCAGCCACTATCAAGGCGCAAGATCTTGCTTCCTACTTCAAGGACAAGACTGATGAGATCTGAGATTAAATGGTATGCTGTTCCTCAGCCAGTGCCCTGCTCAATTCTCTACCTGAACCCTCTGGCACTCTCTCCCTTTATTTAAACCCACAAGTGTAGATGAAGTGTCTACACTTTTCTAGCCTGCTACTCTACTACCTCTCCTCTTGAATCTATACCCTCACAAGTAAGTAAATCTCTGTCTCCTGTGCTCATCCCAACCTTAACTAACATATGTAATCTCTCTCTCTACTGGTATCTTTCCTTCACTGTTCAAGCATGCACTGATTACTCCCATTCTATAAAAACAAAATTCTGACCCTAACACTCTCTCAAACTACCATCCCATCTCTCAGTTGCCATGCCTCTCCAAACTACTTGAGAGACTATCCTACACTCACCTCACACACTTTCTTAAATCACACAATTAATTTGACCCACTTCAGTCAGGCTTTCATTCCCAGCACTCCACAGAGACAGCACTGGCTAAAGTAGTGAATGATCTAGTCACTGCAAAGTCCAAAGGCCATTACTCACTTCTTATTCTTCTAGATCTCTGTGCTGCATTTGACACTGTAGACCACTCTCTTCTCATACAGACACTACAATCCCTAGGTCTTAAAGACACAGTCCTCTCTTGGTTCCTATCCTACCTATCTAATCGCTCCTTCAGCGTTCGCTTCTCTGAATCCACCTCCTCTTTGCGACCTCTTTCAGTTGGAGTACCTCAGGGCTTGGTCTTAGGTTCTCTTCTTTTCCACACTCATTACTTACTCCCATGCACATTTGCAGGACTTTCTTTGGGCTGTACACACTCTGTGGAATGCACTACAATGCACAATAAGACTCTCCCCTAGTCTCCAAACCTTTAAGCATTCCCTGAAAACTCACCTCTTCAGGCTAGCTTATCACATTCCAGAACTAATCACTCAACCTTCATAAGCTTTCCTATCCGATTATATCCCCACTGTACAGTCCACCCATATCCTTAACATATTTTCTCTTTCTTCACTTTCCCTACTTTCTGAGCATGGTTCATCATTGCTGTGATGTGATATCATGCAACCCACCTAGAACCTTTGCAATCCGGTGGACAAATATGCAATAGATAGTGCCTTTCCTTGTGTATCAATGCCTATTTCCCTATAGATTGTAAACTTGCGAGCAGGGCTCTCCTACCTCTATGACTGTTTGTTTATTACCCAGTTCTGTTTTATTATTGTGTCCAACTGTAAAGCACAACAGAATTTGCTGCGCTATATAAGAAACTGTTAATAAATAAATAAGTAACATACATAGTAACATAGTAACATAGTATTTGAGGTTGAAAAAAGACAATTGTCCAATCAAGTTCAACCTATTTGTGGTCTCCTATGCATGATGATTTATCTAAAATTAGGACTGATGCTGATTTCAGCCATTGCATTTTATCCCTTTTTATAGTAACTATAGTGCTTGACTATGCACCATAACCCTGGATATCCTTATCCATGAGGAATTTATCTAACCCATTCTTAAAGGTGTTGACAGAGTCCACCATTACAACTCCGTCAGGCAGGGAATTCCAAACACGTATTGTCCTTATCATGAAAAAGCCATTACGACGTATTGTGCGGAATCTCCTCTCTTCTAACCTGAGCAGGTGTCCACGAGTCCTATGTACCACAATTCTGGACTTTCAGTCAGTACTTGCACTAAGAAGAGTGTGGAGTCTAACAAACAAATGTTTTTTTTCCAGGACCTCACAAGGAAGTTTAGACTTTGTAATGCTGGTTATGGTCCCTTTTGATGAGCAGTCAGCTCAGCAAGCTGTATTCTGGTAAACTTGAGCTCTCTACATGTACTATGCAAAGATAAGTTATGAACAAAACCAAGGTCAGTACAATGGCACGTCACGGATAAGCCATGGGGATAATAATGAGAGGAATCAAAAACAAAGCCAAGGTCAGAATACTGAGAGGGAAAGGATAAGCATCAGGGATTTCAAAGAGATGTGTCAAGTACTACCCAGGCCACTTACAGGTTATACACAATAACAGTCACAAGATGCTTAAGCCAGTTAGTGAGCCTTACTCTGGCAGCCAACTACAGCCAACATGGTGCTTAAATAAGGAAGCTAAAAAATTAATATCTGTAATGCCAGGAAACACATTACCCCTGGAATGAATACAGAAAAGTGTCACGAAATTGCCTCTATTACAAAAGGTCATTACATATGTCTGTCAACATATGGATCATGCTGAAAACGCAGAAAAAACACAAGGCACAAGTGTTATGCTGAGTATAGCAATGTGCATGGACATCATGTTTGGTTTTGGTTCTAATTCATCATCGCATTTTGATTTTGGGTTTGGCAAAACCACCCTCAAGTGTTTTGGCTCGGATTTGATTCTTTGTTCGGTTAAAAATTCTGTAAAAAAAATCTATAATCAATCCTCGGGAGATCCGGACTGGGTTTTGGTTTGGTTTGGATCCACAAAATTCAGGTGGATTTGGATTTCTGGAGAACTGAACTGCACATCTCTAGCTGAGTGTGACATTTCATGACAAAATCCCTTTGTCAGGCTTAATAATGAGTTTAATGTCCCTTCATAAAGAAGTCATGTGGCAGCACGTTTGAAAGAGATCTTAAGTGATTTATAAAGCCTCATATTCAAGCTAATGTAATCGTTAGTACAGTAGTTATTATTCTGTTTTCTAGGTACCACATCAAATGTTTCACTGTAATTAGTCATAAATTGGAAGTTTGTGTGACATTCGTGTCATGGACATCTTGCTTACCTTGTTGGAAATAATTGCTTTGTAGCCGTGGGGCAAACTGCTATTGTGTATTATGTGTGCACAATACACACACAATACAGCAATTGATGCTGGATAAGTTATGTTTAACAGGTCTTAGTAAGGTAAATTTGGTCACTGTAACATGTTCTTGGGTAATGTGTATGTAATTACAAGCAATTAGCACTAAGCAATTACTTGAATATTTTAAGTCTGACAGGTAGCTAAGTAAATATATAGATTCGGTCACTGCAGACATAGTAAAATCTCTAGGAAAACAATAGAGCTTTTATAAAGAAAGAGAGAAACAGATAAAATTGATGGTCATATACCTTTTATACAGTTCAGCCCATGTATTCACATCTGCACAGAGGTGTCAGTTTGCTCCCCCCCAACCCTTAAAAAAATGGAAATCAAATATAATGTAGTGTGTGTGAATGTGTGACAATGGCCAGTGGGTTAGGGTTAGACTCATGAGATTCATCAAACTGCAGAATGCAGAATCAGAGATCACCATTGGATACCATCTCACAGTCCAGCAGCGGTGATGGGTGCACCATCGCTTGCTGCATTGCAAACTGAGCAGTACCAGGCAGGTGCTGTCCTGTCTCCTATTGCAGGTGTTAGCAGGGCTCATGGGGATCAGCCAATTAACTCAGCCATAGAGCTCCATTGGTAAAGCAGTGGTCACACTTGAATCCCACTGTGAACCACACAGGTACTGCTGTACATGCAGGTGTCCCTTCAGAGCTTGGAACCTGGAGGTAGGTGTCTCCATTGCCTCTGGATGTTACACCCCTGCATCTGCACAATATGTACAGCCCAAAAATATATTCCCAAATTTCTATCTCTCAGTACTTATCTCTATTAGGGAGAAAGATCATTTACTGAAGTTTTCCAGCTGGGTAGCTTTACACCCATAACTACAAATGGAGCCATGCTAGTCATGGCTCCGTCTGTGACTAGCGTGCCTATCACTGAGAGCGTCCCCGTCCACCCATGCACGCGCACCCGTGACGGAGACCCGCCCCATTCACTTGAATAGAGAGCATCTCCATCCACGCACCAGGACAGAGACTTTCTGAATGGGAGCTTCTCTGTGCACTCCCGGGGTGACTAGGCTGATGGATTGCCTAGTCACCCCGGGAGTGCTGGTTTGCGATGGAGCCTCCTCAGATGAGCGTGGCTCCATCTGTATTATCCTCTCAAATGTGTAGGAGTTGTAAAAGTAAAAATTCCACCATTACCAAATACACATCCACATCCAATAATAAAACCTTTGATATCAAAGACTTCATTACCTGCGACAGCAAGTATGTTATATATCTGGTCCAATGTACGTGCAAGAAACAATATGTTGGAAGGACCACACGGAAACTAAAAGAGAGGATGAGTGAACACCTCAGAAATATTAAGAAAGGGGTGGAAACCCATGGAATCTCAGCGCATTTTAAGAAAGACCATATGTGCAAACCGTCTGAGATTGCCCTTTTCTGTGGAATACAACTGGCGCCAAGAAATTGGAGAAGTACTGACATCGAAGAAAGACTTGCAAGGACAGAAATGCGGTCCATCTTCAACCTAGGAACCTTACAACCAAGAGGAATGAACCTGGATTTTGAGATCAAATGGTTCTTGTAGGGAACCAAAAAGATTAGGGTACCCATGCAGACCCATTCATTCCGTTAAAAAGATTGAGATATAAATGAGTCAGGAAGAGGGTATTTTGGATACACAATCCATCTCCATAGGCACATCTTCTCTTGGTTATGGACATATTTATTTATAATTGTTCCAATTCATTATTAAGTATGTTTTTACCTAAAATTCGAGTAATGCAGGATTTAATTTTGTATCCCAACATGGCATATACTGTCTTTTATGTACACCCTATTTTTTGTGTAATTTTTTTATTTTTTTATTTTTTATTTTTTTTTACTTTTTATTCAAGTCTTATTTTGTGTCTGATTTTAAACCAATGTATTTTAATTTTATGTACTATCACAATGGGGTCACATTATACCCAACCATGCATTTTGTTATATTTTTATATTTCCCCATATACTGCTTCTAATGTACCTAACCTATCCATTTGGTTAGGTATGATTATCTTTTTTTCCCCGCCATATAAGTATTATATATAACTATATGGGAAACATTACATAGGCTCCACTATGGCCGCATTCCCGGCCGCAGTGCGTTCCACTAAGTAATAGTGGAACACACGGTCTTTCCGGCCCTCCTCGCCCGGCGGAAGCAGTGCGTTCCACTTCAGATAGATGGAACGCACAGCTTCCGCATATCATCCTCCCGGCGCGTCACTTCCGGTTTCTCGTCAGACGGAGACGGTGCGTTCCACTCCGGACAGGTGGAACGCACGATATCCGGCGGAAGTGGTGCGTTCCACCCCGGACAGGTGGAACGCATAGCGCTTAAACACTACACATATACTGTTAAAACTGTTTCTAAACAGTCAAAACTGTTTCTAACCCGCAAGGACGTCCCTCCAATGTATAAGGGACGGACAGGCAATCTATAATAATTTATTATAAGTCTTAAAGGCCCCTATGTTCACGATTAGCATTAAGACTAACCACACCCACTTTATAACCACTTCCTGTTTAGGGGTATAAATAGAACTACAATCTCCCTCTTAACACACCTTGAAAAAGACCCTCTGGTCGAAACGCGTTGGTGTGAGGGACAGACATCACCTGTAGACCTTCCAGACTACCATCTTTTGAGGTGAGGTAATCCGGATCTATTTCACCTTTTTTTGAATGGTTATCAACATCTTCTGGTCGGCCTATTAGAGTTTTTTTCTGCCCCATTGCTGATACTTTTATTGTTTGAATTCAATAAAACTCCTTTTTATTAAACTTCCATTTTTCGATATATATTTCCATTATACCGAGATTGGGAGCCGATAGTGGAGTTCCACTTCCTGGGAAGAAAGTGGAAAAAGAAACCGCTACGGGCAAGACAACATCATAGAAGATTGTAAGTGGGGTACGCCTGCCCATCTACGTCTTTTTATTTTATCTGTTGGAGTATGAATTACAGTTAAAGATACCTTTATGGGTATATTGAATACACTTTGAGTGTGAGTACGGTACGCGAGTCCATTTCTCCGGTTGACTGACTGAATATATTATACCGTGGGATATCCACTAATTAGGATATTTTTTCTCCTCGGTACTTTTCATGTTGGGATACCACTTGACGAGGATTTAAGAGAACACGACCAAATCCAGTCAGGAGAAAACCTTCCCAAAAAAGAAACCTTTATGTGTGTGAATCCCACCGTTCAGACGTGAGTACGGTACGAACCATCTTGTCGAACCAGATTACTCAGAGAATCACTCAAATCCAGGAACTGCTACACAATATTGTTCTTTCCTTGTTTTTGAGGGACATTCGACAAATTTGAAGGGGACTTTTCAGAAGTAAGAAAGGAAAGAATTGGAAGGAAAGATAGAAGAATATAGGAACATTGGTCCATAACCTTCTGATCAACATCATAGACTGATATATTTACTTCCATAAGCTGTGCGCAGTTTGATAGTTCCCATTTTTTTAGCTAGTGTGTGTGAATGTGTGACAATGGCCAGTGGGTTAGGGTTAGACTCATGAGATTCATCAAACTGCAGAATGCAGAATCAGAGATCACCATTGGATACCATCTCACAGTCCAGCAGCGGTGATGGGTGCACCATCGCTTGCTGCATTGCAAACTGAGCAGTACCAGGCAGGTGCTGTCCTGTCTCCTATTGCAGGTGTTAGCAGGGCTCATGGGGATCAGCCAATTAACTCAGCCATAGAGCTCCATTGGTAAAGCAGTGGTCACACTTGAATCCCACTGTGAACCACACAGGTACTGCTGTACATGCAGGTGTCCCTTCAGAGCTTGGAACCTGGAGGTAGGTGTCTCCATTGCCTCTGGATGTTACACCCCTGCATCTGCACAATATGTACAGCCCAAAAATATATTCCCAAATTTCTATCTCTCAGTACTTATCTCTATTAGGGAGAAAGATCATTTACTGAAGTTTTCCAGCTGGGTAGCTTTACACCCATAACTACAAATGGAGCCATGCTAGTCATGGCTCCGTCTGTGACTAGCGTGCCTATCACTGAGAGCGTCCCCGTCCACCCATGCACGCGCACCCGTGACGGAGACCCGCCCCATTCACTTGAATAGAGAGCATCTCCATCCACGCACCAGGACAGAGACTTTCTGAATGGGAGCTTCTCTGTGCACTCCCGGGGTGACTAGGCTGATGGATTGCCTAGTCACCCCGGGAGTGCTGGTTTGCGATGGAGCCTCCTCAGATGAGCGTGGCTCCATCTGTATTATCCTCTCTAGTCTAATGAATGAAAAAAGAAGCCATTGTGAATGGAAAGTTGGAAACTATGGTAAATGGGTGCTATAGTAAATAGGAGTTATAGAGTTCACTTATTTTGCCAGGATTTTTTTCAGCCTTCCCTTTCCATTGGTGTTATTTTTCCCAGTGCTTTATTCTTCACTTTAAGATTACCTGCCAGTCATGTCACCTCCATCTAGGGGTGGCCATCGACCATTGATAATTCATAATCATTGATGGTTTATGGCCGATGTAGAATACTTTTGCCATTGATGGGGCAGAACCAGATGGCTTCCCTCCATCGATTGCATAGGATAACCATTTTTTTTATTTTTTAAAGGTACCGGGACATTGAGCATAGTTCTGCCCCTGTTACCCATGAAGCCAGGCTCCCTGTTCTGATTGGCCCATGAGCCAGTCAGTGATGGTCATCCATTACATAGTTGGCAGCCATGGCCGATGGTCACTTATCATTTTGCCATCAATGGTAACCATAGATGGTTACCACACCAATGGCCATCCCTATCTCCATCATAGTATTATTGCCAGAATACACTCTTTTCTTATGCAAGCTGCTGCCAAGTCTATAAGCCATTATGACATCATATCTTGCCTTTACTACTGCAATCTTCTGTTACTGTACCTTGCATCTTCTTCATCCATCTATCCCTGCACAAATAAAAAATAGTGTCTATAGCAAAACTACTGTAATCACTTCCTCTAATCTGCCACCTCACTTTCTACCTGACTACACCGGCTTTGCTTGTACTTCAGAATCCAATTCAGAGTACTCATCCTTACTTACCAAACCCTCAACAGCCCTCACCCCCATACACCTCATATCAAAATAATGGAGGTCATTCTGACCTGTTCGCACGCTTCCATTTTTCACAGCACAGTGATCAGGTCAGAACTGTGTATGCGTATTCACCGCAATGCGCAGGCGTGTTGTACGGGTACAAAACAGATCGTTGCTGAGCGATGGATTTAACAAAGAATCCATTTGCACAGCTGATCGCAAGGAAATTGACAGGAAGAAGGCGTTTATGGGTGTCAACTGTCCATTCTCTGGGAGTGTTTGGGAAAATGCAGGCATGTCCAAGTGTTTGCAGGGCGGGTGTCTGACGTCAATTCCGGGACCAGACAGGCTGAAGTGATCACAATGGCTGAGTTAGTTCAGACCTACTCAGAAACTGAAAAAAATGTTTTTGCAGAGCTCGGCTGCACAGGCATTTGCACAATTGCAAAGCAAAAATACACTTCCCAATAGGCGGGGACTATCTGATCGCAGTGCTGCAAAAAGTAGCTAGCGAGCGATCAACTCAGAATGACCTCCAATATCCCTTCAGTATCTAAAACCTACAGTAGTTTACTTGTATGTGTTTTTCACATTTCTATTTTATTTATTTTAATCTCCAGGGAAATTATAATGTGTGATATAAAAGCAGCCTCTCAATAGGTTCACCTGAAATTAGAACTGGTTTAAGGGAACAGGAAAGAAAGCAGGAGAGAGCATGGGGGCAGATGTATTATCCTGGAGAAGGCATAAAGTGATAAACCAGTGATATGTGCAAGGTGATAAAGGCACCAGCCAATCAGATCCTAACTGTTAATTTACATATTGGAGCTGATTGGTTGGTGCCTATATCACCATGCACATATGACTGGATTATTACTTCCTTATGCCTTCTCCAGGTTAATGCATCTTCCCCATAGTCCTTCATTCTGTTGGGTCACTTCATTATCTTCTGGCCCTGGGAAACCTGATTAGCAGTCTGCAGATGTAAAGGCCAGTACTCACCAGCAGATCAGGGGAGAGTTGTGTGCTGAGCGAACCACTCAGCACACATCTCTCCGCCCGCACAGCACAGCACGATGTGTGCTGAGTGTGCAGGCCAATCTATCAGCAGTGATAGCAACGCGCGGGGCTGCGCATCGCTATCGCTGTGGGGGGTACACACGGACAGATCTTGCTGAAAATCTAAGCAATCTAGTCAGATTGCTTAGATTATCGCTCCATGACTACCCCCTTAAGACTCAAATAAACAGGTGTGTCAGCCTACTTTCTGTGTCTCACTACCAGAGCAGAGAAGTAAGGAAGTTTATGCTGTGAGCTGGGCAACAAATCTTCTGTAAGAAGAAACCAAATTTAGGTTTGTTAGATACAAAAAGTCTATATGATTTACTTCATTGTTTATTTAATTTTTGCTGGCTTGTTTTACTGTACTGTATGTCCAATAAAACTAGCTCTATATGCTACTTACCGATAGTTTACTTCAGTAAGTATCAGAAAATCCATACTGGAAAAAGTTATGGTACCCCACACCAGAAAAGGTACATTCCATTTGCAATCAGAAAATTACAAAATACTAAATTTCAATGGTACGACAAGGTGAAATAATTACAATTGCTCATAAATTGCACAATCGCAGCCCTGATCACATGGCTACAGCCATAGAATTATACTGAAACATTGAAAGACTTAATGATAGTTTTGCTGTAATAATAACTTTGCAGTTAGTTTCAAGAGGCAGGAATGTGCTGTAGCAGAGTATAAATATTGTAATAATGGTGAACGGCACAGCTTTGACTAGCTACCCCATTGTAGCTATAAGTACTAATTTACATAGGCTCTTTAACATCTTCAACATGACTTATGATATAGATAACCACAATGAATATGTAAAACAGTCATTACTCGCTCCGATTAGCATAATCTCTTGTCTGAGTGTTGATATATTTATTATTTCATTAAATACTTCTAGTATTATGACATTACAGCACCCATGAACCATTTTTTCATGGAATACTTACAAAGGAATATCTAGAGTGCAACTAACACCAAAGTAAACCATTTAGAATGTGAAGGTATATGGATAATTGAATCATTAATACCAATTGCAGTGCATTTGATGCTTAGAAGACTGAGGGCACTCCAAATCCAGAGATATTAATTACATTATATAGTTAAATAAAACATTTGTACCACTTATAGACTAGAGTGATATCATACTTATAAAAAATTTGATGAATGTGAACAGGGTGATCTTTTTACAAAAGAGATTTTACCTAAAAGGAAGCTCATTAATACTGCAATATTGCATTCTATAATTAGTATAATATAATAGTTGAATCCCTATACAGTTGATAGCTGCATTTTCATAAAATAAATACATTTGTATTTTTTTTTCTCACAAAAAATACTGTTTAAGGGAATTAAAACCCCCATAAAAAATATCAAAAATGATCAACTGTGCAGAATAACGACAAAAGACCATAACTGGCTGAAGAGCGTACTGCAAGGGTTAATGTGAACATCATGTTATTGTCTCCTATATTCTGGTGACATCATTTTTGGTTCTGTATGACCCATTGCTGCCAAGATATTGACTGATTTATATACTAGTTGACATGGGTATCAAATCCATTAATAGTGAAACAGTTTCATTACAGCATGTGTCTTTAGAAGATCATTTTTCATATAGTATTTAATGGCTGTATTCATCAAGCTAGAAAAATACGTCATCCTAATCATCATTATTTACACAGCACTGTTCAATCAGCTAAATAATCAGAATAAATATGTAACTACACAGAAACACAAACAAACTATAAAAGAAAACCAATCCAAGAGAATTAAGATATGGGAGATAGGGAGGGTCATGTTTGAGAGGCGTGGATATTAACTGGAGATAATATGAGTGTAGAGAAGTCAGTGAAATTAGATTTTGGAGTTGGAAGAGGAAGTAGTTTTAGGATGGGGCAAAGAAGGAAATGGGGGTGAAAAGGGTGTACCATAGGAAAAGTAACAAGACAGGCATAGGAGAGAGCAATGGCATGGGTTAGGCAAGCATACTCCAAAGGAGGGGAACAACACAAATTAAGGCTTGAAGGCAGGGCTACCATCAGAAAGTGTGGGTCCTGGGACTGATAAAATAGGCAAGGCTTCCCCCCACACCCCCTGCAGCAGACTCTTTTGCAGCTCTCCTTTAAGTAAAAACTATTTATAAAGTTCCCTCCCAAAATTGCCACCGCCTCAGAGGAGACAGTTATTAAAAATACTACAGCCTCCTCCAGTATCTTTAATAACTGTCTCCTCTAAGGCGGTGGCCATCTTGAGTGGGACATTTTCAATAGTTTTTACTTAAAGGAGAGCTGGAGGATGATGGCCCACTGATGGCGGGCCTGCTTGAAGGTAATATAGTGAGGTGGTTATAGTAGAGGAGGAGAAAAAAAAGTAATTGACATGATTAAGTAAGCACGTAGCTTTGTATTTCTTGATTAAGTCATATGGAGGTGGAGTCATTAAAGAGGGTTTTAAATATGGGGTTAACAGCTTCAATTGTATTCTGAAGGAATGCAGATCAAATGTAGGGCTTGGCAAAGAGGCGCAGAAGATGAATATATGAATGATGGAAGAAGAACGTAACCATGCCACTGCATCGATGGCTGATTGCAAAGGGGACAGACGTGACAGGGAGACCAGAGTGAATGAAAACTATTTAAAAAGTTCCCTCCCAAAATGGCCACCACCTCAGGGGAGACAGTTATTAAAGATACTACAGCCTCCTCTAGTATCTTTAACAACTGTCTCCTCTGAGGCGGCGGCCATCTTGAGTGGGAAATTTTCAATAGTTTTTACTTAAAGGAGAGCTGGAGGATTATGGCCCACTGATGGTGGGCCTGCTTGAAGGTAATACAGTGAGGTGGTTATAGTAGAGGAGGAGAAAAAAAGTAATTGACATGATTAAGTAAGCACGTAGCTTTGTATTTCTTGATTAAGTCATATGGAGGCAGAGTCACTAAAGAGGGTTTTAAATATGGGGTTAACAGCTTCAATTGTATTCTGAAGGAATGCAGATCAAATGTAGGGCTTGGCAAAGAGGCGCAGAAGATGAATATATGAATGATGGAAGAAGAACGTAACCATGCCACTGCATCGATGGCTGATTGCAAAGGGGACAGACGTGACAGGAAGACCAGAGTGATTGATAACTATTTAAAAAGTTCCCTCCCAAAATGGCCACCGCCTCTGGGGAGACAATTATTAAAGATACTACAGCCTCCTCTAGTATCTTTAATAACTGTCTCCTCTGAGGCGGCGGCCATCTTGAGTGGGACATTTTCAATAGTTTTTACTTAAAGGAGAGCTGGAGGATGATGGCCCACTGATGGTTCGCCTGCTTGAAGGTAATACAGTGAGGTGGTTATAGTAGAGGAGGAGAAAAAAAAGTAATTGACATGATTAAGTAAGCACGTAGCTTTGTATTTCTTGATTAAGTCATATGGAGGCGGAGTCATTAAATACGGTTTTAAATATTGGGTTAACAGCTTCAATTGTATTCTGAAGGAATGCAGATCAAATGTAGGGCTTGGCAAAGAGGCGCATCAGAAGATGAATATATGAATGATGGAAGAAGAACGTTACCGTGCCACTGCATCGATGGCTGATTGCAAAGGGGACAGACGTGACAGGGAGACCAGAGTGAATGAAAACTATTTAAAAAGTTCCCTCCCAAAATGGCCACCACCTCAGGGGAGACAGTTATTAAAGATACTACAGCCTCCTCTAGTATCTTTAACAACTGTCTCCTCTGAGGCGGCGGCCATCTTGAGTGGGAAATTTTCAATAGTTTTTACTTAAAGGAGAGCTGGAGGATTATGGCCCACTGATGGTGGGCCTGCTTGAAGGTAATACAGTGAGGTGGTTATAGTAGAGGAGGAGAAAAAAAGTAATTGACATGATTAAGTAAGCACGTAGCTTTGTATTTCTTGATTAAGTCATATGGAGGCAGAGTCACTAAAGAGGGTTTTAAATATGGGGTTAACAGCTTCAATTGTATTCTGAAGGAATGCAGATCAAATGTAGGGCTTGGCAAAGAGGCGCAGCAGAAGATGAATATATGAATGATGGAAGAAGAACATTACCGTGCCACTGCATCGATGGCTGATTGCAAAGGGGACAGACATGATAGGCAGACCAGAGTGAAGGAAATTGCAATAATATCTTGGTGTTTACAGAGAGAAGAAAAGGCAAATATTGGAAATGTTGTGGAGGTGAAATGATTGTGCAGGGGACTATATGTGGGGATTAAAATTAATGGTATGAAGACTAACAAGCCAGGTGTATGGTGAACATTGGAAAGGGTAACATCAGCCTTAAATGGTAGGAGGGGAGGTTGTCGGTGGGTTGTGGAAAGAGTATAAGCTAATTTTTGGTTATGCTGAATTTGAGGTAGTGTTCTGTCTTCTAAATGGAGTGCAGGGAAGGAGAGAGGTTAGGGTAGGTTAGGAATATTAGAGTGGAATTGGCATAGAGGTGAAATTGGAGGCTGAAAAGAGAGAGAAAAGCAGTTGGTCAAGAACCACTCCTTGGTGGTTCCTTACAGATAGAGGAAGGAGGGTTGCAGGTGCCACAGAGATCCTAGAGGAGAGATCAGAAAAATAGGTATGCACCTATTTGAAGGTCGAAAGAATAAAATGCCAAAAGAGAGGAACAGGTTAAAGTGGTGGGATAGGTGACTGAAATTGAAGACAAGAGGAGGCAGTGATGAAGGTACAGGTTGTGGGTAGTAGGAAGAGATGAGTTGGGGACCGTAGATTTCATGACAAGAAGGAAGGTGGAGAGTGTAACAGGTGGTTGGCAGTGAAGGGGAGAAAGAGACATAAGGAAAATGTGTTGACAAATGGAGTTGAGTATTCCTTTGAAGCAAGAAGTAAAACTGAGATGAGGAGGCGGTGACAGTTAAGGAGGAGTTGTTCAAAGGGTGGAAGAGAAGGGAGATGAATTGAGATCATGTAGGCTGCATAGCGTCTGCAGGGTTTTGGGTGTGGGAGTCAGAGGGAGGTAGGCAGCAGGGACATGCAGTAAAGTAAATGGCTCAGGATGTACTGTCTAGCACCAGATCCAGATTTACACACAATATATGAGCCCAAGGATTCATGAGGGCATTATACACAGGTGCAGCAGTATATACTGCTTGAAATTTGGTGAGATTTGATCAGAGATGTGCACTGCCTCACCTGCCATAGACTTTTTTCTTTAGAGTATTGACTATAAAAATGATTAGAATAATACAAAGAAGTTATTTCTAATATATTCTTTGTATTTTTCATATACTTTATATAATGGGTCATTCCGAGTTGATCGCATGCTAGCTACTTTTAGCAGCCATGCAAACGCATAGTCGCCGCCCATGAGGGAGTGTGTTTTCACTTTGCAAGTGTGTGAACGCGTGTGCAGCCGAGCGAGATGAAAATGTTTTTTGCAGTTTCTGAGTAGCTCTGGACTTACTCAGCCCTTGCGATCCCTTCAGTCTTTTTGGTCCCGGAATTGACGTCAGACACCCGCTCTGCAAACGCCTTGGACACACCTGCATTTTCCCAAACACTCCCTGAAAATTGTCAGTTGACACCCATAAACGCCCTCTTCCTGACAATCTCCTTGCGATCGGCTGTGCAAATGGATTCTTCGTTAAATACATCGCCCAGCAACGATCCGCTTTGTACTTGTACGACGTGCATGCGCATTGCGGTGCATATGCATGTGCAGTAGTAACCTGTTCGCTGCACTGCGAAAAACGGCAGAGAGCGATCAACTCGGAATGACCCCCATAGTCAGAACTCTGGCATATATGTTAGCATGACAGGAAAGGCTCTGCCTCACTTTCCTCACCCCACCGCACATCACTGTTAGGCAAAGGCAGCAGGAGTGAAGTTTGTTGACAGAAGTGTGAAGAATGAGTACTAGCAAAAGGGGAGATCACAGATATGAGAAAGCACAAGGTCAAAGCAGTGCTCATAATGGTGTGTGGGAGAAGTGGTCACAATGGAGAGGAGTTTGGAAATAGAAGTCGCGTTGGGGTAGTTATTATGTATAAACTGATTAATTAGTTTGACCAATTCTGTGCTTTATCATCTTGTTAATTGTACATATATACTGTACTATTGTGTGCGTGCATGTGATTGAATATGTTCTTTATACACACACCCATTATATATATATATATATATATATATATATATATATAGATATAGATATATATATATATATAGATATATATATACACACACACACACACACACACATACTGTATTTTATATATACAGTATATAAAATGCAGCATGTATATATTATAACTTTCTTATTAGTATTAATACAGTACTTTCTTTTGAGCTCCTCTGTAAAGTGGAAAAATGAATCTGAAGTCTTCAGTGTAGCATTTAGAATGATCGAGGAACATATTGCATTGTATCATTCTTTAATTTAGAGAGTCCAGAATAATGTCAACAATTAATAAATGATTGTATTTAAATTTTTATTTTTTGTTTGGATTAATATGTTTTGTGTCACATGACTATTGTTGCTACTTGGCTTTGTATGTTTGAGGACACATATAAGAGATTGACTTGCCACTGCTGTTGCCAAATAATGTCAAATGCAGGGCTGGCAACAGACACATTGGGGCCAGGTACACTGTTGATGTCCCTGCCCTCAAAAAAAACACCATCCTCGACCACCATACCCACATTACTGTATGCAATTTTTTTGTAGACTCGACTCAGTGGCATGATAAAGGGTCCGCTGATATGCTGCTTCAGGGGTGGGGAGGGTGTCTTCTGCAGTGCTGCTTACTGCTTGGTCTGGTTGGTTATCCAGTGCACTTGCTCCCTTCTAGCTCCTGTTCCTACTAGGTGACTGCAGTGGCATGGCAAGAGTTGCAGGGACAGAAAAGGGAGCAAATCTAAGGGACACTACTCTCTACTTATTCTACTTGATCTCTCTGCTGCTTTTGACACTGTGGACCATCCTCTCCTACTGCAAATCCTTCACTCCATTGGTCTGCGTGACACTGCCCTCTCTTGGTTGTCGTCCTACCTTTCTAACCGTTCATTCTCTGTCTCCTCTCATGACTCCACCTCCCCCTCACTTCCACTAACTGTAGGGGTACCCCAAGGTTCTGTCCTTGGTCCTCTTCTCTTCTCTCTCTATACGTCCTCACTAGGTAAGCTCATTAGTTCTTTTGGTTTCCAATATCATCTTTATGCTGATGACACTCAAATCTATCTTTCCTCTCCAGACCTCTCCCCTACTCTCCTCACTCGTATCTCCAACTGTCTCTCTGCTATCTCTTCCTGGATGTCCCAGCGCTTTCTTAAACTTAACATGTCTAAGACCGAGCTGATCATCTTCCCTCCCTCCCGCATAACCTCACCTCCTACAATCTCATTATCTATTGATGACACTACTATCTCCTCTACCCCCCAAGTGCGCTGTCTTGGAGTAATCCTTGACTTCTCCCTCTCCTTCAAACCTCACATTCAGCACCTCTCACAAACCTGCCATTTTCATCTAAAAAATATTTCCAGGATCAGACCCTTTCTGACCCAGGATGCTACTAAGACACTTATCCACTCACTGGTCATCTCCAGACAGGACTACTGTAATCTCCTCCTGACTGGCATTCCTGACAAATACCTCTCTCCACTCCAATCTATCCTCAATGCTGCTGCCCGGCTCATTTTCCTCACCAAACGCACTACGTCCACCTCTCCTCTCTTACTAGACCTTCACTGGCTTCCCTTCCCTTTCAGAATCCATTTCAAGCTTCTCACACTTGCTTACAAAGCCCTCACCCACTCCTCTCCCATCTACATCTCTGATCTTATCTCGCTTTACACTCCCACCTGTCCTCTTCGCTCTGCTAATGCTCGCCGACTCTCCTGCCTACGGATTACTTCCTCCCACTCCTACCTCCAAGATTTTTCACGCGCTGCACCACTTCTCTGGAATTCCCTACCTCTCCCCCTCAGACTCTCCACCTCTCTACAAAACTTCAAACGGGCTCTCAAGACCCACTTCTACACCAAACCCAGCCAAATCTCATCCTAAACCTCTGTTCCACACTCTCTATGTACCCCATCTGTCTCACCCCTGTCTGTCTACCCCTCCCCGTTAGAATGTAAGCTCTCACGAGCAGGGCCCTCTTCCCTCATGTGCTTACCCTTTTCTTACTTTAATAATCTTCAACTGCACCAAATCAAGCAGTCTTCTGCCACCTGATACTTATTCCAGTGTCATCTGCTGATGTAGCTATGTTTATTTACCCTGTACTTGTCCTATATTGTCGTCAACTGTAAGTTGCTGTTTTCTTGTTTGATTATTTGTTTATGTACTCTGTAATTGGGCGCTGCGGAACCCTTGTGGCGCCATATAAATAAAGGATAATAATAATAATAATAATAAAAAGGGCCAGTGCAGTGCCATTCATAATTACTGCCTTGCTGCATCATTGAATACTATTAAAGGGGCAGACTAGATGGGCCAAGTGATTCTTATTTGCCGTCAAATTCTATGTTTCTACTATGCTGCATGTGTGAATGCCAGATGATGTTCCCTTGGGGTGCAGGGGTAACCTTTGATTCTTTTTCTTGATGTAATTAGAAATGCACCGGGTGATCCGTATGTGTCACCACACCATAGTCTGGAGGTGCATTTACCCATACACACTTATATAAAAGTTTGTTTGCAGCCTGCAGTAATTCTTTATGCCTGATGTACACTGTTTGTTGTGCCGTGAAGAGTTAATATAAACATCACTTTATAGAAGGGACCCTGTGCATACCTTGCTGGTGCACTGGAGGAGAGAGAGGGAAGCAGTGACCATATAAAGGAACAGCAGGAATGCAGCTATCTTGCACAAGGAGAAGAGCAGAAGTTTTAAAAAGCAGTTCTCCCGGTTAGGGAGCAAAGCTGTGGAAAGTAACGGTCTGAGGCCCTCATTCCGAGTTGTTCGCTCGCTAGCTGCTTTTAGCAGCCGTGCAAACGCTAAGCCGCCTCCTCCTGGGAGTGTATTTTAGCTTAGCAGAAGTGCGAACGAAAGGATCGCACAGCAGCTACAAAATAATTTTGTGCAGCTTCAGAGTAGCTCCAGACCTACTCCTAGCTTGCGATCACTGCAGACTATTTAGTTCCTTTTTTGACGTCACGAACACGCCCTGCGTTTGGCCAGCCACGCCTACGTTTCCCCAGTCATGCCTGCATTTTTATCTGGCACGCCTGCGTATATTCACTCACTCCCTGAAAACGGTCAGTTGACACCCAGAAACACCCACTTCCTGTAAATCACTCTGCGGCCAGCAGTGCGACAGAAAAGCGTCGCTAGACCTTGTGTAAAACTACATCGGATGTTGTGAAAGTACGTCACGCAGGCATGTTGCGCCGCATATGCATGCGCAGAAATGCTGATTTTTTTTGCCTGATCGCGGTGCTGCGAACAAAAGCAGCTAGCGATCAACTCGAAATGACCACCTGAGTGCAGTTGATAGAGCCACTGGGAGATCTGACAGCATGTGCAGGCAAACATTCTCATGGGAGGAAGACTCACTCTCTGAAGTAGCTGAGTACCTGTAGCAGGAGCAGCGGAGGAGGTGCATACTAACCAAAAGGCTCATCTCCGGAGTGGGGCAGGTGTGTGGAGACTATGAGGACTAGGTCTCATAGAAGGTCCATCAGGGAGGAAAATTCTGCAGCAGCTGCTGCCCCCACATGTATTGGGTCCATCCAGACTCAGGTCCCCTCAGAACCTTGGGCCCAGCACAGATGTACCCTTTGTACCCTCCTGTTGCTGGACCTGGTCAATTGCATGACAAGTTATGTGTTATCTGGTACATCAGTGCATATGCCAAAGGTCTTATTTACAATATGCATGTATAACTGGGATTGACTTTGTGTTTGTAAATATACAGTGTACACAAACAAAAGTCCAAAAAAATGTAAAGGTCTGGAAAAAATGGGAAACTCATTAAATTTATTAAACAATGTATCATATTCCTTTTGGGTCAATTTTCAAGACAGAAGGTTGTGTGCAGTAAAACAGCAAGCTAAGAATCATGAGCCAATGACTGCCACGGCAACTTATGCACAGCAGTGATGGGTCAGGTGACAGCCACTGTGCAACATGATTAGAGAAATCATGTGGCCAACTAGGGTTAGTTTTATGCATAATATCCAAGTATACCATATAACAAAAAGTGACAGAGATGTTGAGATAGGATAAGTGGAACTGATAGTCTATAATGATCATCCACCAACCTATAGCTTGCATTGATCATTATAAAAGGGGGAGTGAGGCAACCATAGAGAAAATGGAAATAACATTTAAAAAAATAAAAAAACAGAAATAGAGGCAGGACACGTAAACCAGGTATATTTTAACATTACAAAAATGAGTTCTTTGTTAAATGATAACCAAGACAAAAGCAGTTTATATTAGGGAAATTATTACTAGTGTACAACTAAACTGTAATTACAAACAAAAATAAATAATCATAGTTAATAGAAGAAGCAGCTAGCAAAGCTGCTGTATTACTCAAAACAGATCCCAATCCTATACGAGATACCACAGTAGCCTGATGGTCAACTGCATAGTACATGTCAGCCAAAAGAAGGTGTGCAAAGCAAGCCTGTGAGTCAATAGGGATTCAAACAGTAGAAGTAGGGGAAAGAAACCAGTACAGTCTTTGAGAAATCATGTACAGTATATGAAAACTGGAGAGTGGGAATGAATAGGATAAAAATAAAATGACAATAAATAGCCATTCACCTACCATAAAAATAATGACAAAAAGCATGATTAAGAATTAAAACTTAGTAGTCAAATGAAATAAAATTATAATCAGTGTTAAAAACTATCTTAAATTATTAGCCAAAACAAAAGACAAAAAAGTAAAATGCAAAAAAAAAACACATACTGTAGTACAGTTGTAATCACGCTCATCTAGCCAGTAACTCGGCGTATTCCCGACAAGCCAGGAGCTGCAAGGACGTTTGCACGCCTACTGTATGCATGCACATAAGAATACATGGCTCAATGTACTAAGTCACACCCACTCCTCAGCATTGCACGTGTGCCTGTGGCACGGGCTGGATGAGTGTGGCTACATCTGTAAGTGTGCACAAAATCATGTAAAAAAATAAACAGATTCATCTCATTATTGTTCATACTGCAGTTTCATTTTCAGGATACTGAGTACAAGGGCACTATAAACTATTCAAATTCCAAACCTTCAAACTATTTTAAATACACAGATGAGTGAGAGTCCTTGCTGCAGTAGAGAGTCCTCTTGGCATCTCACTTTACCATTGAAAACGGTATTCCTGAATAGTCTTTTATTCCAAATTGACATTAAAGTAATGTGTTCAGTAAATAAATGAAACTAAAGTATTTCCATTTGATGGGCCTACACACTATCACTACTAGACATACAGTAAAAGGACATGCAGTGGGTCTGCTTGACAAAGTCCACTGTGCCCACATACCAACCTGTCCTTTATACTGTACGATAATCTTTTTTTACAGAACTTGGATCTCAATTAAGGACTCTAGAAATGTTTCTGTAATATTCTCTCTTTAAGATCCACCAGGCTATTTGTCCTGAATTTGCTTCACATGTCTCTCTGCAATTCTAGTTTGCAAATTACTACTGTGTTACCTTGGAATGTTTTACTTTGTTTTATTATGAGAGGTAGCATAGAAAATATTCTGTTACGCCAATTATGTATACAACAGAAAGTTTCAATGAAAAGAAAATCTTTAGATTGTTTCTGCAATCACTGTGAAAAGAAATAAATACATTTGAAATGCATTGCCATTAAAACAAAAGGCCATTTCTATGACAAACATAATTTGTGAATAGTGCTTGAAAAATACAAAATACAATGGAGAAACAAATTATATTCATTTCTTACTGGGATGCATGTATGTTTTAATACAATGAACTCTTTTACCAGACTTCTTTTTGCCCTTTGTCTTCATCTCTTTAGCAGCTATGACAGGGCTTTGGAGAAAGTAACGTACTGTAATTGCAAAAAAGCACAACATATACAATACTGTTTTCTGCTATTAAACATTATCTCCAACCCCATGTTTCCTGGTATTATTTAAGTAACTTTGTTAATATGGTACTGTGCAAAGTGAAAATTGAGACTATAGTCGAATAAAAGAACAATACCCTCTCTGAAAGGGTTATATCTCATACCTACAATTAATTTCTGAGCTAAATTATTACAGTAATAATATTTGTTCAGTATGAAAAGATCTAAATAATGTAGTACTTTAATATTTAGTAAAATACATTTTAATTAAAGTAATACTTTACATTTTACAGCAATATTGAGGAACTTTACCATGATGCCCAGGTACTGTATTATAAGAAAGAAAAGATAAAAGCATGTTCCGAACTGTCAGTTTGTTTGTGAGAATTAAAGTAATGTATCTTATTTTGGGAGCTTCTGCACAGATAATGGCAAATTTTCAGAAATCCTTTACAATCGAATGATAATGTCCCTACAGTATATTATGATAATAGGTAAGCAAACATACACATCACAAGATTCCATCTTGTTGTCTAATCTCAAGGCAAACACTTACTATAATCCATAATACACTTAATTTTCAAATTATATTCCAAAATCTAATCTCTCCCCTCACCCCTCTTTTACTGTAATAACCTATAATCCAGAGAAGGTACAGAACCTGTAAAATCCCTAACTATGTGGTTTGATAATGTCAACTTCCTAAAATAACTGTGATTGTTAGACTGTCAAGTCAGAATTCTCAAACATGAGCACATGGTAGAATTTTGATTATCAGGTTAATGGTTGATCTTATCACCTACTGTATGAAAGTAATAATTGTCATTTACAAAGGTGCAAATGTCACAATATTGACTTGGCATTGGTTGGTATTAGTCTCAGATAATATATTGATACACTATCCCTAGATTGCTTCCAATGCAATAAAGTTTATACTGTTATCTTAACTATGTTTGGAAGAGCCGTAGACCCAAGCTGGAGGGGTAGTAGCATTGGCTGTTTGTTGAGTCAAGTCAGAGATTGGTTCGATGAGGTCTCACCTTAACCTTACGTTGCTTTAGAGAGACTTCGCACAGCCCTTTAAACTCCCAGATTTACTGTGGCTCCCTGAATTTATTAAACCTTTGGGTCAGTGACTATCTAATGCAGTGTTGGCAACAATATTGGCTTGGAATCAGTTGGTGTCAGCCTCAGATGATATATCATTACCATCTCTGGCCCTATCTTTGACTGGCATAGCTAATCTGATACCACACCTATAGTTGGATTCCTTGATTAGCAGCCGTCTACATTGGTAGATGTTATGTCTGAGAATGAGCTGTTTCCATTTTTATATTTATAATCTGGTTATGACATTCCAGTTTGGGATTTCTATAAATATTTGCAATTAAAACATTAGCTACAGGGCATATTGTCTTTCCCTTTAAGAAAGCTGGCTTTCCCAGCATATGCGTTACCATGTTTCATTTCTCCCAGTCACAAAGAGGGTATAACAAATGGAAGGCAAAAGTACACACCTACGGCGCTGCACACCAAAGCAGCAGAGATATTACCAAAATAAGTCACCAAACTCACACAGATAGTGAAAAAAAGAAATTAAATGATCTCACTTGTGCTTCAGATTGTCCAACAGGAGATGATTATTTTCTGTCAAACAGGCATTGTCCATGTAAAGAATAGAGAAACATAAACAACACAATAGTGTAATACTGTCAGAGACTTATAACAGGCTCCATATGTAAAATAGTGCAGTACTGTAGTTCCCAAACGGTGTGCCTGGGCACCCTGGGGTGCTGTGAGGCTCTTACAGGGGTTCCTTGGGTTGGTGGTCTGCGACCAAATCAATTTATTTATGGTCAAAGTGATAGGCCAAATCAATGCTAATGGCTGACAATCATAAAGTATGTGGACAATCAGAAGGACAACTATGTACCACCACATAACTGACCCTAAGGATGATAGGTAGGCATAAATTACTTTTTTTTTTTTCAAATTTATCAATAAAGAACATTTATACTAGGGGTGCCATAAAAAAAATTCTGATAGTCTAGGGCATAGGTTCTCAAACTCGGTCCTCAGGACCCCACACAGTGCATGTTTTGCAGGTCTCCTCACAGAATCACAAGTGAAATAATTAGCTCCACCTGTGGACCTTTTACAATGTGTCAGTGAGTAATTAATACACCTGTGCACCTGCTGGGTTACCTGCAAAACATGCACTGTGTGGGGTCCTGAGGACCGAGTTTGAGAACCTCTGGTCTAGGGAATCCTTGATTCAAAAAAGTTCGGGAACCACTGTAATAGTGGATGAAATGGTGATTAAGACAGTCCCAGACAAAATATAAAGGTTCTCAAGTTCCGTTCTAGACACCGGGGATGTGCTGAATTAAAGTGCAAAGTAAAATGATCGATCATAGCACTCTTGATTCCCCCTGATCTAATCATTAAGGACAGAACTTAGGGCCTAATTCAGACCTGATCGCTGGGCAGCATTTCTTGCTGTCCTGCGATCAGATAGTTGCTGTCACTATCCTGGTGTGGTGATTCTCCAGATATGCCAATCTGAGAATGCTGCCCATGAAACCTTAATGTTTACCTCAGCGTGTGTGGTAAATCCATGCAGTAACTTCCACCAGCAGAAGTACCAGTTGCTGTGCTAGCCAGGCTAAGCAACTTTGAGGAACCATGCCCAGGGCAAGCTTCTGCTCTCACCCGCACACAAAGTTATTAATACATAAAAATTAGGTAACCTTACCTCTCGAGGCTTTGGATTTGTAAAACACAAATTCCAGAAATAAGATTAAGAATTTTTAATCCAAGTAAAATCTTCAAATCTTATTGTTTCAGAAAACAGAAAGTTACAAGAATATAATGGAAAGTCACACACGTAAATACAATTTCAAATAAAATAAAAAATAGGGAATTAAACAAAACAAACCAATCCAGTCTCTTTGGATTTTATAGTTATGGGATAAGGCCTCCCGTTGGTGACTTATGAAACATCTATATCCGTTGATAGCCTCATGCAGAATGAACACCTTTCAGCCTGTGTTTCTCATATTTAATACTCAGACTGCACTCCCCACAGCACCCTCTTTAGGATTTGTTTTAACTCTTCCAAGCAGGGAAGGTATTGAGCGTTAGCTCATAGTGGGCTTCCAAGCCACTCTCTCAGGGGTTAATGGCCTTATCTTCTAATAGTCTTTGAAGCTCTGGTCATGTGTAAACAAACGGACAGTTCTGAGAGACACAGGCCAGTAAGGGTCTCTAAGGGATTTCCCCCAGGCACTTCAATACATTCTCCAAGCCATCTCTGGTTCTCTGCATCAAAGGGTATCTGACACCTCTGTACAGTAAACAGCTCTATACAAGCAGATCAATTAAGTCTCTACCATTTAGCATGCAAAGACATCTGACTGGTATTATACAATTGTACATTGAAATTTGTATTATTCTGATTAATGTATCAATCATGCCCATTTCGATATAACCCAGATGCATTGGCATACCATCCATTGATACACCACTCAGATATCCTGATATCACATAAGTTGATATCACACTACTTATTAACAGGCCTATTCCTACTTGAAATAGCCTGCATCATGACAGCTGCCGCCTACAGGGAGAGTGTAAATTCACTGTGCATGTGTAGCTGATCTGCAAAAATCCACTTTGTGCAGTCAGTGCACAACCCAGGACTTACTCCTCTAGTGCGATGAGAACAGGCTGATTGGGACCAAAATATGATGTGACAACATTTGTGAGGAATAAAGAAGCCACCTGATAAAGCATTCTTAGTGGAGAGTCATTCTTTGTGAAGCAAGCCTTCATGAACTGTTATCAAAAATGTACAAGTGGTGTCTGACTTTTTACAAGTATTATCATTTGTTGGATCCTTCTACTACCTGTATTTCATGTGGCAGAGGCCAGACTCTGGTTCTCTGGGTTGGTGGGTGGGTAAATCAGCCTGTATAAAAATAGGTTTTGTTTGCAAATGTGTAAAATATACACTGTGTGTTATTCTAAGAGGAACATGTTTACACAGGTTGATTGTTTAAAAGTAAAAGGCAAAGTGTTGTGGTATTTGCTAAAGCAGAGCAGCAGAGAAAGGGCTAAAATAATAAAAGGTGTTTTTTCCTGCAGAATGTGTTCTCTGACTAAAAACTCAAGTGTTCTGAATCAATCTCATTAAGCAAGCTGTGGTTCAGAGAGAAAATCTCTTGCAAGATAATTAAAGGACAGACAGAAATGCTGGTAATTGTAGTGCCACATGTAAATGTGTTGTCTCTGCTAGAAGAGTCTGTTGGCTGCCATCTAGAAGACAGTGCTTGATTAATTTTGTATGATATAAACTGTTAATTTATGCTGAGGGATGCTAAGTTTCCTTTTTCTAAACCTCCAGATATCAAAATGAAGGAAATACTGCAAATGTTCGTGAGCAGGTTACAACAAAGTCAGCAGCAGCAGCTGGTATGGATGCAACAGCAGCAAGAACTGTGATTTGAAAAGCTGCTGCGGTAATTCCAGTGACAACTTCCAAGTGCTAAGAAAGAGCCCAAGCTTCAGAAAATTGGGCAACTTCTCTAATTTTTCTCACTCCAAGGCTTGATACATCTCCCCCTAAGGATGAAAACCAATTTACATCTACGATTTTGACTGAACATATAGGGCCGCTTTCACCAATTTAATACAAACTTTTATAGTTAATGTAACCCATCAATATGGTAAAAGACAAACATGAACTTAGTTGATAGTTTAGACCTAAATTAGAAATAGGTTGGATTTGCTTGGCAAAATGTTACCGTTGTTATGTGTATTTTTCAGTATGTGCAAATGCAGCTTACAATGAGGTTCCCAGTCCCTCACTGAGATAAATAAGAAATACAGACTTATTGTGGTTAATAACTGATCCTTAGGGACATGCATATAACTTGTGAGGTGTAATTAAACCATGCATGTAGCTCTCAAGGTAATGTCTCCAATATTGAGTTTTTATTAATTAGCCCTTTCGAAGGAGAATACATATACATATCTGGTCATATTGGTAAAAGTCACATGGTTTCATTTAGCACATTGACTTCTACTAAGTAATATTGTGCTTTATTATTTTTATGAGAAGAGGAAAAATATATGGATCCCACAGTAGAGACTTTAAGCATAAAAGTTTTATTATTATTTTGAGATTATATTACACACAAACACACACACACACACACACACACACACACACACACACACACACACACACAGTATATAGCACCAACATATTCTGCAGGGCAGTACAGAGAAAGTTCCTGGATTCATAGCAGCCCCTACCCTATTAGAGATTACATGTAAATTCCCTGCCACACATAAACATACAATATGGCCATTATAGTTTGAGCTAATTAATCTACCTGTGTGTTTTTGAACTGTTGGAAGAAGCCACATGAATCCCACATAGAAATATACAAACACCACTGTCACAGCATTTTCAACAGATTGTTATGTAAAGCCCCAGTGCAGCTATGCAAAAATACCACTGTGCCAAATTGCTTCATTATATTTAGAATGGGAAAAAAATAATTCTCTACATACAGATGGGTCCTCCATTATCTTGGCTGACTGAGGCATTAGTCACGATCGGGCATATGCAGCGTGCCTGGGCGCAAGGAGGCGCATCTAGTCGAAGGGAGCGTGTGGTCTCTATTAAAATACAATACTTAACTACAGCATAAGAACTACTTTACTGGTGCGTCTCATTATGCTACATTGTGCTACAGTATGTCATACAGTATATAACAGTATATACAGTACAGATGCAAATAGTACAGCATATGCAGATGCAAACAGTATGGTCTATTGATGTTAGGGATATGTGAGTGTCCAAATCCCGTAGTATTAAGTATAATGGGAAGAGATAAAAGCTCATCCCTAAGTTCCTGGATGCCAAATCACTGTGTGAATAGTTTATACAGACGCAAATTAATGTTTTAAAACACTTGTGTATGCAGACGCAACTAATGTATAAAAGGAATAAAGTAGTTTATTGACTTTACAGTATGTACAGTGCATTAAATGAATCGAATCCAGGACCCTCAGCGTGGGAGGTGGGAGCCTTCACCGCTAGCCTACATCGCTGCATGGAAGATGCACAAGTTCATGTGAAAAAGTAATGCAAGTAGCGAATCCTTCCCATTGGTGTTCGTTTATGCCGTTAGGGGTCTCGGACGCTCATTTAGTGCACTATACATACTGTAAAGTCAATGAGCTACATTATTCCTTTCACACATTAGTTGCGTCTGCATACACAAGTGTTTTAACACGTTCGTTTGCGTCTGAATAAACAATTTATTTTATTTTATTTTTTACTCTCTCTGTCTGACGATTGGTCACCATCTGTGTGTACACTATGCAGTACAGGACTGTATATTAACATTTCAGTCGCCGCTGACCACTTGCCAGAGCTTGTACTGTAGATCAAACTGCTGCTATTAAAACTAAAGAACTGGATTAGTGGAGCATTAGCCACTCAGTGGTGGAGATGTGTATTGCATGCTGAGTATCTAGTCGCGCCTCAACGTGCCTGTCCGTGATTAAACTCAGCAACCTAACTATCGCCTAGGCGTGACTAAACCTCCATCTGAGCACAGAAACAGTCAAGATAACAGAGGACCCATCTGTACTATAGCTGGATGCTATCCATATATACAGGCTAAGAACAAACTAAGAGGACATGTGTCTATCGGGAGGCATTTCATATGCCGGCTGTCGGGATCCTGGTGCTCACCATACCAGCGCTGGGATCCTGACAGCCGGCATACCGACAACTAGTCTCCCTCTTGGGGTGTCCACGACACCCCTGGAGGGAGAATAAATAGCGTGGCATGCATAGCGCACCACCGTGCCCGCAACGTGGCAAGTGCAGCAAGCCCGCAAGGGGCTCTTTTGCACTCAACCTGCTGTCTGCATGTCAGCGCTCAGGAACCAGGTGCCGGTATGCTGGGCACCAAAATCCCAAGTGCTGGCAAAACATAGTAGACCCGTGTCTATCTCTTATTGCCTGCAGTGTATTATACAGTATGTTTGGATATCGTATCATTTTCATTGTCATGTCACACCTTCAACAATGTCATACTTGCTTTGGCCTCACAAACTTCATCCCAAGCTGCTGAATTGTGAGCATAATTTTAAACTTGAATTAGACTGACAGTAAAGTTTTGGAATCTTTAGCATCAATATCACACTAATGAATGATAGGCTCTGCCAGTGGGTTAAGAAACATTTTTAGAAACCATATTAAGTCCTTCTACATTAAAATTTTTATTCATTAATGTTAGAATTTATATTTGATAATTGTATGAAGAAAAAATAAGGGTAGTGTTAACCTTAATAAGATTTCATAGACATTAATCTCAGGCGATTCATTGATCAAAGTAATGTAGAATAATATAGCCCAACGTTTTCTACGTGATTAATAATATAAGATTTAATCACAGTGACTAAAAATCACCAAAGACAAACTAAAGACAAAAAATTAAATCATGAGCAATCTGTCAGTGATTTGCTGAAACATAACTGCCATACAACAAAACTTGTTTTACATAGAAATTAATAAAAAAAAAAGGTATTTCTACAGTGTAGAAAATATTTTTTTTTTCGTATTAAGATGAATATGATGCAATAATTCACATGCAGAAATAATGGTTCATTAATGTTCTCATAGGCTTAAGAGACTAATAGAACACAGCATGTATACTCATTTACTTAAAACCAGTTGAAAATCTAACAAGTGGTTATAAATAGTAAAGTCAAATTTATAGATAATGTATATAAAAACAGTTTTAACCTGTTGAATGTCTGTTGAGTTCATTTCTATAAGTAATCCCTGTTTGTATGGTTTTGTAGTGTGTTCCTCTTGACACCTACCTGGTGATGCTCTTAGTTTAAATGCTTTACTGTAGCACCCACTCTTATCGGGTCAGTTCAGACAAAAAAGAAATACTACACAAATAAAAATATAAAAAATAATATATTAAATAAATAGGTGTGGTGCTTAGGCATAACTGGTAAAAACAATAAATGCCAGGTCCCCTGAAATCAATTATGTATTATAATTTATTTATCTGTAATCTCAACACTTTTCTTCACTTCTAATAGTACATTGCACCAGAATCATTTGATTCAGCTAGCTTCAGCTTGGGGATAACAATAAATGAGAAAAGCCAGGATTCTACACTTTCCTACACTTTTACAAGTGTGCCATTCCTACTCTCCCATTAATCTTATGCTACATCTGGGTTACCATACTTCCCAACATTACCCTCTCAGACTCCAGGAGGGACAGAATGCTCTGCTCCTGGACTTCCCTCTTAATTTATGATTGCCATCACCTGTGCTGAAACACCTTTCTTATTTATTAACTTGTTAAAAACAGGTGATGGCAATCATACATTAAGAGGAAAGTCCAGGAGCAGAGCATTTTGTCCCTCCTGTAGAGTGCCATGTTGGGAGGTATGGGTTACCATAATAACCCTATAATCCAGCACAGGTTCTGTGGCTGGCTAAATTAAAGCCTGCATGTCACCTGTTTTTAATCAGCACATAACCCATTGTAGCAGGGTTAGGGGAACAGGTACCATCTCCTGGGATAGATGGCAGAGCACAGCAGCTGAGAGATTACACAAATCCAAGGTTTCTGGTACAGCTGGCCTCGACTAGTTTTCTTGTGCAGCAAAACAAAATAAAACATTAAAATAAATGCCTCGCCGTCTGGCACTAACTAAACACAGATTATTCCTAACTCCCTATAAAAACATAAGCAGTATCATCAGGATTAGCTCATGTTTCCAATTAAAGATTCCTCTTATAAAGACTCTGCAGTCTCTTTTTCCCCAGTTAGTTTGAGAGAGCTAATGCTTATGCTGATAGTGTTATAACACTCTCATGCAGTTGAAATCACTAATTATCCTTCTGTGAGGCTAAAATCCCAAAGACCTGAACTGTGCCTAAATGGAGGGTGTACCCACCCTCTCTTCTCACATCCAAACCCAGGATCCCTTTCTGGCTTTTAGTAAAAGCAAAAAGCTTTCAGCAGAGCCAATTAAATATTCCTGGGGTTTTAAAACACACAGGAAAGAACCCTGAGGCAAATATACCTACCTTCCACCACTATTCCAGTGATTTTGTCACACTATGTAAGTCATAATTATCCCAGATTGAAGGGATATTAAAGAAACCCCTATACATTGTACAACATTCTACTGTATGGTAGTTATTTTTTTACAGCTAAACATTGAATGACATTGCTTTTTTTTAAACTGTTTCATTTTCATAATTCAATTTCATAACAATGTTGCTCTAATTGTTGTGTTTTAACCCGCTGTCAGGCACACCTCTGGGACTCCCGTGTTCAGGCGCAGTGAGCCTGACAGGCGCCTGTTATAAAATCATCATTAGCACCTAATTAACTCAATTCTAAAGCTCTTAGAGTGATCAGTGACCTTCATTAGGACATACAATGAGAGAAATCATAAGTTTTACGGGCCATTTCAGCAGAAAATCTGAAGCAAAAAAGAGAAAACATGAACACTAGTATAAGTTTTGGCGCAATGGGCCTGAGAGGCCACCCTGGACAAACCTACATATTTCTGCTAATATCTGCAACCTTTGTAATTTTCATTCATAAAATGAGCAAAATGAACAATTAATAGATGAAAATAAAAGGAAAAACCAACCTTCAAAATGAGTTTGGGTGCAGTGTGCCTGAGAGGCCAGGAGGGTCACTAATGTACTCCATGCAGGCGGTGAGAAAACTGACTAGGGGGGTTTTGAACAACACCTAGAGATAGGAAGGTACTAGGAGGGACAGGCCCCTGTGCCCCCTTTGGGGCGGAGAGAGGAGCAAGAACAGCTTTGTGGTGCCTGTCAGGCCAGCTGCGCCTGACTGAGGGTTAATAACAATAAGAATTAGACTTTTCTAGAATCTTTGACCAATACTGTAACTAATCCATGCAAATGCTGTGGGGCCCAGAAGCAGAAAGAACATATGTCACAGAGTAAATCATATATCTTAAAACAGGGGTTTCCAACTCAATTCCTCAAGTACCCCCAACAGATCGGGATTTTGTTAATCAAGCAAAGGTGATATAATTTATTTAGCTGGGTCAGTAATTATTCTACTAGTTTCCTTAGACAGAAAAAATGAGAACATGACCTGTTTGGTTTACTGATGAAATAAAGGTGTTGTGATAACTGCGCAGAGTACACTGTAGAACAAGCAGCACATACACTTTGCGAAATATTCACAAAAATTTCAAAGGTATACAGTGGGAGATAAATAAAGTGTATAATTGCGCTTACACTGTACAAGGATGTAACAATCTGGGTATGAAGCTCTCATGGATTTCAAATGGAGATAAGCAATGAACCAGAGAGGGAAACCTTTCAATGATATAAAAGAACACACAATAGTGCAAGTATGCCAAAAATAGAGTATAATTCCCTTTAATGGTCAGTATATCAAACTCACAAACGTAGGTTTTTTCAAAGCATGTCAAATTGTGATGGGTCACAAATATGGATCATAAATGGATCGTGCTTCTTCCTTATGGGGGAGTGGAGAAACTGGAAGAAAATAAAGTGCAATAGTGCAAAGACCTTATGTGCAAAATAGCAGTTTTAATTAGCACCAAAATGCACTCACAAACATAAATAAAAACAAAGCTTGTAATAAAGGCTGGTGGATGGAGTCTATACTTATCAAGGGATAAGTCTCATGGAGGTCCCACAGAGTTCCGGATGCTCGAGGGGGTTCTCAGAGAAGCTCCAGGTCCAAAAAGCGTCCAAGTATAGCCACAGCTGCTTAATGCATTTCGAACCAACAGGGTTCTTCCTCTAAACGCTTCTGAGGAAGAACCCTGTTTGGTGCTAATTAAAACTGCTATTTTGCACATAAGGTCTTTGCACTATTGCACTTTATTTTCTTCCAGTTTCTCCACTCCCCCATAAGGAAGAAGCACGATCCATTTATGATCCATATTTGTGACCCATCACAATTTTACATGCTTTGAAAAAACCTACGTTTGTGAGTTTGATATACTGACCATTAAAGGGAATTATACTCTATTTTTGGCATACTTGCACTATTGTGTGTTCTTTTATATCATTGAAAGGTTTCCCTCTCTGGTTCATTGCTTATCTCCATTTGAAATCCATGAGAGCTTCATACCCAGATTGTTACATCCTTGTACAGTGTAAGCGCAATTATACACTTTATTTATCTCCCACTGTTTGGTTTACTGGAAAAGTGGAGTTGAAAACCCCTGATTTAAAGTGCAAACTCAGTATACTGTAACTTCATAGATAATTATTCGGTTTACAATATAATTGGAAAATAATGAGGAAAATTTTTAATTCTGCTAATGTGTCAGATTGCCTCTAATGTAGGATCTGACTTCATAATGTTACAAAAGGATTCTGCTATGCGGGGCTGCCATCATAAATTGTGGGAAATAGATGAGGAATAGGTGGGAGACTGGAGAGAGAGAGGAGGAATAGGGGGAAATGAGAGAGAGAGAGAGAGAGAGAGAGAGAGAGAGAGAGAGGGAGAAACAGGAGAAAAAGACAAGGAATGGGGAGATAGAAGAGAGAGGAGGAATAGGGGGAGATGGAAGAGAAAGATGAGGAATAGAAGGAGAGGGTAGAGAGAGGAAGAATAGGGAGAGATGGAAGAGAGAGGAGGAATAGGAGGAGAAAGATAGGTGAAATAGAGGGAGTTGGGAGAGAGAGAAAGAATAGGGTAGATGGGAGAGAGAAGTACTATGGGCATACGAGAGGGAGAGGAGGAATGGGGGGATAAGAAAGATAGAGAATAAATGGGGTGATAGGAGAGAAAAAGAGGAGGAATAGGTGGAGATGTAAGAGAGAGGAGGAATAAAGAAAGACAGGATAGCGAGAAGGAATAGGAGGAGAAAGTAGGAATAGGGGAAGATGGGAGAGAGGAGGAATATGGGGAAATGATAGAGAGGAGGAATAGAGGAAAATGTTGTCTCTGGGGGTGTGTGGAGTCACAAATACACACTGGCTCCATTCCTTCATAAGATGCACATGAGGTCATTCTACTGTGCTAGCCAGAGTACAATAGTATTGTATGATGGCCCAATATCCTGCCATAGATTTTATGATTATGTATAATAGCTCAATATCTTCCCATTGATTTTATTTTATGTACATAGATACAATAAACTAATTTGTATAAGTAATTTGTGTACAATATAATGCAAACTGAATAAAATCTAGTTGTATGCAAATGTTAGAAAAAGAAGCAACTGGTCAAACAGATTATGATGAAATTACAGATTAATTCATAATTTACATAATGCATGCTATCTGAGCTATCAGCTGCCTCATATTGACTTTTATCATTTTGCAGAATTATAGCTATACAGTAGTTAGGAGAATCAGAGTCTTTGTAGAACATATTCCTTCATTTTCTGTTACATTTCTACTACAATATCTGTTTCAAATCAACTCTTGTTGTAATCAAGTCTTGTGAAAATATTAATACACGTGCTTTTTCTGCTAAACTGTCAAATGGCTAATTATCCTGAGCTATGATGGGGAAGACTAAATCAATAAAACAGTCATTATTACTGTGGAGCTTGTCTTTTAAATTTCAAAGAATAGGTTGTTGATTGGGAAAGACTTTTACGGGTATGAAACTGCTCTATTACTATCCTGAAAAATGAAAAGAAAAGATACCCAATACAGTCATAACACTGCCTAAATTTAATAATGTACATTTAAAAAATGGTTTAGAGAATTGATTTTTTTATACTATTGCGAGTTACATATTTAGCTGTTTAATTGACAAAAATAATATGCCATAAAAACCAATACAGTTGAAATAAACATATAGCTATTTGCTTATTTTAGAAAATAAATATAAAACACAGATGGTGCATATTTCTATTAAATATGCCTGGAACCAGAGATCCTGATGTGTAGTAAACATGTTAGATCATATCAAGGCACATAATGTTGCTAACAAGGAAAAAGTGTACTGTAACTCATGGTTTCACAACATCACTAATACAGTAATTAGTACAAGTGTGGATCTTTTAAAACGTGTCAGTCAGTAATGAATACACGTGTGCTCATGAACAGACTATCGAACACATGCACTGTCAGTGCTCCCTGGGGACTGTAATTGGGAATTACTGGTCTTGAAACCGCAAACGTGACATTTGCAAACTTTCATAAAATATTAGTAAGGGGAAGACGTATTAAACTTTGGAGAGAACTAAAGTAGAGACAGATAAATCCCTAACCAATCAGCTCCTGTCATTTTAGAGGTTGCGTTTGAAAAATAACAGCTATGAGCTGATTGGTTGGTACTTTATCTCTCTCCACACTTTGATAGATCATTTCCTATAAATGAAGAAACTATAGAAGAGTTTAACAATATATTTACTCTAACAAATGCGTGCATTTATATAGCAATGAAATTAAACTTTAAATAACTATCAAAACCTTCTTGTTTGACATAGATTATTTTATTAATATAAAAAGGACTGGATTTGAATAAGACTAATAAAAGCACAATTCAATTAAGATCAAATATGAATGTAGAAAAAGGCAACCTTGCCACACAAATTGCATTTGGTCTTTTGTGATGCCATGCTCCTATTGTACTTTACTGCACATGCATGTGCAATAAGGTAGAAAGACATGGAGGTCTATTCATAAATCAGTGAAGAAAATGGAGAAGTGAGCCTTTGGAGAAGTTGCCCATGCAAATTATAAATATTACTTCAGTGCTGATTGGTTGCCATGGGCAACTTCTCCACTTGCAGAGTTCTCCACACTTTTCACTGCTTCATGGAAAGACCCAATGGAGACTATATTTTGCTCTTTCTACAAGGGTAGAGGTTCCCAAATTCTGACATTACAATCCATTTTTAAGAATATTAAAACAATTTGACTTTGGTACTAATGAAGTTACCTGTGTTCAAGCATGGATATCCTTAAAACCTGGACTGTAATGGAGGAGTTTCCTAAGGGGAATTGTGGGAGGATTGAGGTTTACCATTCTGACTGCAAACAAGCTAAAGCAGTGTAATGGATTCATTGTCCCAATATACAAATGAGATCTCAAAATCTCACATTTCAGGTATTAGCAGAACCTATGGTGTTAAATGGTGTCAGCAGTGTGCGATGGACGTCATCCCACATGGCAGAATAGTTAACCAAGTTGAATGGCAGTTCGCCTAACACTGGGGGTCATTCCAACCCGATCGCTCTCTGCAGTTTGTCTCAGCGCAATGATCGGGTCGGAACTGCGCTTGCGCCGGCACCACAGTGCGCCGGAGCATGGCTGTCATCGCTGCCTTGCGATCACCTCTGAGACAGAGGCAGTCGCTGGGCTGGAGGGGGCTGAACAGCGGCGATAAGCCGCGGTTTAGAAGTTGCGGTCTGGCCAACACAGGCGTGGCCAGACAGTTTAGGGGGGCGGGCCGCGGCGGCTGCGTGATGTCTCACCCAGCCACTGTTGCCAGTGGCAGTGAAGACCAACTCCCGGCCAGCCACAGGAGCTGCGCTGGCCAGGAGTAACTCCTGAAATACAAAGGCATTACATGCTTTTGTATTTGTGCGGGGGGGCGGCACTGACATGCTGGGCATCCCCCCGCATGTCAGGGAACATGATCATAGCTGTGCTAAATTTAGCACAGCTACTATTAACTTGGAATGACCCCCATTGTGTAGTGACAGACCACTTTTACACATGCACACAGGGGTACAAAACATACTGGGGTAGGTAGAGTGCACTGAAAAGTACAAATTATATAACAATATATTTTTTTTTATGTTTTTAACTGGCAGCTCAGCTCACACTGTGTGGAGACACAGGGTTTATGTGAAGTAAACAAAGCACAGTAGGGTACAGTAGAATGGGTTGCAGTGTGCAGAACAGTACAAACAAATTATAACTTTTTTCATTTTTAAAACTTTTTAAAGAAATTACGGTTGGGGTCCACACTAATCGGTGTGTGTGTGTGTGTGTGTGTGTGTGTGTGTGTGTGTGTGTGTGTGTGTGTGTAATAAAAGAACGTGCATATAAGGTATTTGTTGTGATAAAAATTATGTATTTATTTAAGTGTAGTCACAATGCTACACATATGAATATAAATATATACCAATGGGTCACTATTGTCTTGCCAGGTTAATTGCACATACAATAGTTACAATGGTAAATACAGTGGATAATTCATCAAATACAATAACCATGATAATAAATAAATCAATGCTGTATGGTACAAGTACTTCCAGTCAATTTGACATTAATAAATTGTAAAGTAGTAGGTAGTTAAAATGCTGTGGCCATATACAGATGTGTCCTCTTACATCCATGCTGCTGTCACGGTAAACAGCCCTTGAAGTCGCATCATGCCGTGACAGGACTCTGTATCACTGAGCGGGGTTTTTTTTTTCCAGTTTTTCCCACTAAAATATGTTTTAGAAGCAAAGTAATGTAATAGGATGCACAAATAAAATTAAAATGATATGCAGCCTGCCTATATTCTGTGTGTAATTGCGGCTCTATCTGCATCCGAGATGCCAGTCTACAGTTTTTTTTCATGAAAACACTGTTGCATAGAATTTTGTATGCAAATACAGTAACAGTCACACACAGAATACAGGCATGCTGCATATCATTTAAATCAACAGCAGCTACCTGTGCATTCTATTACATACTCTGAATCTAAGATGCATATTCGTGGAAAAAAATGCAAAAAAAAAGACGTCTGGCACTATCAAGTCACACAACACTCACGCATTATGGGGGTAATTCCAAGTTGATCGCAGCAGGATTTTTGATAGCAATTGGGCAAAACCATGTGCACTGCAGGGGAGGCAGATATAACATGTGTAGAAAGCGTTAGATTTGGGTGGGTTATTTTATTTCTGTGCAGGATAAATACTAGCTGCTTTATTTTTACACTGCAAATTAGATTGCAGATTGAACACACCACGCCCAAATCTAACTCTCTCTGCACATGTTATATCTGCCTCCCCTGCAGTGCACATGGGGGGTAATTCCAAGTTGATCGCAGCAGGATTTTTTTTAGCAGTTGGGCAAAACCATGCTAAACTGCTAAAAAAAATCCAGCTGCGATCAACTTGGAATTACCCTCATGGTTTTGCCCAATTGCTAACAAAAATCCAGCTGCGATCAACTCAGAATTACCCCCTATATGTAATGAGACTTGAAGCACATGGAGAAAAGATGTAAGAGGACACATCTGTACATATGAAATAATAGGTAGTCAATAAGCTGTTACCAAATACAGGTCTCTTAATAGTGGTGGGTGTAACAAATTCGGGGTCCTGTGTTCTTTTTAAATGTTTTAGTCTTTTTTTTACTTTTTTTGCAACTTACAAACAATATGAAGTCACACTGATTAGGTGATTGCAGTGGGTAGGCACTGCAGAGTCAGTGCAGCACCTCTGTGTGATGGACTTAGACTAAGGGGACTGGTCATAGCTTGTGGATGGACACAGCGCAGCCACTTAGATGGACACAGCATAGCCACTTGTGAATGGATACCGCACAGCCACTTGTAGTAAATGGACACAGCACAGCCACTTGTGAATGGATACTGCACAGCCACTTGTAGTAAATGGACACAGCACAGCCACTTGTGAATGGATACAGCACAGCCACTTTGGTGGACACAGCAGCACAGCCACTTAGCTGGATACTGCACAGCCACTTAGATTGACAATGCACAGCTACTTAGATGAACACAACACAGCTACTTAGATGGATACCACAGAGCCACTAAGATGGACACCGCGCAGCTCTTATATAGATGCACACAGTAGAGCAGAGTGCAGCACATAGCACCAATTCACCATCACCGGGTCCTTATACAGAATCCCAAACCCATGAGAATCTGACACCAGGGAGATTACATTTTGCCTTGATTTGGAATACAAGCATGGCATGAAACCCTGTGCTGTGGCTCGAATTGACTCGGATTGGCAAAGATCAGGGGAGCTCAGATTTTCTAAAATCGAACCGCTCATCTCTACTGTAATCCATTGACAAAAATCAACCTTGGTTCAGTCAATATTATGGATAAGTAAAAAAAAAAGCAAACTCCCCCAATTTATAAAGATTTAATTCATGCATGATAAAAGAAATGCAGGGATCTCAGTTATAGTAAGAGAGATTATTCCCTCCCTTACATGCACCTGTGATAGGCCAATAAATTGATTGAGCAAGTACCATTCTGTGTACCACCTTGCCATGGCTGGTAACTTACCTTATTGTTGCAAATGTATGTAACCAAGATCACTGAATTACTATTATTACATAGGATGTATGTCTCTTTTGCTGGTTCATAGCAGTGTGCTGTGGTAATAATTTTTGTTTTTTTTCTTGTCTAGATTAACAACTTCCTTACATGTACCTGTGATAGGCCAATAGATTGATCGCGCAACTACCATTCTGTGTATAACTGTTCTGAGAGGCATGTATGAGATTAGAATTTGGAGGGCGTGCTAGTCCTTGCAATACCATATTTGAGAACCTTGGGTTGCCTCCTGGTGAATTTCCTCTCAATTTACTACAACATAAATGTATGGCCCAAAGTGGTGCTATTTTCATGTAGTGTAGGACCACCAGAGCAGAGATACCCTTTTGTGGCTGGTGGCTTACCACATGTTTGCAAATGTATGTAACTAAGATCTCTGCATTTCTATTATCATGTAGGATGTAAATTCCTTTTGCAGGTGCATTGCAGTGTGCTGGTTTTTTTGTTTGTCTAGATTAACCCCTCCCTTCACGCACCAGTGATTTGCCAATACACTGATTGAGCACCTACCATTCTGATTATTGGTATTAAGGATAGGAAATACTGCAATATACAGTAGCACTGATACTATTCAGCAACAGTTTAAAATCTACATTCAAAAGTGTGATTGGGTAAGCAAAAGAAGCAGGGACCTTTCAAGTTTAGGGATCAATGTGTTAAAGGCATTATTACAAAGAATATTGGACCTTTGGTTTACAATGCACATTGTGAATCATTTGCTATTATTCTAACTGGGCAGGTACAGTATTATGACCTGTTGAAGGATTTTTTAATATACCTGAGAACAGCAATCATGTCTAGAGGATTTTGTAATATTGTAATGTGGAGATTACAGTCTTCTTTTCCTGCTCAGTAATGTCCACTTCCAATCATTTTATTTGTGAACGTAATAATTGAGGAAGATGAGCCTCCCTTTAGGAGCTCGTGTAAGCAAGTGGAGTATGAGTGTGTAAGAGTATATAAGTCCTGACTGTATGCATGAAAAGATACAGGTCTGGTCAATTCAAAGAAACTAACTTAGAAATATTTGCAAGGCATTTCCCATCTGTAGTATTTGTTTTAGTATAGTAGTACAGTTTCATTTAAGTCTGGCAAATGGTTAAACTTTCCAAAAGTTGTTTAGCCTGAGCATTCTACCTGATAACAGTGGGCATGATTCAGAGATGAACAAAACGGTGATGTTGTATGCAGTGGAGCGATATATATATATATATATATATATATATATATATATATATATATATTTGCTATTGTTTTGTGATGGTGGACAAAGTGAGGATTTATCTGCAAAGTGATAGACAGTCAGGGAGCATTTGTGGGAGGTAACAGGGGAGTGGTGACTAAAACACAGGTATTTTACAATCATTTAAGGGGCATGTCACAGCTTGTGACTGTGATTCTGTACTCAGTAAACATGGCTCTGGTGTCATATCTGACGGCCATAGGGCTACTGTACTCTAAAGGTTATTATCGACCAATCTGCGTCTTAAGTTTGCATCTTCGCATACATGTGGTGGATCTCAGAGCCCAGTACAAATCCAGGTGGCTGCGACATTTGCATGTTTTCACACAACCACTATTTACTGATTCACAACTGCAAAAGCATTTGCCTACAACTCTGAATCAGGCTTAGTGTCCACAATAATATGCTGCACAATTTACAAAAGTCTGAAAGGTCTGGTATTCTGTTGGTGGACTTTATTCTATTGAATGAAATAAAAAATAATATTGTCAGGATTTGATGCGGATGGATCTTGTTCCTTGTGGTAGGGCCTTGTGGTTATGGGTCTGAGGATGGCGTTAAGTTAGGAGGCTCTATATAGTTCCTTGCATCAGAGACTAAAGTGCTAGCTACTATAGAAAAGTAGCAGAGTACATAAACTAGCATCAGGTAGTTGACTAAGATCCAAGACAGGGGTGTGGAGTCTTACTCCATTGATGGTATTCACCAGGGATCCCCACAAGGGAATTTGGGCATAGCTGTGCCTGACGGGTCAGTTGCAACATCTGTATGGGTTACCTGGGTTAGCACTAGAAAGGATTAATTTGAGTCACCGATGATAGCGAATATTGGCCTTGCACTGATGGTAGGGAATATCGGACTTGCACTGATGGTAGAGGATATTGTACTTGCACTGTTGATAGAGGGCATCAGACTTGCAACAATGGTAGAGAATATTGGACTTGCACCGATGATAGAGAATATCGAACTTGCACTGATGGTAGAGAATATTGGACTTGGCAGAGGATACTGGAAGATACTTAGAGAGATACTATATTGGGATCAGGGTCCCCAGGAACCAGATAGGATTGCTAGAGAGCATGTACATTGCTTACATGCAGAGCTGTGTGACTTATGGCACTGACAACCTTGACCTTTCAATCAAGGAAGCTTTATAGCCAAGGGTTGTTCTGGACTGGCTGGAAATGTCAGCTGAGCTCCAGACTGGAGAGGATTGGTCAGAATCATGTCACCTGAGATGGCAACATCCATGCTGCTTGTATGGCAGCAACTGCACTATGTGGAACACCAGAACCCTGAAACCCACTCTGGATACACACGTGCGCCATGCGAGGCAAACCTTGAATCTTGCACTGTGCTCCCCAGTGTGGCATCCATGAAATCTCCGGATCTGGCTGCAGAAGCAATTATTGCCACATGAATCCTGCACCTTCTTGCTGCTAAGCGTGCCGGCATCTGACTAACAGGCAAGAAAGAAGGCTGGGTTTTGGGAACATTTACCTGATCTGTTACAAATATGCCCTAACATTACCTCCTAAGACGTCTCTCAAATTAATTCTGTGTTGTCCAAATGCAAGAAAAACAGTGATGGAAAACTGAGTGAAAATTAAAATTTTTAACACTGGTAGAAAATATTTCAGCATAAAAAAACAGAGAAAGGGCAACATGAGGAAGAGATTTGAAGATTTTAGCTATTTTTCAGCGAGAGACTAATTTACCATTCTCAGAGAGTCCAAGGACAAATAGCAGTCCTCTGGCTCTACAATCATATCCAAGATCTTGTAAGAATGGTGTTAATCAAACACACAGCAACTCCCATAGATTTGCTTTTATAAGAGACCGAGACATGTATGCAACCAACCTTGGTCTTCCAGTAGGTTTCCTGCCGGGACAGAATGTCAGACTTGCATTTTTTATGTGTGCGATGAATTTCTGATACTTAACCAAAGTATTAAGTCTCCCAACATTCCAAGAAAATAGTTTCATGGATACTTGGGAAGAAGGATAGTCTAAACAAGGCAGCAGCTATCCTAATCCTTTCCTAGGGATCATAAAAGAAAAAAAAAGACCACATGGAGGGTGAAAACTCCCCACCCCTATGCCAGCTAATGTAGCAGGAGGATGACAAACTTAATCGACTGGATGACAAACCCAACAACAGTAGTTTCCAGGTTTCACAAATAACCTACTGTACCGTATATACTGCAAGACTATTATTAAGTGTAATAAAGAGAATGACAAAAATATACATATAATGTAACTGCATGATTTAATAACCCTTTCTAAATTTTGCTACACCAAACAAACATGACTGGCCCCAGTTGAAAAACTAAGATCAGTCAACCTTAATTCAACCATGAGGTGACCGAATCTAAGCAAACTATAGTGAGAACAGTATCATAAAAATGTTATTGGTAAATATAGTCTACTAGGGGACTCATCGCGCCCTACGGGCACTCTTCACACCGTCACAAGGGGCTACATCCCCTTAACCCTTGCATGCCCCTGGGCCGTGCAATATTTAGATTATATGGAGTATTACCTCCAATCATAATTCTGTGGTTAAGTATTGCACAGACAAAGGGCGTGCGATGGTTGAGGGGCTGTAGCCCCTTGTGATGGCGTGAACATTGCATGCAGGGGACAATGAATCACCTAGTAGGTGCTGTGGTTGGGAGAGTGGCAAGTGCGGAGGGAAGGCGGCTGGGGAAGGGCCATGTGCAGGTGTGCCATGGGTGGGGGTGGGAGTCCAGAGCCACCTTGGATGTGGGAGGGGCAAGTGTGGGGGGTGCCATGGGTGGGGGAGGTATGGTGTGCAGTGTATGTATGATGTGTAGTAATGCAGTGTATGTATGTATGTATGTATGTATAGTAATGCAGTGTATGATGTATGTATGTATGTATGTATGTATGTATGTATGTGTACGTATGCAATGTGTGCAGTGTATATGTATGTATATATATATATACTGTATGTAATTTGTGCAGTGTATGTATGTAGTGCAGCAGTGCAGTGTATGTATGTCTATATATGTATGTAATGTGTGCATTGTATTTATATAGTGTAGCAGTGCTATGTATGTATGTATATATGTAATGTGGGCAGTGTTTGTATGTAGTGTAGCAGTGTAGTGTATGTATGTATGTATGTATGTATCTCCCCCCACCATTTGTATGTGAGCCGTGGTCTGGCACTTTGTGCCCGGCTACCAAGCGCTATCTCCCTCTTAGCTATGCCACTGTGGAGAGCAGAGATGGCTCTCCACGGCAGCAGGGTAGCTGTCCGTGGGCAAAACAGGGGATCACTGTGCAGCACACGGCAGCTGTAAGCGCTGTCCGCGATCAAATTAGGAGAGCATGTGGGCTGCAGCAGCAGTGAGAGCTGTCCACGGGCTGAGGGCAGTGGTAACGGGCGGCCGTCAGGCGACAGCTGACCATGGATTTCTGGGGAGCGGTGGGCACAAAGCAGCAGCAGTGAAACTGACCGCAGCTGGGTACTGGGCGGCCTCTCTCCGCCTCAGCCTGGGAGTCTCCGATGGCTGGGGAGGGGGAGATGGATCTGGGGAGAGAGGGTGAGGGGAGAGAGTAGGAGGCTAGAAACAGAGCAACCATACATACAGCGGCGGCGCTGACTGACGGGCGCCATCCTCCTCCTCCTATTGACCTAGCTCTGTTACTCCACTAGCGTTAGCCACACAGTCATGGAGTGACGGATCTGAGCAATTATATAGGAGACTACAATAGAAGACATTACATAGAAAATATAAAACCTATCCAATAATAAACTAGAAGATGACCCACACAGCAATGTGGGAAATTTGTAGATATTAGTGAACCTGATATTGGTGAAGAGGGCATAAAGTGTTGCACAACAGCAGCCAGATTATCAAAGTAAGGGTATACCCTTCATCTGTCAATTGCAGTTTTGAAGGGTCTAGCAGGCTTTAATCTAATTTCAACAAGGTGTATAAAAGTGACCATTACCAAAACATATTTGAAGCTCAATAGCAGAGGTGAAGCAAGGGTGTGGCAAGAAGGGCTTGTGCCCTCGGTACTGTTGCTGGGGGAAGGTGCTTCTTGTGCAGATATTTTTTTACTTTCACCTGAATCACCTGGCTCTGCTGATCGCTATCTCAGTAATCCGAGCCAGCCAGCAGGAGATGTCAAGAGGCTGCAGCACCACACCACAAAGCCAGTGGTCAGCCTCACTCAGACAGGAAGTGTGTTTAGTTTTGATTCCTGTCTGAGGATGATCAGCTGCAGAGGAAGCCAGACAATGAGACAATGTTCAGAGTTACAGTAGAAGCCAGCCTGATCCACAGAGTATGTTTTAAGGATAAAAAGTAAGAACAGGATGTGGGTGGAGCAGATAAATACAGAGATATGGAGGCTCAGGGGTGATGACATTGTTATGGTGAATGAGGCAGAGATGTGGAGAGTGAAGGGCCCACGGGAGATGACAATGTTATGGAGAAGGAAGCAAAGATGTGGAGAGAGGGGGGCTGAGGGGGTGACACTGTTATGGAGGAAGAGGCAGAGATGTGGAGAGAGAGAGGGGTGCTGGGGTGATGACAATGTTATAGGGTAGGAGGTAGATAGGTGGATAGAGAGGGGATCAGGGGTGATGACAGGAAGTGACAGAGATGTGAAGGGGAGCTCAGGATTCATTACACTGTTAGGAGGATGGGGCTTAGAGGTGGAGAGAAGGGATCGGGGCTGATGACACTTCTATTCAGGAAGTGGCAGAGATGTGGAGAGAAAGGGACTTATGGGTAATGACAATGTTATAGAGGAGGAGGCAGAGATGTGGTGAGAGAGGGGCTCAGGAGTAATAACACTGTTTTAGAGAAGGAAGCAGATATGTGGAGAGAGGTGGGCCTATAATTTTCAATTTCCAGTATTTATTTATAAGGGAGTACCAATGTAAAAATGTTTAAGGATTGTTTTCAAGTGGTGCCATTTTTAATTTACCCTGGGCACCCTCAACCCTAGTTGTGACACTGCTTAATAGATAATTGACTCAACCACTTATATGTCCTCAAAAGAGACTATATGGCATATACCCTTAAATTCAGAGAAATTTAATAACCTCATAAGGATTTAAGGCTGAGAAAAGTTTAGAAGAAAGATGTTTTTAAGGTGATCAATTTCAAGTTTAGGAATGTCAGTGAATCTGATATTATTTCAATAATGCTTGCTTTCATGATCATCAAATTTATCCACTTTATTGAACAGTGTGATAATGTGGTTAGGAACAAATCCTCCAAAGAACTTCAGAAAGCCAAGCAGTATTGTATGAGGCGACCTGTGGTGCAACATCATACAATACTCTGATAGTCCAGTTTTTGAACAATAATGTGCATTAATATAAAGAAATTTTGACTACAGTGTAGCTCTGTCAGAAATAGGAGTGGTAGTGACATTAACAGCAAGTGTCATGAAGTCAGGACATAAGAAGCAATATTAGGGAGTTAGGGAGGAAAGTCCATGCTTTTATGACTTTGACTTGCCCATTTTATCCAAATCATCTACATGCATGGACCTTGTAAGTGAGAATCTGGCAAGAAATCTATCCATCACTAGTAATAACCTAGCATTCATAGGTTGACTAAATCCCAACAACGGAAAGCCAGCTTAATACATAAAGATCAGCAAAGGGTCATACAAAAACATATTCAATACAAATAAAATAAATCAAATACTGTAGCAAGAAAACAAATAGTACATTACAGCGTAGAAACATTACATGAGAAGACCAATAAAAAAAGTAAAACTTTAGACATACAGGCACAAATGTATTAAGTCTTAACAAGAGATAAAGTGGAGTCGGATAAAGAGTGATAAATGACCAGCCAACCAGTTCCAAACTGCCATTTTTCATACACAGCCTGTGTGATGTCAGTAAGGAAGCTGATTGGCTGGCACTTTATCACTCTTTATACGTCTGCACTTTATCTCTTGTTAAGGCTTATTACATTTGGGCCATAGTCCCAAATGTATTAAGCTTTAACAGGAGATAAAGTGGAGATGGATATAGAGTGATAAATGACCAGCCAAACAGCTTCCTAGCTGCCATGCTACAGGTGTGTTTGAAAAATGACAGTTAAGAGCTGGTTGACTGGTCATTTATCACTCTTTATCCAACTACACTCTATCTCTGGTTAAGGCTTAATTCATAATGGCTATAGTATCTTAGCAGCAGAAATAGAATTCCTGAAACAGAATTTGAATGTTTGATGCCATGCGCATTCCTATGAAGCACTGCACAGATGCACTTTAAAACTCAGAAATGTAGTATCCCATTTATGTGTATTTGCGCAGGAAGTGTGCACATTGTGCATACTTTGTAAATAACCCCTTTGAATTGTCTTGCTTTTGCAATACACTGTCTAGGCTACAAGTTTGCAACATGACCTCTATTATTTAAAACTTATTAATATCCATTGGTCCTATGAAATTGAAACATTGCTATATAATTCAGTACGTATTCCAATATCTGATTTGTCTGAAATGACCCTAATAATTAAATGTTTAATGCATTAACTTTACAGCACATCTACATCTTCATGTATAAATGTCATCACTGGAAATAATGTCAAATACATTCTTACATTTTTAAATTATACTATTTTACTGTGAATCTATTACCATTAATTACTGATGCATTTCAGGAAGTACAGTATAGTGGAACTATGTGGATTGGAGCCAAGTCTAATTTAGTATTAAAATATTTTAAGTGATTACATACAAATAATTAAATCACAACAACAGGAGCAAAATAAATAATTCTTCACTGAAAAACAGCTGCATATATTCATCATCCACATTCATCTGTGACAATGTAAATGTTTGATGCCTGTTAGGACATACTCTCCGGTGTATGATTCTTCTACAGCTACAAAACCGGATATGCTTCTCGGTAATTATCTTTAACAGCAACCTTTTTTTATAAAATAATGTAAAGTGACATTCGCAAGGGTAAAATGATGTACAAAAATGTCTTCTAATGAGGCCCCTGTAGTATGGAACCAGCAAGGACCATTAAAACTACATTTGTCAGCTTCCTTGTCTATCATCAAGAAAAAGATACCTAGAGATTTAAAGTCACTATTCTTGATTAAATACTAGAATGATATCATTTTATTCTTCCCAAAACAAATTTTCTTGCTTATATTCTCTGTAAAAGAGGATTTCTTTATGCAAATGTATCTTTCTTAGTAAAAATAGATTGTGAGCTAGATAGATAGAATTTAAATAAGCCCCTTAAGCTCTAGTGTCGGCCACAGACTGTTTACACTGCATGCCTAAAGTTAAAAGTAAATTATACTATACATTACTTTTTCTAAAATAATATATGTATAATGCTTACTTACTAGAAAAAAAAAGTTCCATGCACAGTGCAGACATTCATTTGTAGAATGGTGTATGCCGCCATATTGTATGATAACATGACTGTCTGTACTTGGTTCCTTATGGGTAGGACTCCTGTTTTCACAGACAATCAAATTTTAGCATTCTGTAAATCTGATGTTACTAGAATTTAGAGCCCTGGTGTAAATGCATTAACATGATTTATGAGACTAGACACATACAACAGTTTTCCTGTGAATGGCACCCTAAGGAAGCATGGTTATCATGGACTGAGCAAGCTCCATGTGACATGGCTATTCATGTTTTCTAATTCAAAATGACAGGAACCCTACATATAACAGATATTTAATTTGATCCCATCAGTGATTGAAACATGGCAATTTTTTCATGTTAATCAACATAACTATGCAGAGAATCCTGTTAGGCAGAAAACTGAGGATTCCTAAGCAAATTCATTTATGATTATCTGTAGGTCAGTATTAATCAAACACAAACTGTACACTATATAAGTGTTATACACAGGATAGTTGTGACATAGTGGAGCTATATAGCAGTGTTATCATATCATTCCCAGTGATAGGCTAACTAGGAGATGCACCATAAGACTTCACTCTAAAACTGGCACAGATATCACCTGCATTTTCAAATACCCTACAACACAGTACTGAATCATATAACAACTTGTATTTGTAATTTATACACCAGCCATGTTCTAGTAATCTGATGGAATTATGTATTGCCCCCTTGCATTAGTCTACACCATCTGATAAGTTGTTTTATTAACTTTTGTTGCATTCAGATGGCATAATATAGATGTGCAGGATTAGTGTATGAAAAGCATAGTATAACATTTACTGTAAGATCATATATTTAAGATATGATTAGTTAAGAAATGAATAACTAATATGATATGTGTGAAGTAGCTGAGATGAAGCAATACATGAGAGAAACAGCAAAATATAAGACTGAAATATGCATTTAGAAAACAAACCATAACTGGGTCATTTCAATTAGGGCAAGAATATATTACCAAGGTACTGTAATTAGCCTTTTTCAGTAAAATACAGGGTGACCCAAATTGAAACATTATTATTGGCATAATTATTACTATTATAACTTTTTTAGTCGTCCCAAAATATGGCAAAACTAGTTTGAGGAGCTATAAAGGGTTTGTACAATATCAATTGCAATGAATCAATTCTATAAAGGTTCATATATGTCATTAACCAGAGCCTGACAAGGTTTCAGAAGAACTATACAGTACAAACATCAATGCATATGTGGTGAGTGCTCTAGAACAGAGATATCGCATTGTCTGCCAATGGGCCAGACATGTATGCTAGAAGACAGTGTGGGTTACAGTAGAGCTGTTTATTTGTAGTTCTGTCATATTTCCTGGGCTTTTCTCCAATACCGTAAACTACTGCTATATAAACTTTATCAATTACTTTTATGAATGTGACTAAATGTTCTTTGAAAACTAAATATTTCAGTAAAGCATCATTACTCACTAGTAGCTATTTATGTTTATTAATGATATCCTCCTCCTCTACTCGGGATCAGTCTCAGGCATCTGTAGTGCCTCAAGGCATAATGAGGGAGTGACATGTACTGTTTCATAAGAAAAATCTTGTGAATTCCATTTACAGTACGTGAGGATTGCTGCCCACTTGGAATAGCAATACAGTACATACCACTGAGTAACCGTTACTGATTTGGTTAGTGTTTAGGCAGTGTGTGGGCTTTTTAGGGACTTTTTACTTGAAACTTATGAATGGCTTCACAGATAATATGTTTACTTCCAAATTATATGGACAGTTAAGAGAGCACACAACAACAACAAAATGATTATGCTCTTCCCTTGAAGAGCTTGTATCATTCGTGAGACAATACCAGTAAGAAAAAATCCTATATTCTAATGTGTTGTTTGCAGGTATCTAGCTTAGGTTCCTGAAATCCTATATTAACTATCTGCAGTATATAAGATAAGGACAAATAGTACTTATCCACCAAATGTGCTTCATTAACAAGATACTGCTGTCAGCCAGAGTTATAGCAAAACATGTATCAGCTGTTATGTATGTCATGATACATTTCCTTTAAAGTAAATTTGTCACAATCGATAAACATCATAGTGTTAGTTACCTTGCTATGTCTTTCTTTTTTTTATTTTACACGTTTTATTTTTCATATTGTATCTAGCTTTTACCTGTTTTCCAACACCTTTATATTTTTGATCAGAAGAAAACAGCAGAGTAATCACACAGGCAGATCCACCAAACATTCTAATAGTTTAAACAAAAAAATGGCTATAATTCCTAGGTGTGTGAGAACAGGGCAGTAGAGGGCCTGGCTGGACCCATGTACTTCTGAGGGGGCGTGGCCTAATCACAGAAGACGGCCATGCAAACAAATTGCATTTTAAGCACCTACCTGGCCACACTGCAGCCCAACACACAGCAGCTGCTGCTGCTACCAAGTAATGGTGGGGGATACCTGGGCCCCCACTGGGCCCCTCCATAAGATCTCAACCTGGGTAATAAGTATCCCCCTCCTCCCGGCCCCACTGTTTGAGAACAATTGATTCCAAAATCTTACTTTCTGTTTTAAATGCAAAATATACAAAACTTTTCTTGATACTTTAAGCAGAAAAATGTGATTTTATGTTTGGATTACAAATGCGCCATGAGTCAAGAGATCACTGGAAGAAATATATCGTACCCCTACCAGCTTGAGTGCTCATGTTTAAACCAGACTTATAATTATCCCATGTGTAAAATGCTTGATAACCGATTCCCTCTCTAGCATTGCTGGTTGTCATCCGTATTTATAGTATTACATTATCTTCCATCTGATTTTTTTGCAATCTGAACTAGGCTGACAAACTCGAGCAGAAAATAACAACTAAGGACAAGAAAAATAATGTATTTTAGCAACATACTTTCCATCTATTTGTCTCATCAATCCTGTCTACTTATCATGACTTTTTTTGTCTTTTTCACCTTCACATCCTCCTTATCTCCAGCTCATACCTGTTCAGCTTATTCATGTTATCATTTTTCACAAAAAGCAGTTAGAGAAAGCTTGTCATTGCCTTATGATGTTGGAACACGTAAAACACAATTTAAGCCAAATGTTTTATGAAGAATTTTTAATAAAAGCATGAAGAAGGAATTAAAGCACATATAGAATAAGGGTTAAGGTATTAATGAGCTGTTCAATGTGAGTTACAGTTGCTAACAGCTTGAGCATATTGAGCACAGAATTCAAAAATTTTCACAGGGTGTGATGGTGTGATGTCAAATCCACATGTCACAGTCTAGTTATCCAAATCCTAAAGCAGACAGTGTGTCATATGCTATCTCAAAGCAGGATCAACTTTTCCACTGTGTCCGCATTAATTTGTGTACTATGCATTTGTTGGATGGTTACTGTTCATTTTATTTATGCCAATATAGGTCTCACCTGACACAGTTAATGTAAAAAAAATAAAAAAAACAACAACAAGTAAAGAAAATGTTATTCTAATATATACTAGCATATGCTGGGTACAAGGATTCAAACAAAAAGCAGTAGTGTATTATAATGGGTGCAGTGTGTGTGGTGCACATGGGTCCCTGAGGTCCAAATCACACATCCCGCACCCATTTTTTTTAAATACTTACTCTCCAGAGTTCTGTTTTGGCAGCAGCAGCGCTGTAGGTATCACAAGGAAAATGGTGCAGCTGCCATTTTCACAGTGTTTTGCGCATGTGCAGTAAGGAAATCTGTGGAAAAATGGCATCTGCACCATTTTACTGGAGACCTGTGCATGCTCACTAGACTCTGGGACAAAGCTAGGGTCCCCTAGTGACCCTAGTGCCCAGAGTCTACAATGCTGTCGGCAAGAGAGAAAGGGGCCAGATGTAGTCTGCACACGGACCTCCTCCTAAGTTAATATGCCCCTGCACAAACGTGTGTGCATCTGATTCATAAAAAAACAACATGAAAACAATTCACAAGAACACCACCTCAACAGGTCAAAGACAAATACAGTATGTAATTTTAAATCATTCTTAGCTCCACGACTAGGTAGCAGCTACTAACATAGACTTCTGCAGCAATATGACTGTTATGTGGCAATTGAGTTCCCTACAGTATATACTGTATTATTGGCTCCCCTCAAAAAACAAAGTACACTAGTTAAATAGTATGTGATTACTTATTTTCTAGAGTTATCTATCTTCAAAATTGTTACTTCTATCAAGATTATGAATTTACCAGACAGTTGACTACATGATAAAGTTTATCAAATGGATAGAATTGCAAAACCAAGCTCAGCATAGAGATTTTTAGATAGAAGCAAGGCCTTATCGAATATTAAGTGCAAGTTCCTTGTGGCCCAATCTCACATGGACTCATGGATTTTTGTACGCAACCCTATGGGTGTGCGAACATAAATCTATGTGTCTGGTGGTATGATAAGTAGCATCTATTTGAATTGACCCCTTTGCTTCTAGCACCTCATTTGTAGAAAATAAACATTATCACATTACTTCTGCCACATTGGGCATCTCGCAATGAAGTCCGATTTTGGCTGCCATGCAGGATGACGGCCAAACTCAGATGTTTTTTTTTAAAGAGGCGGTCATGTACTGTACAAGGGTAAACCATGCCTTATAATGAATGCCCCTTTAAAAAAAAATCAGAGTTTGTCTGGCATCCCGCATGGCCGCTGAATTCAGACTTCATTACATCCCACCCATGATGTTACCAGTTATCAACATATCATCAGGTGGTACTGTGTTGTCTATTACTAGAATACTAGTTGACTAACATAAAATGTGTGATCTGATAGAAAAGGAATTACCTACAAGATATAGACTCTTCGATAGATAGATAGATAGATAGATAGATAGATAGATAGATACAAATTTGTCACTTTAGATCTTTGCTAGTGATGTGTTTGCATTGTGGGCTAAATATTGCAGCATAGCATGCCATTGTGTACCTTAGTGGGAGCATGGGTACACACATTCCTGCACATAGTATGGACACAGAGTGGGGGGCAGCCAGTATAAGCAGCGGGTAGTGGTGCTACCTAATACTGGGAGCCGGCACATGGGGTTTTGCATCTGTAGCAGGCGCTTGTGCTCCCGTTTTATGCTTATATGCAGCTGGAAAGTGGTGCCCAGAATGGGAGCATGCTCCCGTGATTATCAGCACACAATGGTCATACTGGGGCTGCAGGATGCTGTGCTATGCACACAGAATGGTAGTGATACAGAAAGCAGCATCTTGCAGCAAGGAAGTGTGAGGACACATCTGTAGATAGCTAGATACTGTAGATCAGTGTTTCCAAACCTTGGTCCTCAAGACACACTGACAGTCCAGGTTTTAGTGATATTTATGTTTGAGCACAGATGATTAAATCAAAATAGGTGAGGTATTACTTAAGTCACCTCTGATCAAGTATAGCTATCTTAAAACCTGGACTGTTAGAGTGCCTTGAGGACCAAGGTTGGTAACCCCTGCTGTAGACAGAGTCTGAAGATAAAAGGGGTAGAGTGCTCATAGTACATTAATTATGACCATGAAAACCTTTAACTTTGTGCCAAATTAATGCCTTCTTTAGAAAAAAAATAAATGGTCTCATCTGATGGAACTTTCTCAGATCTTATAGGCCAATATGTATAACGTTGGTCAACAAGGAACACAATCTATAAATGTATTTTGGTACAGTACTATAAAACCAAGTAGATTTACTTCATGTAGACAATTTTAAATAAAATATGCTGTCAAGATGATGAAAAAAAAATGGTCTTATCTACAGCAATATCTACATCTGCCATGGTCTACGAACTCTGTCTCCTAAATGTCCATGAGTAATACAGACACAAATGTTGCATCAATAATCCAAAAGGAATCAAAATCAGTCCTGAAAAATGTCTCCAAGTGTAAGAAATGACATAGAAGATAACCCGATGCATTTCTTTTCTCACCATCATCAGGGGTGACACACATCCTTGAAGATTCGAGAAAGTTTAAATAGATAAGCCAAGTTAATAATTCTAAAGTACACATTTATTTGGCACTTTTGCCAATTTATATGTTTCAGACAGCATATAATTGGTTAATGGACAGTAAAAATCAGTGGTGCAGCGTCCAGAAGTATTGGCTATAGCACTCACCTCATCCAGACAGATAAAGTAGAAGATCAGCACTCACATCCAGCATAGGTATTTCGGATAAGAGACAGATACATAGTATGGCTTGTTGGTAAACCTGACAGCCATTTCAACTGACTCCTGTCAGTTTTCTTCAGGGGTGTAGCAGGCACAGCATGTAAGCCACCATATACAGCCCAAATAGGCTCCAAAACAATTAGAACAGTCAATCAATCAATGTGCAAAACACACCCAGGGAGTCCCAGCTGAGCCCTCTTTAAGCTTTTTAGTTGCTGGACTGGGCTATATAGTGTGGCTTCCATGCTGTGCCTGCTATATCCCTGAGGATAATCCCATTGTGTGTGACTTTTGTATTTCACAATTCCGTTGTGTGTGACTTTTGTATTTCAATCAAATTCTGTTGTGTGTGACTTTTATATCCCTGAGGAAAACTGACAGGCGACAGTTAAAACGGTTCTCAGTTCTTCCAAGACACCATGACATGTACTGTACCTGCTTCTTATCTGAATAAATTCCTGCGCTATATGTGAGGACTGGTCTTCTACTTTAGCTATCTGGATGAAGTGAGTACTGCATTGATCTATTGGACTCTCCATCCCTAGTTATTGGGTGCATGTGGTATTTAATGAAAAATTGCAGAGGATCTGCTCTCACAACAACAAAGAATGGGGATTTAGTTTATATGGGGTAGGCAAGGGAGGCAGAGATTTTCCTGTTATAATCCAATATACATATATATATATATATATATATATATATATACATAAAATGGAGAAGGTGGTAAGAGGGTTGTGTGGATAATGAGCATGCTGAGGAGGGGACATTACAATGCTTCACAGCCTTGCAGTGTTACTGTATTTATTTATTTAGGTCATATAACTTCTCACAGCATACATAAAAATACCACATCTTCTAATGGTATTGCATCTTAAAAACAGCACTTCTATGTAACAGGTACCCCAGGGGTGTTTTAACAGAGGAGAGGGCCCATGTGCAGACTCCTGGTGGGCCCCCTCTCTCCATGATATATTAGGCTCTGGCATTGTGCCATAGTTTACTATGCATGTGCAGGTCTCCAGAAACATGGCGTCTGCCATGTTCCGGAGACTAATTTCATGAATGCGTATGCGCAGCGTCCATTTTAGCTATGATTTTAGCTGCAGCATCCAACGCGTGGATCTGGAAAGGTAAGTAATAAAACATGAATACAGTGTGTGTGGTGTGCCCCCCCCCCCTTGGACCCAGGGGTCCATATGCCCCACACACATTGCACCCATTAAAAACACGCCAGTAAGATACCTTCTTATTCCAATAATGGCTAATGCACATGGGCTACAGTTGCAAAACTCACATTTTTACACTTGAATATAGCAATTAAATAAAATGTATCATTTCACATCACACTGAAAATAGGATTTTGTTTTGGATGAAACTGTAATAGGTAACAATATAGCAGAATAAATAGGAAACCAAGAGAAAAGCCTGAAGATAAACTGACAAATAATAAGCTGTTTTGGGAATGGCTCTCACGTTAAGAACAATGACTGAAATATTACTGCTGTGGGGAGAGTAAAGTATGCATGACATGAATAAGGCAAGCAAAACCAGAAGAGGTAGTTTGTAACTTTAGTAAGCAGGGAGAATTATTATTTTCTCTACACTTAAACCCTATATTCATATGCGGATCATTCAAAATGTACATTTTGGCCATTATAGATCATATGGAATAGAATGTTATTACAGATTACATCTAGGATTGTCAAGAACAAGTAATATTTTTCTGGTTACTGTATATCATTTTTAGATTGGCAAAGATTTTGTAACCCACAATAAACACCTTGCTTTTAGCAATCATGGTATGTGTTTAGACTGCTGTGCTGAGTGTCACATTGAAAGTTTGACAACCAAGCTAAGGCATCATTTTCTATCCATCTAACACTTTTCCCTCTGTTCATTTTGTTGCAATAAATACTAACTGGTTTGAAAGTCAAATTATGTGTTGTACAATTTGAGCATTACTAATGTATTCAATTCATAGATAGAACATTTTTAAAAATGTTTTTTTTTACTACTATGCTTGATAGGTGTTTTCTACACAAAGAGGAGAAATCATTAACCGTTTATATAATCAGACAAAATATATACACAAACTCTGTGACAATGGATGACAGAACAATATTGTACTTTTTGATTCTTCTAATGCCTCCAATTATTTTTAATAACATGAGTATCATCTGAAAATGTAGAGACCATTAACACTTCTTGAGTGCATACACCTGCTTGAAAACACTAATGACTGAATGCTATACTGAACTATAGAAAACAAATACATCAATAGATAGATAAATAAATAAATAAATACTGTACTATAGAAGATCTTAATATAAACCTTGCCAACTAAGGATTCCGAGTTGATCGCTCGCTAGCAGTTTTTAGTAGCCGTGCAAACGCAATGCCGCCACCCACTGGGAGTGTGTTTTAGCTTAGCAGAACTGCGAACGAAGGGATCGCAGAGCGGCTATAAAAAAAAATTTGTGCAGTTTCAGAGTAGCTTCAGACTTACTCAGTGCTTGCGATCACTTCAGACCATTCAGTTCCTGTTTTGACATCACAAACACGGCCTGCGTTCGCCCAGCCATGCCTGCGTTTTTCCTGGCACGCCTGCATTTTTCCGAACACGAAAAGCCCTCTTCCTTTTCCGAGCCCTCTTCCTGTCAATCACTCTGCGGCTGCCTGTGCGACTGAAAAGCATTGCTAGACCCTGTGTAAAACTGCATCGTTCATTGTAATAATACGCTGCGCGTGCGCATTGTGCCGCATACGCATGTGCAGAAGTGCCATTTTTTTTTGCATCATCGCTGCACAGCGAACAAATGCAGCTAGCGAACAACTCGGAATGACCACCTATGATTTAGGAATAGTGTATTCTCGATTGACTTATATTCTATCCATTGAACATTTAATATAATTTTACTGTACACAATAGGGGGTACATTTACTAAAGCTTCTAAAACAGAATTGGTGATGTTGCCCAGAGTAACCAATCAGATGCTGTCTATCATTTCTCTATTGCCTTTTAGAAAATTATAGACAGCATCTGATTGGTTGCTATGGGCAACATCACCAATACTTTGTTTTAGGAACTTTAGTAAATTTACCCCTAGGTGTCATAAAGAAGATTACAAATGTAACATAATTTGATTATGTCAGTAGATATTTATCATGTGGTAACAGAGTTAATAAATACTTTATAAATACTGTGGTAAACAATAAAAAATGTTAAAAACTGTAATAAAAAAAACAGAAGACAACTCCTATGTATGTGGTATAAAAGTAATTAAGGCTGCATAGATAACAAAAGGCATATATAAAGTGATTGGGATATTTATACCCACAATAACTCATATGATTATTAAACCTCTAACTATGGAGGCTTTCTGTGACATTGCTGTTTCATAGCAGGAGACATGTCAATACTTTTTTGGCCATTTTAACTCCATTCAGACTTCATCTTAATTATACAAGATATTTTGTCAAACACAATAGACGACATCTATTCTCCAGAAGGTTAATAGTTACTGAGTTTCTCTCAATGTCTTCTTCAAACTGAAATTAGATTAAACTACACAGAAAAAATAATTTGGTAAACTTACCCTAACAGAAAAAACGAGGGTCGGAGAAAAGGAGTCAGTAGCTAGTGATGGTGCCGCATCAGTTCTATATATGACCTTTCCATAGTCGTTGGGAGCGTGCAAGAAAGTCGCAGTACAAGCGAGACAGTTGCATTGTACAATGGTGCCACCCTGCAAGTTAAAGATGATCAGTAAAGTATACTTTTTCCTTTTTCTGTGTTGCCAATAGACTGTAATTATTGCATAATGCAAGCTTAATTAAGCCCCCAAAACTCGTTCTTTCTCATCAAATCATATGCCATTCACACAATGCACAAAGATAATAAGTCATGTGAAAAATATAATAAAGAAAATTATTTCCTCCTTCAGAACAAGAATTGTATATTTTATATTAAATCACCTTGAATAACAATTGATTGGATTATAATTATATAAAATAGAACAATGTATTGTTTGTTTGTGCGACATGTTTTCTACAGCACCATAAAGTGGAAAACATGGCTACATAAAAAAGACCTACAGTATTATAGAACAAAAACATGGCTCTGCTTAGTTACACTGTAGAAATAATACATATACATAAAGTAAAATATAATGGGGGAGATATATGAAGCAGTGAAAGAGTAGAGAAGTGAGCCAGTGGAGTAGTTGCCCGTGGCAACCAATCAGCTGCTACCTATAATTTTATAGAATGTCCTTAGTAAATGCTACATTAAATCTGATTGGTTGCTCCGAGCTACTTCTCCACTTGTCCACCTATCCACTCATTACTGCTTTAAACTGTACATCTTCCCCATTTAATCTGATTCTGAGGTGGTTGTAAAGGGAAAAAAAAGATCAAGTATCTGTGTATCTGGACAAACCATGTTGCCACTGGCATATATATATAATGGGTGCAACAGCAAGGTGTGCGGTACACACAGGCCTCTGGGTCCAGGAGGGCCCACATACCCCATACTCTGCACCCATTTAATTATACATAATATTGCGTCGGCCCAGCGCTGACTGCAGAGCTGCAAATATCACTGGAAAAATGACCACCGTGGACATTTTCTGGTGATTTGTGCATGCGCAATAGATATGTCCCCAGGAACACAGTGCACAGGAGAACTGCACATGCACTGTAGACTCTGGCACAATGCCAAAGTCTACAGCACCACCAGAAATTAGGGGGTCTGATCGGAGACTGCACATGAGCCCCCTTCTGTCTTAAAGCGCTTGTGCATGTTGAAATACTAGGGGTGCAAGATTTGTATGCAGTGTAAATATTGGCTGCTTTTGCATCTACCTGTAGTCCAAAAATGCTGTATAGATTTTTTTTACACAGCAATTTAGATTCCAGCTTGGACATGCCTCTTTCAATTTAAAATATCTCTACATATTTTAATCTGCCCCAACATGGTTTTACCAAGGTTTAAAGCTACTGGCTCTTTTTTGCTTTATTCCCAAATCAGAATCAGGGCCAGTGCATTATCCAGAGTGTAGAAGAGAGATAACGACACAAAAAGACAAACAGTGAGAAAGAAAGAGAGAGTCAGAGTAAAAACTTACGGTATGTTTATACAGTATATTCTCACTATACAACTGTTTATTCTCATTTGAATGTATGATGTAACAGTTCCTATTTCACTTACAGTATGTACAGTATCTATTGACAAAAAATGGTGATTAAGAGAAAACATATTTCTTTCTGGGTATAATTTTCACTAATTAACATTGAACTTCTCCATACAAAAAGTTTGTCTCCACAACCCTTAAGGTGTGTACACATGGTGAGATACTGTAAGTCTGTAAGATTTTGACTATATAGTCAAAATCTTAAGGAAAGATGCATATCTCAAGGTGTTAGGCAGATTGCGATACCGATTCAATTCCAATGCACACTCCTGTGGGGTCGGTATCGTTAGGCTAGATAGACTGTGCAGGCAAGTCAATATTGACTATCTAGTGTACAATCTAGTACAAAGTATAGTCAAAATTGGCACTTAGCCAACATCATACATAGACAAAATCTCAAGCACAGATAGTCCAAATCTGTACAATCTGTGCTATCTGGGCTCTGGGGGAGTTCAAGGGAAATCACATAGTCAAAATTGGGCATAGCAAGGATTTCACCGTGTGTACACACCTTTAGACTTATGTTTATTGGAAAAAAATACTAATTTCACTTTACTATTGTTTATATAAGGGACATACTGTACATAAAACAGAGCTACTAGATAGACAAAATAAATGAAGAAATTAAGACAAATAGTAGAGAGGACTGCTCATGAGAGCTTACATTCTCATTGAGAGAGCACAGCTGAAACAAGAGAACAAATGTGGTACAGAGAGGAGATTGGGAAAGCTGGGAGTGTAGGTGGGAGAGTCAGATTGGACATGCTAGAGAACTCTAAAGGTGAGTAGCACCACAAGAAACTCTTTGAGATTAGGTTGTTAAGATTTTGGGTGTTATCCAATTAGCCCCAAATAAATTTCAGCAACAATTTTTTTGTTTTGACCTACCCAGTTAATCTCCATTTTTTTTAAGCTAAAAAAAAGGGATATTTTTGGCTCAAAACACATAGGATGCAGGGTAACTTCCCCGCCCGATGTGTTTTTGCAAAAAAATGGGGCAGATAGGGCATGTTATCATTGATTTTTTTTGCCTGCCTCTGGCAGGTAAAGAGATGATCCCGATAATTGCCATCTTTCTGGGCTAAGTGGATAGCCTGCATGGGATCAATTAGCCGCAGTAAATGACAGGGGTACATCCTGCTGTTGATTTCCCTGAATTTGCCACTCTATGTGCACATTTGTAGTACATACTGTAAATTTGTATTTTATGGGTGGAAAGCATGTCCAATTCCTGCATGACGCTCGTAGTGTCAAGCTTACTTTTTTTCTCTCTCTCTTCATTGTAAAAGATGATGTTACCCCATGGTTCCTTTACTCAGATTGATTTAGGATAAAAGTTATTCTTTAAGAATTCTTTATTCATAAAGAATAACTTTTATCACTAATATAATTGCTTAAAATATTTAGGAGAAGTAAATATAGCCAAATATGTGCTTTGTATTTTATAGACAAAAAAAAGTTTGGATTATTTGTATTTTATGCCTATATTTTATCTCATTAGTATGTTGATAGCTCTGGCAAATGATTACTCACAGGTGGGCAGTACAAGATGAATAAAAATAAACTGGGCACAAGAAGCCCAGACCAGTTTAACATAATAAAAAAAAACATAACATATATGTGAGCTATGATGTATAATTCCATTCTGAGATTAATTAGTGCTGACTGTAGAAATCAAGTATATAGGAAAGACAGGGAGAATCCCGCACAGGATGTTTATTGTATTGCAACCAATGATGACATTTATATTAAATGGTATAATAGTCACTACATTACTAAGTTAGTAGCGCTCCCCTAAGTCCAAACCCTACTCAACCGCTCAACCCTACTCTTTCCCTCCTCTGCCTGTCTCCTCACCTCTCCTCCACCAGGATCAAACTGCACTCCCTCCCTGTTTCACGCATGCAGTCTCCCCTCCTAGCCAAGGCCCCAGCACCATCATCACACCCTCTTTATCTTCTCCTTCCAAATTACTCCTACCTCAACGCTACAGCAATCCTGATAATCTCATTCACATCTCTCCCACAAACTCATACCCCCTATCTTGTGCACTCTGGAATGCCCGATCTATTTGCAACAAACTGACCCCCACTCATGACCTTTTCATTTCCAACTCCCTGCACCTCCTGGCCATTACAGAAACCTGGATTACTCCTCATGACACCACTTCTCCTGCTGCTCTCTCTGCTGGGGGCCTCACATTCTCACACACACCCCGACCCGGGGGTCGCCATGGGGGTGGTGTTGGGATCCTTTTACCCTCAAGCTACACATACCAACTTATACCTCCAGAACCTTCTCTTACATTCTCTACATTTGAGGTCCATGCATTACGCCTCTACCAACCAACTAATCTTCGAGTTGCTGTAATTTACCGTCCACCTGGCATTTCCTCCAAATTCCTTGACAACTTTGCTTCCTGGCTACCTCACTTCCTCTCTTCTGACATTCCCTCCATTATTCTAGGTGATTTCAACATCCCTATCGATAACCCCACAAAATCACCTGCCTCTAAACTCCTTAACCTCACCTCTTCACTTGGTCTCTCCCAGTGGACCACCTCACCCTCCCATGTGAACGGGAGCTCACTGGATCTGGTTTTCACTCACCGCTGTGATATTTCTGATTTCTCCAATTCCCCTTTTCCCCTCTCTGACCACCATTTGCTCTCTTTCAACTTATCTATCTCTGCTTCCCCATCTCTCCCTCCTAAGGCTACAATCACGAAGCGTAACATTGAGGCTATTGACACCTCATCCCTGTCCTCCCTGTTTGACTCCCTTCTCTCTCCTCTTCTCTCTCTCACATGCCTTGAACAAGCCACATCCCTATACAATGCATCTCTTACTTCTGCCCTTGACTCTGTTGCTCCGCCAACCACTATTCACCCTCGCAGATCAACACCTCAACCCTGGCACACCAAATGCACCAGATACCTACAAAAATGCTCACGTACTGCCGAGCGACAGTGGAGGAAATCACGCTCTAAAGCAGACTTCCTCCATTTCAAATTCATGCTCTCATCCTTCAGTACTGCCCTTTCCCTTGCTAAACAATCATACTTCAAAATCCTCATTTCTACACAGTCTTCCAACCCCCGGCGCCTCTTTGCCACTGTTAACTCCCTCCTCTGCCCACCACCACCTCCTCTCCCTTCCTCATTGTCTGCTCTTGACTTTGCCACTTATTTCACATCCAAGATTGACTCCATACGTCAGGATATCACTTCCCACCAGACCAGCAACCAGCCACCACCCATCCCTTGCCACCCCTCCCCTTCCCTCTTACCAACTCTGACATCTTTCTCCCATGTATCTGGCGAGGAAGTCATGGCCCTCATCCATTCCTCCCCCCCCACAACCTCCCCGCTCGACCCTATCCCCTCCCACCTCCTCCGTTACCTCTCCCCTTCTGCCTGTTCCCATCTTGCCCACCTTCTCAATCTCTCCCTTTCATCAGGCACTGTCCCCTCTGCCTTCAAGCATGCTCTTGTCTCCCCTATTCTTAAAAAACCTACCCTTGATCCTAACACTCTCTCCAACTATCGACCCATCTCTCTCCTCCCCTTTGCCTCCAAACTTCTTGAGCGTATTGTCTATAATCGCCTCACTGCCTTTCTTTCCTCTCACTCACTGCTTGACCCATTCCAGTCTGGTTTCCGTTCTCTCCACTCCACTGAAACTGCCCTCACAAAAGTCTGCAATGACCTCCATGCAGCCAAATCTAAGGGCCACTACTCTCTGCTTATTCTTCTTGACCTCTCTGCTGCTTTTGACACTGTGGACCATCCTCTCCTTCTGCAAATCCTTCACTCTCTTGGTCTGCGTGATACTGCCCTCTCCTGGCTGTCCTCCTACCTCTCTGATCGTTCCTTCTCTGTCTCCTCTCATGATGCTACCTCCCCCCCACTTCCACTAACTGTTGGTGTCCCCCAAGGCTCTGTTCTTGGTCCTCTCCTTTTCTCTCTCTATACGTCCTCTTTAGGTGAACTCATTAGTTCTTTTAACTTCCAATATCACCTCTATGCTGATGACACTCAAATCTACCTCTCCTCCCCTGATCTCTCCACGGCTCTCCTCACTCGTACCTCAAACTGTCTTTCTGCTATCTCTTCCTGGATGTCTCAGCGCTTTCTTAAACTCAACATGTCTAAGACTGAGCTGATCATCTTCCCACCCTCCCGCACAGCCTCACCTCCCACAATCTCATTATCCATTGATGGCACAACTATCTCCCCTAGCCCCCAAGTACGCTGCCTTGGCGTAATCCTTGACTCCTCCCTCTCCTTCATACCACACATTCAGCACCTCTCACAAACCTGTCATTTTCATCTCAAAAACATTTCTAGAATCAGACCTTTTCTCACACAGGATGCCACTAAGATCATTATTCACTCACTGATTATTTCCAGACTGGACTACTGTAATCTCCTCTTAACTGGCCTCCCTGACAATCACCTCTCTCCACTCCAATCTATCCTCAATGCTGCTGCCCGGCTCATCTTCCTCACCAAACGCACTACGTCTACCTCCCCCCTCCTACAGGCCCTCCATTGGCTTCCCTTCCCTTTCAGAATCCAATTCAAACTTCTCACACTTACTTACAAAGCACTCACCCTCTCCTCTCCCATCTACATCTCTGACCTTATCTCCCTTTACTCTCCCACCCGTCCTCTTCGCTCTGCTAATGCACGCCGTCTCTCCTGTCTTCTGATTACTTCCTCCCACTCCTATCTCCAAGATTTTTCACGTGCTGCTCCATTTCTCTGGAATTCTTTACCTCTCCCCCTCAGACTCTCCACCTCTCTACAAAACTTCAAACGGGCTCTTAAGACCCATTTCTTTACCAAACGTAGCCAAATCTCAACATAACCCTCTGTTCCACGCTCTCTATGTACCCCATCTGTGTCATCCCTGTCTGTCTACCCCTCCCCTTAGAATGTAAGCTCTCACGAGTAGGGCCCTCTTCCCTCATGTGCTTATACTTTTCTTACTTTAATAATCCTCAACCGCCCAGATCCCACAGTTTTTTGACCACCTGGAACTTATCTCTATGTTTACTGGTGTAGTTATGCTTAGCTGCCCTGTACTTGTCCTATATTGTATTCAACTGTAAGTCACTGTTTTCCTATTTTTTATGTGCATTTGTACGCTGTAATCGGGCGCTGCGGAACCCTTGTGGCGCCATATAAATAAAGGATAATAATAATAATAATAATAATAATCAAACAGGTTGTGTTCTGCAGGAGTTCTTTTTTCTGCTCCCTGCTGAAAGCAACCTGTTTGATTAATATAGAATTCCTTGTATGCAGGCAAAGCAAGGGATACACTTAAGGTATTGATAACTATAAAGGATGCATCAGCTGGTAATGTGCTTTAGAAGTCAATGAGGAATTTATGTTAATTTTTGAGATATCAAAACAAATTGTCCCAGGAAAGCATTTTCACATTTGCATAACTTGGAGTCTGTGGGCCTCATCTGCTAACCACTTGTCCCAATTGTGTAAATCTATGCAAGCTACAGTATTTGCAGTAATGCGCTCCTATGAAGACATCAATGTTGCCAGACTACTGTCACAATGGGGGGCATCCTGTACTATACAGATGCCCATATAAGGAATCTATCTTCCTTCCTGAAAAATGTCAACTGGAAGAAAGGGAGATTAATATTTAATCTGTTTTTGAATAAAACTACTGTATTCGGATGTAGCTAAAATCAGAGAAATATGTATCAAGCTAATGCGCCAAACTGCTGCAAAATTTGGGCTCACAGCAGGTACGTAGTTGGCATCCTGACGGTCAAGATGCCAGCAGTCAGAAAACCAGCATTGGTATCCCGACACTGCTCAGAAACCTAACACCAGAATTTATGAGAAACACTGCAGATTGAGCATACATTTTTCCATAACACAAAGGAACACACAACCATTTTTAGGTTTAAGATTCAATCTAGATGGGCTGTCCCAGCTATTAAAAAAATAGTTAGAAATCAGACAGCCACATAAGCTATTGCTCACTTAGGCTACCTTATAATGATAGAGTATTTGGATTAATAATCAACTGAGTGATAGATTGTGCTGCAGAGGTTGTGTAATTGTAAATTAAGTAACTAAATAAAGTGATTTGAGAACTGTAGGCCCTCATATCACAAGTTGTGACTGGCTACTGAGTGAAAGAGATACTTACCTAGTTGAGTACAGCATATTGTTTGAATGGTGGGGTGATAAAATATGTAGGTATAACATTAAGCCCCAACTGCCATACGCTAGGATTTGGGGACATGTGTCAGCTCAGTCCTGACATACTTCCAATACTTAATCAAGAACCTCAACAAACATGAATTACACAATTTCACATTTAATACAATTATATATACAGTATTTGCAGTGCATAATATTATTATAGTGGATTATGAACCATTAACCCCATTCACCTGGACAATGTAGCTTGGGCTTTAACAACATTATAAACTACAAGATGTCTTTGTCAAGATACTGTACCTTGTCAAAAGTATATTGACATTGAAATGCGTTGGTAGGGGAAGTGCTAGCAGTTGTTTTCATCTATTCAAGTACTGGAGGTTCATTCTATCCACACTCTTTTTTTGTACGGACTAGAAATATGAGTGTGTGATTGCATGTTGGTTCCTTAATACGTGTAAAGAGAAATACTTTTTAAGGAATATCCTCTCCTAACATGTTTCTATCTTTTATTGTTCTTCATGTATGAATTTGCATTGTCGTTTATTTCATGTGTGAGGATCATTAACACACTTTTCTAATGTGTGAGGTTTTTTTTTTACACCTTTATTCCAATCTGACCCCACTACCAGGGCTTCCATCAGAAATTGTGTGGCCCGGGTCTGAGAAAATAGGCAGCCCCCCAAAAAAATAATAATAACAATTAAAAAAATAATATACACACACACACACACACACACACACACACACACACACACACACACACACACACACGTATGTATATATATATATATATATAATATTTATATAAATTCCTGTTCACACACTCTCAGTAACACTGTATTATGCCCCAATAACTCCTGACACCATATTTAGACCCTATATTAATGCCCGACACCATATTACACACCCACTTTTATGTCTGTCACCATATTATGCCCCACCATATTATGCACCTGTCATCATATTAATGCACCTGACACCAAATTATGCCCCCACAGTAATGCCTTTGTCACCATACTATACCCCCATAGTTATGCACCTGTCACCAACATATTATGCCAACATAGTAAAAATGCCCCAATGCACAGTACCTGCTCTCAGGGGGTTCTGCTCTTTGTCAGGGGTTTTGCTCATTGTCAGGGGAACCCCTCCCCGGCTGCCACCACCATGGGTACATGCCTGTCCCCTCCAACCTTTTTAAAATGTACCTTCCAAAATTTAAATTTTGGGAGGGAAATTTTTAATACTTCCATCCTGGGCCCTCTCAGCAGCAGTGGCTGGTGGAAGGCAGCAGGTGGCCCAGACCCTTCACTATCCTGGGCCTGGGACAGTTGTGCCCCTAACACCCCCTGATGGTGACCCTGCACACTACTCTTTTAAAGATCACAGGATATAAAAAAAAGATCTTAATAAACCAGGGAAATACTGTGAGTTGGGTGCGCTCCCATCTCTGTTGTGACAACACATGTTGGTCTTATTAAATAGACCTTAATGTGTATAATACAGCTTTCACTAGAGTAAATGGTTTATGCCCCTTTTGCTTTCATTGAGTGATTCACATGGGCCCTAGGGAAACACTGGTCCTACAAAAGACAAAATATGAGCCATTTTCTGTAAATGTTTCTGACTGAATTGGGGATTGTGGATCTCTACCTCTCAAGCACCAGTCTTAAAGCACCAGTCTTACATGAGGCACATGTGGTGAAACAGTATCATAACATTAAGGATACGCTACACATTTTGTTTTTCTTTATAGTTTGTTTCACACATACAGTATTAAAGGAGAGAAAAAAGGAGGAACCATCTTGTACAGCAGAACATAAAGAAACATTCCCCAGGAGGAATCTCTCCATGTGAATAGAAATGTACTTTGTGAGACTATTTGATGTTTGATTCATATATTATACATCCATGCTAGAGCGCCCTTGCATTCGATCATTCCCACTTTTCGGTTGTGCTAACATGATAAAACGGGGAGATAAAGAAGATTTCATTATATTAAATGTACTTCAGAAGATGTTATGAACATAACAAAAAATAGTATGTGGTGTAATTTGTACACGAAAACACAATATTCTGATTACTTATTTGGAGACTTGTCAGTAAATGCATGTATGCACATTTTCTCAGTGTCCTACATATACTTTAGCTGTCTTGCTTCTTAAGTAAACACAGACAGAACTATTGATCAGTCAAGCATCATAGGCATTTTAGCCCTAAGCAAACTAATTCTAAAACATATTGAACTGGACTTTAATATGTTATATTAATCAGAAATTAGTTTTTCTTTTCCAAAGAAATCAGCATATTAAATTGCAATATAAATGGTAATATTTTACATTTTTAGGAATGTTATGAAAGGCTTTGAAAACTGATACATCTATCAGCTGTACTTCCATAACAGTATAAATGTACGAGTAGGTGTCAAAGAGCCTTAAGCTTTGCTTCAGGCTCAATAACCCTGTAACAGAAGGTAAATTTAGTGCCCTTTGTTGCATTTCAACCTACACAAATCATTTTGATATCTGTGTAGTGACAATTTTATGGCAGTGCTTAAGAATACGTTTATGAGTGAATTGTTACAAAAAGTAAATCGCCATCAAAATTTCTGTTAATTGTGAAGAGAATACGGTCTAAAATACATGTATACATTTAAACTTAAACCATGTGTACTTGTGGAAAAGATGTGCAGTTTCACATATACTGTACACAATGCTTTATTTATAAATTTTTCTTTTTGTATTTAGTGCTGTCTCTTCATTTATTTTTGGGTGGATGTGTTGCATATTTATTTGTATTAATGCCTCCAATTGTTGACTTCATCAGTTACCAATGAACAGTAAGTTTTAAGAAGAAGTACAACTGAAACTATGGGATGGAAAATATGAGAACTTTTTTTTTCTTGCAGGACTTCTGTCAGGGGGAGATGTATAAAGCTTTGGTGAGAGATACAGTAGAGAGAGATAAAGTACCAGCCAATCAGTGTCTAACTGCCATGTTACAGGCTGTGTTTAAAAATGACAGCTGAAAAGTAAGTGGCTGGCACTTTATCTCTCTCCACTTTGTCTTTCTCTAAGCTTTGATACATCTCCCCCAGGGTGTCCTAGATTCTAAATGTGGTGAGCAACGGGCATCTGACCATGCATTGGTCCTTCCTATGCCTGTTGTGGTTTCTCTTTCTGGAAATGTCCTCAGAAACATGGAGAATGCACAGAGAATAGAAAAGACCTTGACACAGTGCATGAGATTTTACTAACTTCTCTGCCTCCACCACCTTTCTGAAGACATTGTTGGGGAGATGGCACAACAAGATACAAGTACAGCATGGCACATGTGCTGCATGGCACAGTGGAGAGTAGGTTCTGGCTGAAGAGTGTGCAGCATGGGTTTGACCCCCCTCTTGACCCCCCTTGACCCATGGGCTTGTGTGTACTGCATCCATTATATACAGTATAGGCCTCTGGTAATAAGGAACACAGGGAAACAGATGCTGAGTTAGATACATATGAGTTCCAAATTAAGCATTAAAAGGCTGAATGGAAAATTATCATATTTATGCCAAAATGCTGATGTAAAGGCTCACAAGACTCTGAATCAGTAGTATACTATATACAGTATGTAATTTATGTCAGACATACTAACACCAATTGATAGGGGGAAAAATCAGTCAATATTTGGTTTGATTCTAATTTAAAATTTCTCTAATACAGCAGATGTAGTCCTTAATACATACAAATGAAAATAGCAAAAAAAGTCAAAACAATGTCGACAAAATCATATACCATATGGACAATCAATGAAGAAAGCACTTATTAACTTCAGAAATGAGTTCACAATCAGCCAATCTGCATCTGTTCACTAAATTCTGCATTGCCCTTTTACTGTACTTTGTACTGCCCTATTCATCTCCCAACCAGCCTTTCAAGTCTAAAACAGTTGATCGTGTCAGATGTGAGAAATCTGCATGTACACATATACATATACAGGTTGAGTATCCCATATCCAAATATTCCGAAATACGGAATATTCCGAAATACAGACTTTTTTGAGTGAGATTGAGATAGTGAAACCTTTGTTTTCTGATGGCTCAATGTACACAAACTTTGTTTAATACACAAAGTTACAGTATTAAAAATATTGTATTAAATGACCTTCAGGCTGTGTGTATAAGGTGTATATGAAACATAAATGAATTGTGTGAATGTATACACACTTTGTTTAATGCACAAAGTTATAAAAAATATTGGCTAAAATTACCTTCAGGCTGTGTGTATAAGGTGTATATGTAACATAAATGCATTCTGTGCTTAGATTTAGGTCCCATCACCATGTCACCATGATATCTCATTATGGTATGCAATTATTCCAAAATACGGAAAAATCCCATATCCAAAATACCTCTGGTCCCAAGCATTTTGGATAAGGGAGACTCAACCTGTACTTCTTTTGAAGACATGCAAAATACGCATTTTCAGATTTTCTGTTACACAAAAGTTTCTCATCCATCTTAGAGGGCATGCTGACAGAATTGTGGGCTGTTCAGAGATCTGTCCAGCTTCAGGTGGTTCTCTTGAACCGAGGATATTGTGCAAATGTGTGTTGATGATAAAGGCAACTACCTTTAACAGCAGATGGGTGGGGGAAGTGTGTTCACACATTTGTGAAAATCTGCATTTATTTCTGCACATGGAAAGTAGCAGCAATTGCAGTCCATTTATATGCAACTGTAAATTAGGCTCCTTAAGTCTGAGTTGCAAATGGCAAGCGCAACATACTCAATTCTAATGGAATAACAAGAACATCATTACACTATTCTTAATAGTCACCTCCAGATAAGCAGGACACAGTAAACTGATATATAGTAGGAGAGTGCTTAAAGCCAAAAGGAGAAGTTTCTAATTCTATATCCACCTCCTTACATAACTCCAAACGCCTGCATTCCTTTAGATATTCATTTAGTTGTAACAATTTTGTAATCTAATTTAGTAATCCAATACAAAGTCACATGACATATATAAATAGATAGACAGATAGATAGATAGATAGATAGATAGATAGATAGATAGATAGATAGATAGATAGATATAGAGAGTTTAAAAGCTCACAATAATTTAACAATATTTTAGTATTACATTACAATAGAATCAGATATACAGTTCCAATTAACTAAGCATTTTGGCTTTGAAGTACCAAAGTATAAAATACATCAGTATACAGTATGCAACAGTATAGGCAACATGTATAGGTAACACAACAATTAGCTGCACTGACATGATGTACAGTACGAAATCAATCTGACCAACATCAACATTACATGAAACTATACATTTAACTTGATATAGATTATTTTGGTTCTATATATGGTATAATGAAAATCAGAAACTTCCGAACTGAATGTTTTTTGGGGGTTTTCATTTTGCCTGTTAAAATGTGTAATCGTCTTTTTTTACAACAAATATTGTAAGACATCTCTCCTAAAATAAAACATGGATCTGTAAAACTGATTGCAGGGAACTGGTATGGGCAAACACTGCACAAGCCACAAACCATTTATCCAAATGACTTCTGTCAGCCACATACATTTGGATGAAAATGGGTTATATGCAAATACTTAAGATTGCTCTCCAAGATCCCTGCCCTCACTGATGAATACATAATTGATTTGAAATGAATTCATCTCACATGAATTTTCTGGGTCTTTATAAGGTCTAAGATTAAAATAAAACAACCATTTTCCTGCTGATTGTTGCAACTAGTCAATGACATTGCTAACCTATTCATCTATTGAATTAACATTAAATGATAACTTCCACAACCTTTGATACTCCTTCTTGTATATCCATGTTACGTGATGAAATATACTGTAGACTTTTTTACTTAAGACATGTTTATAATATGGTAAACATTTTAATCCATGTATCTATAATACTAAATTGTTTATAGTAATTAACAGATGTACATAAACTTAGAACTTTCATAAGTTGAGAAACACTTGGGACATGGGCTACATACATTGAAATAGCAGAACTTACAAAGTGTCACACAAGGTGTAGCAGCAGTTAATGTGATAAACTGGTTAACAATTACTCAAATAGATAAGTTGCATATTTATAAAAAGTACTGATAATGTATTCACAAGGATAGTATGACCAAAACATACAGAGAGATAGACATAGGTAAAGGGATTACAAAATGTGAACAAATACAGAAAATACCAAATACAAATCATTATCTTGGGTAACTACTGCAAGGTGTGCTCGGGCACAAATAGATCACTGTTACTACACATCAAGACTTAGGTACATGAAAGAAGAGGGAATAGATTTATATAATTAGGTATCATTTGCACATACTCAGGGGCATATCTAGAGATGAGGAGGCCCCTGTGCAGGCTCTGGCCCCCTCCTTCCTAGCCAGCAATGCTGTAGCACTGGGCACTAGGGTCCCTAGGGGACCCTAGCGCTGTCCCAGAGCCTAAAGCACATGCACAGATCTCCGGGGAAATGGTGCAGTGGACATTTTCACTGGGATTTTCCTAATGCGCATGCACAAAACACTGGGAAATGGTGCTGTGCCATTTTCCCAGTGATTTCTGCAGGACTACTGAGGGTAAGTATTAAAAATAATGGGTGCAGGGTGTGCATTGTGGCCCCCTGTGCCCAAGGGGCCTGTGTGCACCTCACACACTGCACACATTATAAATATGGCAGTGCACAAGAATACCATTTACAAGAATATTAAATTGCCAAAAGTGGAGGTTCCAGCAAAGAGCTGGGGCACATACATTGAGACCTATACAACCTTAAAAGAAAGATACATTGGGTAGTTGTAAATGGAGACACTGAAAACTAATTAGAAAGTTATTGTTTGGTTACTGCTGAGAAAGACATACAACACAAACAACAACAGTTAATAATTCAAATGAGTTTAAATAATTTCATAAAACAGAAAAAATATTTTTCAGCATGATTAAATTACACTAAGGATTTCTGTCTGTTTTATTTGTCTTCTGAGGGTGATTAGTTCAAAGGTACATGTATAAACATCTTTGTAGCTTGAATACATTTATTGTATAACTATTGTTCTCTTTTCTTGGTTTTAACCTATGCTGGAGGAAAATTATTGATTTTGATTATAAGACTTGAAAAGCACTAAGCTTAGGTTGCTCAATCAATACAAAGGATAATGAACCATTGTTATATTTTGTGAAAAAAAGATAATAAAACAAAAAAACGTAGAACTTTTATACATAAACAATAAAATATAAACATTTTAAAACAGATAAAGTCATACGTAAAAAGAAAAATATAAAAAAAAGTTGCCCAGTACACAGTTTATTAAATATACAAGAACAAATGAACACTAATACGCTGACTGTATTGCAACAATAACATACACTACAATTTTAAACTGGTTATAAATGTAAATGTGCTTTTAATGACTATTTATTAATTATACACTATTTTTGATGTTTCAAAGAATTAAAGCAATAATAGTTATGAATGTAGTACAGGAAAGTACAAGTTGCACATAATATTTCTGTTAATTAAAAAACATGGAAATGTTTATATAGGTTTTGGTTTTTCAAGTATAGGAAACGCTATGAAACCATGAACTAAGTGAATTCCCATGCTGTCAAGTGGTCTAGTTAAGTTGATAGATTTTCTGAGTCTCTTTGATGATTATATTTCATAGAATCATTTTTGATCTAGAAAACTTTTTCAGATGTCTGAGCTTTAAATCTCAACATCATATTTCATCAATCACCTTATATTTTAATGATAATCATATATCTATTATATTTAAGTAGAGATGAGCGGGTTCGGTTCTCCGAGAACCAAAACCCCCCGAACTCCACGTGGTTTACATGGGTCCGAGGCAGCCTCGGTTCTTCCCGCCTGACTCGGAAAACACGAACAAGGCAAAACGTCATCATCCCGCTGTCGGATTCTCGCAAGATTAGGATTCCATATAAAGAGCCGCACGTCGCCGCCATTTTCACTCATGCATTGTCGAGAGAGCGAAAGGACGTGGCTACGTTCTCTGAGAGGAAAGCTCAATATCAGCTCAATATCAGTGCTCAGTATCTGTGCTGCATTGTGGTGACCAGTACACTACAGTACAATAGTCCAGTGCTGCATCTCGCTGCTCAGTGTCAGTTCTAGTATCCTCATCAGTGCTCAGGATCAGTGCTCAGTATCTGTGCTGCATTGTGGTGACCAGCATACTACAGTACAATAGTCCAGTGCTGCATCTCATTGCCCAGTATCAGCTCTAGTATCCTCATCAGTGCTCAGTATCACTACTCATTGTCTTGTGCTGCATTGTGGTGACCAGTATACTACAGTACAATAGTCCAGTGCTGTTCTCGCTGCCCAGTGTCAGTTCTAGTATCCTCATCAGTGCTCAGTATCACTACTCATTGTCTTGTGCTGCATTGTGGTGACCAGTATACTACAGTACACTAGTCCAGTGCTGTTCTCGCTGCCCAGTGTCAGCTCTAGTATCCTCATCAGTGCTCCGGATCATTACTCATTGTCTTGTGCTGCATTGTGCTGACCAGTATACTACGGTACAATAGTCCAGTGCTGTTCTCGCTGCCCAGTGTCAGTTCTAGTATCCTCATCAGTGCTCAGTATCACTACTCATTGTCTTGTGCTGCATTGTGGTGACCAGTATACTACAGTACATTACTAATAGTCCAGTGTCTTGTGCTGCATCTTGCTGCTGTAGGGTGCTGTGGTAGTGTCCTGTCACTGTGCATAGGTCATCATCATTCCAGTCACAGTGGTATCTGGAGGGTGACAATACCAGAGGGCTTTTGTGCTGCTCACTAATACTAGTAGAGTGTCTTGTGCTGCATTGTGCTGCTCAGTGACAGTTCTCCATAGTATCATCAGTGCTCAGTATAATCAGTGCTCAGTATAATCAGTGATCAGTATAATCAGAGCTCAGTATAATCAGTGATCAGTATAATCAGAGCTCAGTATAATCAGTGCTCAGAATAATCAGTGCTCAGTATAATCAGTGATCAGTTTAATCAGTGCGCTGTTAGATGTGCGCCCATTTTCCGCCATTAATACAGTGGGATTTAGACAAATGATGAAGATATTGTGTCCTCGGTACCAAATCCCATCTAGATTCCACTTCACTAGGCAGGCGATAGCGAGATTTTGCCAATTAATTCCAGTGATTTGGACGTAGCATTACAGTGATTTTACCAATTAATATCAGTCATTTACAATTAATAATTTCAGTGATCTTCCCAAATAATTCCAGTGATTTCGACGTAGCATTACAGTGATTTTACCAATTAATAACAGTGATTTATAATTATTAATTACAGTGATCTTGTCAAATAATTCCAGTGATTTGGACATATAATTCCAGTTGGAATTGTTTGTGTTGCTTGGCTTAGTCATACAGTTACCTCATTGCACCTCTTCGACATCTTTGCATGAGGTGCTGTTTGGGGCCTAGTTTTTGAAAAGTACCATCCTGTGTGACACTGCTGTATGAGTCCAGGGGTACTGCTGCATTAGTCCTGGGGTACTGCCGTATAAGTCCACCAATTGCATATTTTTTTAAAAGTGACTGGAGCATGCTGGAGATGCTGTCAGTGGACCGAACAATTGCGGCCCACTCTTGACATTCAGCCACTGCATGAGACTACTAGATGGGCCAGGTGGTTGTGTCGCTTAGCTTAGGCCTACAGCAACCTCGGTGCACCTTTTTTTTGTCTTTGCATCATGTGCTGTTAGGGGCCTTTTTTATATCTGCCCTCCTGTCTGACACTGCAGTGCCACTCCTAGATGGGCCAGGTGTTTGTGCTGACCACTTGGGTCGCTTAGCTTAGTCATCCAGTGACCTCGGTGCAACCTTTTGGCCTAAAAACATTATTGTGAGGTGTGAGGTGTTTAGAATAGACTGTAAATGAGTGGAAATTATGGCTATTGAGGTTAATAATACTATAGGATCAAAATTACCCCCAAATTCTATGATTTAAGCTGTTTTTGAGGGTTTTTTGTAAAAAAAAAACACCCGAATTCAAAACGCACCTGAATCCGACAAAAAATTTTAAGGGATGTTTTGCCAAAACGTGTCCGAATCCAAAACACGACCGCAGAACCGAATCCAAAACCAAAACACAAAACCCGAAAAATGCCCACTGCACATCTCTATATTTAAGTGTTTCTAGAATGTACACATTATGGTAGGATAAGATAAATTCCTGTCTGTCTGTGTTAAATCCTAATTAAGACAATATTTTCAAGTTGTTTTCAGTAAGCTGTAAGGCCAGACTTATCCATGGACTGTTATTTGGGCAATGAAAATGTGCCGTGCATCCCAATTGTCTTTGGCTTTTATCAGCCTGATTTATTATAACAGTTTCCAACCACAACACTTTTATGACACAAAATAAGTATGAGAGTCAAGCTTTCTGTAATCACTGTACTTTTTCCAAATAACATACAGTATTAAACAAACACAGAACAAGAAGTGCTTGGGGTCCACCCAGCAATTGGAAAATGTACTGTGGGAACAGACAAAGATGATTTTATGGGGATTAGGTATCACTATTTTAAGGTCTACCCAAGTTGCATTCATCAATAGGAGAATGAAACTTATGTCACTACACTACAAACATATGTCAAATCTCCTATGAAAAATTCCCAGTGTTTTGTGAGATCTACAATAAGTTGTGATTTACTGTAAATTAATTTGAGTTGAGAATTATACTGTACATGCAATCAGTACACATGCCTATTTACATGATTAGAATGTAAGTAATATTACATTTTGAATACATGATAGTCAAACTGTCCATGACCTCTCTTCCTTTTCACTTTAAAGATCTTCAGATGTCATATAAGATTTCCTCAGTCTTTTTGTTTTAAATCATAAATCATCTTAAACAATGATAATACATAATACAGTACACTCAATTTTTGATTATTTTTAAATTAAACACATACCGTATAAGATTACCATCTCATGTGATTTTAACTAGAGTCCTTTTTTCCCTTTTTTAGATATTACAGTGACACTTGCATTATTAAGAGATTTTTTTTATTGTTATTTTAGCATGAAAATTATTTACTTTTTCATGGTATTTTAATATACAATAGCTATTTACCCACTGAAAAATTGATCAACTTTCATCACTACTACAAGTACTGGTGTCTTCAGCATCGGATCATTGTGGTTCTGTTACTTTGGGAAAGGGGATTATCACTAGTTATTTTTCCTGTTCAAAAGGGGATAAAAAAGTGACCTATTATAACAATAAAGCAACTCTTTTTTCGTAACATTTTAAATTTGCTCAGACCATTTTGTGTCAATTTTACTGCATATGTTATTGCAAATAAATTATTTTTTCTGAATATTTCTGGACATTTTTCATAAAGGTCATGCTGTTCAATAAGTGTAAATAGTTTGAGAATCTGGATTTCAAAAGTTCAATATCATAGACATTATTCTTACATTCAACATGCTAACTTGTTAATTTCCTAAGATTACAGTATATTATATGAACACAAGTCAGATATATGAGGTTATAAAGCAGATACTTTAGCTGTTGTTAACAGGCTATCAAATTGTCTAGTATATCATATTTACAAATGTTAATTCATGTGTATCATGCTCATGTATAATATGATCCTATGTCTAGTTTTAATTATCTAATAAAAATTCATGTTATTTGCAAAATTTTAGCTATCGATTTTCATCCCAACCTCACTTAGCTGCATAGATAAGCTACTATGATATATGATAGCTCATGATTTGTGATCATGAAGGCAAATGAAACAGCTATGGCTTTTAACTACCATTCAAAAACCAACCTCTAATGAACCATTTATAAAACTTACCATCCTGATGAATATTCTTTTAGATCAATGTTTGAATGGGACTATGGGTGATATTAAATACATTTAGATAAATGGGAAATTATAGTCTTTTTATGGATCATTAACTGATCACTAACAGAGCTAATAATATTTAAAGTATTTCTGAGGAAATGTTGCATTTTTGAAGGATATAATTATCATGTTGTTTAATGGCTTTATTTTTACTCTGTAATCTGCAGTACTGGGACACACTGTAGCATGACCTAATGTAGATTTATGAAATCACTAGTACAATTGATCTACTGAAATTGAGTAAAAATACCATATTAGTTTTCATATCAAATACAAATTCTACTCAGATGCACAATTTTATTTTAATTATACCTACTGTAGAATGGAAAAGGAATTTTGGGGTTACTTTATTATTAACATAGAAACATAGAATTTGACGGCAGATAAGAACCACTTGGCCCATCTAATCTGCCCCTTTTTTATCCTTTAGGCAATCTCAACCCTGTTTGAACCTTAATTATTAAAGTTATATACTGTACTCATCAACTTGACTCATTTTCACATTTTGATAATAGTGTCCTTCAGTTTTTTCCACTTATTTTTCAATAATAATAAACTGGGCTTAGTTAATTAACAAGTTATTATAAATGTATTTTAATGTAATTTACCTACGGTAAATAAAAAAACCTCACATATTAAATGTCTTATTTAATGCATTTTGCATATAATTCAATCTGATGACCCAGAATTAAAAAAAATTACATCTGGCTCCTTTGTTTTAATAATACACTAATAGGTTGTAAAATAATTTTTCCAACCCACAGGTTAAAGCCATAATTAGATAACGAAGGCTAGTTCTAGTGGTAGATTTTTCCCCAGTAAAGTCCTCCCCCAGTAGGGATTCTCTTGAATTGAAAGTACTCCCTGTTAATTACAGCCTTACAGGAAGTCCAAGGGGGAGGAATTTTCTCCTCCTGGGACTGCCAGTCCTGGACTGCATTAAGCAGAGGGCACTTCCCTTGGAATAATAATAATTTAATACTGGCTAATCTAGATATTAAGATCATAAACTTAAAAGGAAAAGGAAAAAATAAAATGAAAAAATTATACTTAATGATGAAACTATTGGGTTGTAACATTAAAAGCCAAAGGAATTTTCAAATTTTCCAAAATGAAATCACACCCACTGGGCAGGACTGAAACCTATTCTAGTAACATAGTAACATAGTATCTAAGGTTGAAAATAGACAAGTTCAACCTATTTGTGGTCTCCTATGCATGATTATTTTGTATAAAATTTTGACTGAAGTTGATGACTGCCGTTTTACCCCTCTTTTTTATAATAACCATAGTGCGTGACTATGCCCACGTAACCTTGGATATCCTTATCCATTAGGAATTTATCTAACCCATTCTTAAAGGTGTTGACTGAGTCGGCCAATACAACTCCCTCAGGCAGGGAATTCCAAACACGTATCATCCTTACCGTAAAAAAGCCTTTACGCCGTATTGTGTGGAATCTCCTCTCCTCTAACCTGAGCGAGTGTCCAGGAGTTCTCTGTGTTGATCTAACCAAAAACAGGTCCTGCGCAAGATATATATATTGTCCCCTTATATATTTGTAAATGTTGATCATGTCCCATCTTAATCTCCTCTTTTCCAGTGTAAACATGCCTAGTCTTGCAAGCCTTTCCTCGTATTCCATCGTCTCCATGCCCTTAATTAGTTTGGTCTCCCGCCTTTGTACCTTTTCTAGCTCCAGGATATCATTTTTGTAGTAAGGTGCCCAGAATTGGACACAGTATTCAAGGTGTGGCCTCACAAGTGATTTATATAATGGAAGTATAATACTCTCGTCCCTAGCATCAATTCCCCATTTATGCATGCTAATATCTTATTAGCCTTCTTTGCTGCAGTCCTACTTTGGGTACTTCTGCTTAGTTTGCTATCTATGAGGACACCTAAGTACTTTTCCAGTACAGAATACCCTAATTTTACCCCATTTAGCAGGTAAGTGTTATTTTTGTTATTGTTACCACAGTGCATTACCTTACACTTGTCTGTATTGAAGCGCATTCTCCATTTCGCTGCCCAAGCTTCTAATTTAACTAAGTCGTTCTGAAGTGACTCAGCATCCCCCTCCGCATTTATAACTTTACACAATTTGGTATCATCTGCAAAAATTGACACCATGCTCTCTATACCTTCTGTTAGGTCGTTAATGAAAATATTGAACAATAGCGGTCCTAATAATGAGCCTTGCAGCACACCACTTAGTACTTCAGGCCAAGTTGAAAAAGATCCATTAACCACAACGCGCTGCTCCCTATTATCTAACCAGTTTTTGATCCAAGTGCATATTGTGTTTCCTAGCCCTGATTCTTGTAGCTTGTAGATAAGTCTCATGTGTGGTACAGTGTCAAATGCTTTGGCAAAATCTAAAAAGATTACATCCACCTCTTTACCCTGATCTAGGTTTGCGCTTACTGTTTCATAAAAGCCAAGTAAGTTGGTTTGACAGGATCTGTCCTTCATAAACCCATGTTGATCCCTTTTAATGACCTTATTGACTTCAAGGAACTTCTGAATACTATCTCTTAGAATACCTTCCAATACTTTCCCCACTATAGATGTAAGACTAACTGGTCTATAATTACCTGGTTCAGCTTTACTTCCCTTTTTGAATATAGGCACTACTTCTGCTATACGCCAGTCTTTGGGAACCATACCTGATATTACTGAATCCATAAAGATCAAAAATAGCGGTTTTGCAAGTTCAGAGTGAAGCTCCATTAGAACCCTTAGGTGAATACCATCGGGACCTGGTGACTTATTAATCTTTAAATGTTTTAATCGGTCACAGACTACTTCCTCGCTTAAATAAGTACCTATCAGTGGGATATTCTCATTATTGAGATTATGTGTTAGTCCCTGAATTGGGTCCTCTCTAGTAAATACTTTTGAAAAAAAACTAATTTAGTGTGTCCGCTATGTCATTATCATTTATGCTTAAGACTCCCAACTTGTCTTTTAAAGGGCCTATACTCTCCTTCTATAATCTCTTGCTATTAATGTATTTAAATAATTTTTTGGGATTCGCTTTGCTTTCCTTTGCTACTAGTTTTACAGTTTCTACTTTAGCCGCTCTTATTTCCTTTTTGCATATTTTTACATTCCTTATAGTGCTGAAATGACTCTGCTTCTCTGTAAGATTTGTATTTTTTAAATGCTCGCCTTTTCTTGCCCGTAAATTCCTTTATCTTTTTGTTAAGCCACATCGGTTTATGATTTTTATTCCTTTTTTTGCTGCTCATAGGAATAAATTTGAGTGTATTTTTAGCTAGCAGGAATTTTAGTACCTCCCATTTTTCCATAGTATTGTTTCCTAAAAACAAACCTTCCCATTCAATATCCCTGAAAAATACCCTCATCCTTTCAAATTTCGCTTTGCTAAAGCTTAGAGTCCTAGTCGAGCCAGTATAGGGCTGTTTATGAAAACTGATATTGAATGTGATCATATTGTGGTCGCTGTTTCCTATGGGTTCACCTACTATAATACCAGATACCAATTCCCCATTGTTTGTTAATACCAGGTCTAAGATTGCATTGTACCTAGTTGGTTCCTCAATTAGTTGAACTAAGTAGTTATCATTAAGTGTGTTTAAAAACATATTGCCCCTAGCAGTATCACATGAATCATTTTTTCCAGTTGATCTCTGGATAGTTAAAATCTCCCATCACTACTATGTATCCTACTCCTGCTGCTATTTCAATTTGCTTTAGTAACAATTCCTCATCAGATATGTTGATACCAGGCAGCCTATAGCATACACCCAATACTACATTTTTTATTATTATTATTATTATTATTATTATTATTACATTTTATTTATAAGGCGCCACATGTGTTTCACAGCGCCGTACAAAGGACAGTACAGGAAGACAAAACATAGCATTACAGTAAATAAATAACAGAAATAGTGTACAGGTAACATAGAGCACCACACATTCTCAAGACATAATACAGCTAAGATGTAAGTATTGAGGGATTGATCATTGTACTACTAGAGGCTGGTGGCCATAGATGGAGATGAGCCTTTAGTTGCAGCGTAAAGATGGTCTTTGAGTAGGGGAGAGCTGTGAGTGAAATGTGTTGAGACGAGGGTTTAGATAACAAGAGGAAAGAGGGCCCTGCTCTGAAGAGCTAACAATCTAGTGGGGAGTGGCAACAGACAGATGACAAGAGGTGCAGGCAAGCGGGAGTTAGCCTGATGGCAGTATGCTAGCAAAGCTGAGATGTTCACGGCATGAGGCAGGGGGGTGGAGGCACGGCTTCAGGATTGGGTTATGCATCAGGAGGGTATGCTTTGATGAATAAGTGGGTTTTTAGTGCCCGTTTGAAGCTTTGCAAGGTCGGGGAGAGTCTAATGGAGCGGGGGAGTGCATTCCACTGAAGGGGAGCAGCACGGGCATAGTCTTGAACATGAGCATGGGAAGCAGTGACCAGGGCGGTGGAGAGGCATTGGTCGACCATAGAGGGCGGGAGGGAGTATGAAGGTAGAGGAGGTTGGAGATGTAGGGAGCAGTGGAATTAGAGATGGCCTTGTATGTGAGGGTGAGGAGCTTGAAGAGGATTCTGTAGGGGAATGGGAGCCAGTGTAGATTCCTTTTTCCCTGCATGCAATTTCTACCCATAAAGTCTCGACAGTGTCTACAGTCCCCTCCTGAATATCTTCCCGTATATCAGGTTTTAAAAATGGCTTTACTTAAAGACACACCCCTCCACCTTTTTTATTTAGTCTGTCTCTCCTAAACAGTGTATAGCCCTCTAGATTGACTGTCCAATCATGAGATTCGTCCCACCAAGTTTCAGTAATGCCTATAATATCATACTGTTTGCTTGCTGCAAGTATTTCTAGTTCGCCCATTTTACCAGTAATGCTTCTAGCATTTACATACATACAACTAAGATAAGTATTTTCCCTTGTGTTAGGGACATCTTTCACCTTATGTAGCAATGATAACCTGTAATCGTCAATGGTTAGTGCTTTGGTAAAATCTCTTTTAGTACCCATGTTAGTAACCTTACCGCCTGCTCTTACCCTCCCCCCAACTTCTCCCCCATTTCGTTTACTACCGCCATCCCCACTATTCTCACTGCATGACCCGTAGTTTCTAGCTAAACCCTCCCCCCAGGCTCCTAGCTTACATTATCCTCCAACCTTCTAACCATCCTTCCCCCCAGCACCGCTGCCCCCTCCTCAGTCAGGTGCAATCCGTCACGACAAAAGAGATGGCGCCTGACTGAGAAGTCCGCCCAGTGTTCCAGGAACACAAACCCCTCTTTCCTGCACCAATCCATAAGCCACACATTTACCTCACTAATCTCCCTCTGCCTCCCTGGACTAGCGCGTGGCATGGGTAATATTTCGGAGAATATTACCTTAGATGTCCTTGCCTTAAGTTTCTTTCCTAAGTCCCTATAGTCTTTCTTAAGAACATCCCACCTTCCGCTAACTTTGTCATTGGTGCCAATGTGCACCAAGACCGCCGTGTCTTTCCCAGCCCCTCCCAACAATCTATCTACCCGGTCCACGATGTGCCATACCCAAGCACCCGGGAGACAACAGACTGTACGGCGATCACGGTCCTGGTAGCAGTTTGCCCTATCTGCCTTCCTGATGATAGAATCCCCTACCACCACCATCTGACTAGGTACCTCACTATCTTTTATCCCAACTGCGCCATAGGGACCGCTCCTCTGGATGCTAGAGGGAGCAGTCTCCTCCGGCACCGTCATTTCTTCACTATCATCCTCTGATTCCTCATCCAGTCGGGCAAATTTGTTCGGGTTTGATAGTTCGGAGATGTCGAGCTTCCCCCTCTTTTTCTTCCTTCTAACTGTGACCCAGCTGGCTACCTTATCATCATCCTCTTCTACCAGTGACCCCTCCAGCAACTCCTCCACCTTTCTGTCTAAACTTCGCTCGAGAATGTGAATCTCCCTCAGTCGCTTAACGGTTTGCTCTAGATCAGTTACCTGGGCTTCCAGGGCAACCATTCGCACACACCTCATGCAGATGTAATCACACTGGGCCGGTAGCTCCAGGTGTACATACATCTTGCATGACAGCCGCTCCCATAATGTTTGTAAGGTCTAACTCCCTGTTACTCTCAAAGAAAAAGAAGGAAAAAGAAAAAATAGAAGACAAACAATCTCACTTATACAATAATTAAGCTGGCTTATACTTATCTATCTTTGTGCGGTTCTTGGTCCTTCACTTTTATGCAGCCGTAGTACTCCGGTGCCCCCTCTGAGTGGGACCTCTCCTGCGGCACTGATACTCCACTTAGCAGTTGCAGTTGTTCCAGCTCACTGCACCTCCTACCTTTTGCTGTTACCAACTCACATACACTTACAAATCCAAGCAACACTTTATAATACAAGCCCTTACAATGAGCCATAAAAAGTAAAAACTTACTGAACTGCCTTCATGACAGGACATTAAAAGCTTTGAAGCATTAGAGAAATTAACAGATTTATGATTCACTGTCACACTAGAGTAGGCGCCAATTCCATGGGTGCTCCCTGGCCCGAGCACCCACAGACAACAAGAGACCCCTGGCAATGCACAAGAAACACCTGGCAAGGCACATGAAATGCCTAGCAACATGCATGAAACCCCTGGCAACACACAAGAAACCCCATGAAACAATCAGCAGACCCCTGGAAATGTGCATTAAACACCTGGCAATGCCCATGAAACGCCTGGCAACATACATGAAACGCCTGGCAACGTGCAGGAGACCCCTGGCAATGCACATGAAACCCCTAGCAAAGTGCAGGAGAACCCCGCCAATGTGCAGGAGACCCCTGCAAGGATGGATCCCAGAGCATGGCACCCCTAACAATGTACATGAAACCATTGGCAACATTTATGAGACCCCTGACAACAGGCAGGTAATTTAAAAGTAATTAGAAGCCTTACTGTGTGGCATAATTTGTAAGTGGCATTGTGTGTGGGGCATAAAATGGTGTCAGGGCCATAACTGTGTGTGGCATAATATGTACTGTAATTGGCATTACAGTGTGTGGCATAATGCATAATGGGTGTTATGATGTGTAGCATAACGTATAACAGATATTACGGTGTGTGGCATAATGTGGAATAGACATTACGGTGTGTGGCATATTGCGTAATGAGCATTACGGTGTGTTGCATAATGTGTAATGGGCATTATGGTGTGTGGCATATTATGTAATAGGCATTAAGGTGTGTGGCACGGTGTATGGCGTATTGTGTAATGGGCATTACGGTGTGTGGCATATTGCGTAATTGGCATTACAGTGTGTAGCATAATGTGTAAAGAGCATTACGGTGTGTTGCATAATGCATAATGTGTAATGGGCATTATGGTGTGTGGCATAATGTGTAATGGGCATTAGTCACTGCCGTGGCCAGCCATTCATTCCCGCTGCCGCCTCCCACCAAGCACCCACCAGCAAAAACAGAAATCAGCACCTATGAGTCAGACAAATATCCCAACTTTGGTAAAAGTAGATTGGGACTTCTGTAAGTCACGCCCCCATTTTCAGCATTCAGAGGGCATGCCCAGTGCTTTGGGAAGAGCAGGTCATGCCCCCAGTCCCTCTCACCACTGAATAGATGTAACATATGAGCAATGGCATCTATTGACTACTTTCTCTACTAAGCAGCAAGTGATAGGGGGTCTCACAATCTCCCCATGGGACACTGTGGCCAGCAGGTGGGGCGGCAAGTCCATGCCAGAAAAGCAGTTTGTCTCACCAAAATAGGGACAGCTGGGAGGTAAATGATGTGCTATCATTCACAGTTTCTATCAATCACAGTTTAGTGATTGATAGATTTTGATCTTTGCATGCAGTGCATCATACTGTATAAGAATATTTCATATTACATTTCATACTGTTTGAAACACATTTCTTGTCTAGTGTAACATGATTTGAAAAACAAAATTGACAGCACTTATATGTGCAGGGCCAAAAGATAGGTAATGCAGCCATATTAGTAAAAATATGATGGGAGATAATAAATTACTTAGAGCTGGTGCTTTTTTAATAACAAATTTACATCACTGTCTATTAAAACTATAAAACTATTTATCAAGAAATAAACTAGGTGAATTCTGTTTTAACATTTTTTAATTAAATCTTGACAATGAAATGTCATATTAACTAAGTAAAATCAATTAATCCTTATCCCTGTTGAGAGTAATTGTTGAATGTAAATGCACATTTACTGTATGAATCCACTTAGAAACTCCTCTTCATCTCTCAAAGATTTTGTGTTAGAACAGCCTTTGAGTTTGTTGTCCTAATCCTATAAAAATCTTTATACATAGAGTACATGAGGTCATTCATGAAGTGCATCCTACCCACATCTTAGTATAAAAGCTCTTTGGATCTGCCATGCTCCATGATTATCACCTATAGTAGATGCCTGGCAGGAAACAAAGGTTTAGATAGCAAGACTACAGTAGCAACATTTGTGGAGGTGCAACAGAAATACGACTTCAATATGAATACAGTGCTGGAAAGTATGTATATTTATTGCAGTCCCTTGTCATTTGGAGGAGTGCACACCTATTTTCACAAAAAGTGTCACATTTTGCAGCTACAGTACCTACTGTATCTCAGAACTGGCGGAGATCTGTTCTCATTCATCTGTTATTTAAATCATCTTATCAGATGAATTTTGGCGGAAATTCTCTTTTCTGGACTCACTCCTAGCAATGTAATGGTTTCAATATGTATGACCAGCAGACAGGATGCCAGCAGTCACAATATTGAGGACGATCTTTAAAATCCGACAGGGGTTAGGTAAGTATGCTAACCCCTACCCCCTAACCCTCCTTTCCCACAGCCAAACTCACCCCTTAGTGTGGTGCCTAAACCTAACCCCCCTCCCTGCATCCTAACCCTAACTCTCCTCCCTTAGTGTTTAAACCTAACCTCCCCCTGGTGGTGCCTAACCCTAACCTCCCTCCCCGCAGCCTAACTCTAATCTTTCTCCTGCAACCTAACCCTACCCCCCCCCCCCCAGGAGGTGCTTCAACTTAACCTTCCCCGGCCCTAACCTTAAACTGCTTGCTATACTTATGGCCGGGATGCCGGCTGTCAGTATTACGGCATCAGTCTCCTGACCCTGTCAGGATTCTGGCATCGGCATTCTGACAGGTGTTGGGATTCCGGCGTCGGTATTCCAACTGACAGGATCCCGACAGACTGTATCTTAACCATATCCCCAATGTAACAACGTTTCACACACACAAATCTGCCATCAAGATCTTATGAATAAGATAAGACATCAATAAAGCTAAACAGATTGATATTTTATGATACATTGGGGCCAATTTATCAACATGTGCTAAACCTCATTGCATATGGTAAATAGTGCTCCAGCTAATCAGCTACCAACTGTCATTTTTTTAACACATGACAGGAGCTGAACATATTACAGTTAGAAGCTGATTGGCTGGAAAACCATTTATCATATGCAAAAAGTTTTATTATTCACAACGAGTTTGCTTGTCTCTGCTAAAGAGACCTGCCCTACATGGACTCTAAGGGATATATTTACTAAATTAAAGGTTTATAGAAGTGGAGATATTGCCCTTAGCAACCAATAAGATTCTACCCCGGGGCAGTGGAGTATCAATAATGAGTGCAACCATTTCTATAATACTTACCCTACTGGAATCTCGCGTTGGCAGAAGCAGTACAGCAGAAATCACTGGAAAAATCGTGCAGCTGCCATTTTCCCAGCATTTTGTTCGTGCACTGTAGGAAAACCATTGGGTATATGGCCTCCATGCCATTTCCCAGGAGACCTGAACATGTGCATTTTACTCCGAGTGACCCTAGTGCTCAGAGTCTGTACTGCATTGCTAGAGAGGAAACTGAGAGAAAACTGCACATGTGCCACTTCCTCTCTAAATACACCCCTACCACAGAGCTCAGTATCCTGTGCTATAGCACTGCTCGCACATCCCTAGTTACAGCCCTGCCTGTGGGCTTAATTCTGAGTCACATATTGATTATGCAGACAGATGCTAACAGAATGCTAATGTGACTTTACCCATGTGCAGCATGCTGACCCACTGTTTTCCTTCTGCAGACACAGCAGTTACTAATAGTATCGGACCTTACATATAACCTATGTATAACTCAGAATAAAAAGCCAGTCTGGATACTTTACATGCCCACAATCTGACTACAGAGCCACAAATTTAGTATGATTTACCGATTGTGGGGATGCCGATCGTCAGTATACAGACAACAGCATCCCGGCCATCAGTATGCCATCAGCGGGCGAGCGCTAAAAGTCCCCTTGTGGGCTCTCTGCACTCACCACGCTATCTGATATCTGATAAATGATATCTCAAACAAACTAAAATGCTCACTTATTTCCATGGAGCTGATCCTTAGAGAGGTCGGGATATTAGGCAAATCTTCACTATCAAACTGATTCCTGATGAAATAACAATGATAACAGTTTTCCATGGCTTTTGAACTCTTTGCCTTTCCACCTCCCACTCCACCTTAGGAAGCAACACACAAGGGGCAGGATGTAATGGCTTGCGAGACGGCTGGAGCTCCGAGAATCATGCCGAACTCATAAAAATGTTTTAAAGCAGCAAACGTTTACACCTGGTTGGTTTTGCCTTGTAAGCATTTACTGCTTTAAAAATAGGATGAGTTTGGCCGGAGTCTCGAAGTTCTGGTCATCTTGCAAGCCATTACATCTAGCCATAGGTTTGTGAATATGCTAATACCATTACAGGTCATATCTTCTTACCTATGCATCATAGATTTTTTTGTATGTAGTGTGGCAGCTATTAAGCATTTACACTTAGCATAAGATTGCTATGGGCATGTTGTGACCGGGTGGTCTTCAGTATGCCGACTGATGGGATCCCAGTGCACAGTATACCGGCGCCGGGATCCCGACAGCTGGCATACCGACACTTATTCTCCTTTGTGGGGGTCCACGACCCCCCTGGAGGGAGAATAAAATAGCGTGGCATGCGTAGTGCGGCACCGTGCCCGTAGCGTGGCGAGCCCAGCGAGCCTGCAAGGGGCTCATTTGCGCTCACCACACTGTCGGTAAGCCGGCGGTCGGGCTCCCGGCGCCGGTATGCTGGTCGCCGGGAGCCCGACCGCCGGCATATCGTAGTGAACCCGTTGTGACCATATACTGTACTTGTAATTGGAGCCTATTCAGGGATAATCATACTGTACATAAGAATTTGGCAATGTCATATGCACCAGGGGCAGGAATAGTGCAAATGTGTGCCGATAGTGATAATAGCTGCACCCACAAAGATGCATCTAACTCTGAAAAGTAATTCAGTCAGTTTGTGTGTGAGTCTGAATCAGCACTATTATTTGCATTGACAGTCACATAAAGAAATTATTATTAAGTGGCTGCTGGTACATCGACTAACAGGTGAGAAGGATAAATTCTGTCCACTGTAATATAGAAGATTGTCCACATTATCAAATAAAAGATACAATGTTATGAATAGAGATTTTGCCCCTTCACTGCGGAGAATGAGTGGGGCTCATCCTCCAAATATACAGCTAGGCTACAGAGTTGGAACTCAGACCCCGAATCACTGGTTTTGGATTGCATATAAGTCCCTCCCTCATGATTTCTGGTGCCATCTCACTCTGGAGAGTGTATGGTGTGTGCAAAATTGAGTGGAAATTTATGTTACTGATGTTAATAATACTATAGGAACAAAAACAGGTTCAAATTATATGATTTTAGTTGTTTTTATAGATTTTTAAAGAAATCCAAAACCAAACCAAAAACACTTACCCCTTTCACACTAAATTCAAAATCCCAGGTTTTCGCACATGAATGTACATCAAGCAGGGAATTTGGTCTGGATGCAAATTTGTACCGGGTCCCCGCTCCTGCTCTTTACCAGGGTCAGGGCTGAGACCTGGGAATTTGGTAGCTTCTAGCCCTGACAATTTCCTGTGTCCGATGTGTGAAAGATGTATTATACTATATTTCTTTACCTGACATTATTATACAGAGTGATTCAAAAATTGTAGTACACCCTTTAGTTTCAAAAACTGTTCAGGAAATGGGAAAACTGTATACTCCAGTAAAGTATGGGTGAGGTGGGCTATCTTTTACGGCCATCTTGAATCTAAGACAGTTTTTTCAAATGGAAAGAAGTTTGTGTAACATGTCAAACAACATCAGAATTTGCTGATAAGTTTATTGCTGCAAACAGATTTGAAATAGCAGTTATGGTTCAAAAGTAACACTTTTTTTGTTGCAGGTAACTGAAGATGGCTTTGACAAAAGAGGAGATAATTGAGGTCATTCTGCTGACAAATGTCATGTGCTGCATTGTGGACTCTTCATGAAGGATGCCAAAACCAATGTTGAGGTTGTTTCATCAGTAGCACTTTTTGGACGATCACTCCGTGACTTGTCAGCCACAGTCACAGTTTCCCGGAATTTGGAAATTAGGCACCTGAAAGTATTATGTGAAATTGGAGATCTTTTTAGGTGCCGGTTGTTAAAATCTGCAGCAATGACACAGAAACTTTGTTCTCCAGACATCAAAATGATCTCAATCCTTTCCTCTTTTGCCAAAGCCATCTGTTACATGCAACAAAATAAGGTGTTGTAACATTTGAACCATAACTACTATTTCAAATCTGTTTGCAGCAATAAACTTTTTAGCAAATTCTGATGTTGTTTGACATGTTACACGACCCCCTTTCCATTTGAAAAACTGACTTAGATTCAAGATGGCTGATTTCAAGATGGCACCCATGTTTGGTACATACCCTAGAAGATAGCCCACCTCACCCATACCTTACTGGAGTGTTCAGTTTTCCCATTTACTTCACAGTTTTTGAAACAAAAGGGTGTACTGCGACTTTTGAATCACCCTGTAGATTAGCATACATTTCCTTTGAAAGCATATAAGAAAATATGCCTTTAAAGCACACATATTGTATATTGAGTTTTGTATTCAGTGCTGTATGTACATCAATTAGATTAATGCAGTGTCTTCTTTAACAATTCTTTAAAGTACATATAAATAAACATCACATTTCCATTTGCCTTTAGGATGTGAATGGTAATTCTATTAACATGGAAGAATGCTGTAAATCTGGATTAATTACATGGGAGTGTAAGCAAATTCATAACATCATATGATTAAGAATGCAGGTGGTGGTTCTTGAGATTGCATTGATTACATTACTGCCTGCATACATTTAGCAAAGGTAGTGTCAATGTTTCAACAAGGTCATTTTAGTTTAAAGTAAAAATGGGAAAATACTGTATTCCACAATAGTGTCCAGTATCCTGCAAATTGTTTGTTTTTCCATTTAAATTGAAATATAGATTGAGATTAATGATTCAAATATTATAAATAATCCTTATCTGAAACAAAAAAATGAATGCAATATCAACATACATATTCATAGATATTTGCTCCAGGAAACCAGTCAAGTGTTATACTCCTTCAAGCCACCTGAGGGAGCTCATTATAGTTGACAATAGAATACATGATTGACATGTATACCTTTTAGAAAATTTGACAGCTATGTAGATGCATTTGCCTAAGGGTTCCCTAAAAAAACTCTATAAAGAAACTGTTACATAAAAGTACAATGTATTTTTTCACTAAATTTATATAATTATGAGAAAGTATAGAGACTCAAAGAATTGACTTGACTGTAGAAAGAAAATTTGACATTCCAAGATTTTTTCTCAGTATTTATTCAGACTAATCCAGCCTGACTTGTTTTAAATGAAAAATATTAATTGTTAAACTCTAATGAAACTGGAACAGTACTGCATAACATATTGTTCATAATCTATGGTTACATATAATCATTTATGCAGATGTATAGACACAGACATTAGTGAAGAAGCCTACACTGTATTCTATCCATAAAAAACTTCCAGAGAAACAATGTATAAAAAAAATCTTATTTACAAATTGTACACAGGTGTACTGTAGAGATGAAAGGACAGTTTATACAAATATTGTACTAATGGTTTAGCATTGATAGATGAAGAAATAAGAGAAGGTAGCACATGACTCAGCTCTTGAATCAAAAGTTTATTAAATACTTACAATACAAATTCTATTCAACAACATACAGTATTCTCGCAATGTAAAACAACTTCATAACAATTTAAATATCAAGTACTATTCGGATTCAATTCAATTGAATTAAAAAAAATTTTAAATAAGGATTTCAGAATGTTTGGCTCATACTCTTCCTCCTCAAATTTCTCCATATGACTATAAATTATTAGTAACATTATGTAATTTAATTTTGTTTATGATAATTAGCAAGGTAGTGGAACAGTTTCATTGGCAGGAACTGAAACAATCAAGACCAATAACCATATAATCTGTATTACTGGTCTTTTGGCCATCATGCTGGGACAGGCTTCCTGAGACTTGTAGGCCACCTGTAAAGAACAATATCTTTGACTATTTATTAACTGTTAACCTCTCACTCACTGGCCAGAGCTGAAGGGTACAGTCCTGCATTGGTTGTCCATTTTTTGGATGCGTTATCTGACTTTTCAAGGGATTCCAGCCCTAGGCTGGATATAGATGTGGTAGGGGGACCCCACTCTATTTCTCCCTGTCATAGCATTATACCACAGACTGCTTCATCCTGGTGCTGGTTATTGGAAATAGGTGGAACCCTACGCCATTTTATCTCCCAATTTTCCAATACCAGACCAGGCTCAGAGGACCCGGGCTGGCTATTGTTTTTAACTATTTCTATACTTTTAAACAAAATGGATCATAGTAATCTATGCAATGCTTGTCTATTATTTAGCTATTACTCCACTGCCAAATAGAACATAGCATGGCAGGTTATCATTTAGAACCACCGGGAAATGATAGTGGGTACAAGTGGGTTCTAAATGACACCAAACCCACCGCTCAGTAAATTTAGCCCCTTCTGTATACCTTTATGTCCTCTAGCTGTAAGGGGTTGGGTACAGGATCCTGACAGTCAGGATGCCTACGCCCATAATAGCGATATCAGCATCCCAACAGTCAGGATCCCAACATCTTTCTGGAGGTGAGTTAATCCTTTTCCTTACCCACCCCCTAACCCTCCCTACCCTCCCCCTAATCCTAACTCTCCCTCCCCACAGCCTAGTCCTAACCCTCCCTCCCTTCAGCCTAACCCTCCCCCTAGTGCCTAATCTTAACCCCACGCCCCCCTGTTTGCAGCCTAACCCTAACCATCCCAAGCATACTTAGTCTGGGATTCTGGTTGTTTGGATTCTAGAACACAAATGTCCGCAATTCTACAGCTTTCAAGAAATGGCACTTGGCAAAAGTTATAATGAACACTGAGAGAACAAGACAACACCTGACAATGAAGTAAATACTAAAGCTCTATGCAGATATTTTCACAGGGTGGGCTGTTTGGAAAGAATATGCTACATCAAATCAACATGAGTGTTGTGCAATCAATTATACACTCACTGCTAAGAATTACTATGAACATTCACCACCAAAGTTGGATATCTTCTCTCCAAAATTGAAATTGTTCTGGGTGCCCAGTCTAGATTCCTGCAATTAGTATGATGATGAAATCAGTAAACTGAATTACAGAAATACCATGTTTAATAACATCCACAGAGGAAATATTTCCAAAACATCTACAGTATACAAATCAATACGGGCAGAAGTAATCATTGGTAATATCCTGGTGTAAACATGATGTCTGAATGCATTTATTGCTAGAATGCGTCAAAGAGAAATATCTTCAATGTAATTCTGCCAATATCAAGTAGTGAATATCATATATTGAACATATGGAAATCAGTAAGAGTATAACACCACGGGCCAAATGTAATAGAGTGAGAATTTCAGAAAATGAGAGATTTGGTAAGGTTTTTCAGGATTTTTTAAAGTGGCAATCATTTACACTGCAAAACCGGGTTGATCTTGCTGTGTAAATGATTGCCACTTTAAAAAAAACTGCAAACCTTACCAATACCCTTTTCAGATAGAAAAGTCTGAAGGTCCCGGCAATTACCCGGCATTTCAGTGCCGGGCTGTTTTGCCGGACCTGCCTGACCCTCCCTTTCACACAGACATGCAAATTACCAGGTCAAAATTTTTGACCTGTTAATTTGCAGATCAACACGGGTATTTTGTCTGTGTGAAAGGGTCAACCCGTGTCATAATTCCCGTGTCTCTGACCCTGGTAAATTCCTAGGTCGAAGTCCCGGGAATAACAACATGGGTTCACCCTTTCACACAGAAAAAGGACCCGCGTGTTTCATGAAATTACCGGGTGGAACTGCTTCACCAGGTAATTTCATTTTCTGTCTGAAAAGGGTATTAATCTCTCACTTTTTGAACTTTCACTCTATTACATTTGGCCCCAGGTTTAAGAAAATGTAGGCAGCCATAGAGATGCATGTATGAGCAAGCTGGAAAGAGATGCAAACTGTTAGGTATGTTCAACAATTTCAAAAGCATTAGAAGAAGACATTAACTTTTGCAATCAATACACAAAGGTTAACGGAATTGGGATCATGACATTCAGACTAACTACAGACAGATGTGTCCTCTTCATTGGCGTTTCTATAATGGGTGCAATGTGTGCAGTGCACATGGGCCCCTGGGTGCAGAGGAACCCATACTGCACACATTGCAGTCATGTTTTATTATTTACCTGTCCGGAGTCCTAAGTTGGAACTGCAGCTGTGGTAAAAAATCACTGACAAAATGGCTGTCCCGCATGCGCAGTATGGATTTAGTCTCCGGAACATTCTGCGCTGTGAAGAGGAGGTGGCCTTAACAGAGTCTGCACATGGGCCCCCTCCTCTGTTAAACTTCTCCTGATCCTCTCTCATCATTGCTACAGTCATGTTAAACAGTCCTTCTAGGTGTGCCTAGTTGTGAACGAGTTTACTAAAGCAAGGCATTTAGTTGTGCATTTTCTACCTGAAAATGCATTTTATTCACATTGCTATGTGAATAAGACACAGATGCAGCCTAAAATTAAAATGATGTGGCTCATTCAGGTGTGGTCACAAAGCAGCTATTGTACGCACAGTTGATGTTTTCTTACTGTGCATGCATCTGAACTGCAGTGCACATGTGCAGTGAGTGATTTGTGTTTGCGGTCACACTGAGGAATTATTCGCAGAGTGAGTGACAGGAAGACAGTATTTGGGGGTGGTAACAGGGAGCGGTCGGGTAAATGCAGGTGTGTCATGGACATTCAGACGGAGTTTTCTAGGCATGCATAAATCAGCAGTTGCGGTCTTACTACTGGATAGCTCTCTGCGTCCCGGGAGAGCAGCTCAGCCCGAACATCTTCAGAGGCACTCTGCGACATGCTCCGATTTGTGACAATGGTACCAATGTATCAGCAATTATATGCTATTGGAGGGAAATTATGTGACTGTAGTGGGCGTCCCTATGCTCAGGTTAGCTTCTAACCCTATTAGCATATAAACACAATTGCATATGACAAAAGATAGAAATGACAGCAGCAAGAACAACCGCATCTGAATGAGCATTGAATGAGCCATAGCGATGTGAATAAGATATATTTTTTGGACAAAAAATATGCCTGACATCAGTAGAGTTGTACAGGAACTGCTGTCTCACTTACGCCAGGCATCTTGCGGTGCATGGTATAATGAGGCTAGATATGAGGACAAGTCTATATGTACACATGATCCACTATACATTTATTTGATTTTTAAAAAGTTGTAGTGATAAAAATGGATGCATCACAAACAGGGCTTAGGAAATATGGAAGTAAGACAGTGGCCCATGCGTTATATGCTACAGTATGGCTTCAGTACAGGTTGATTATGAGCAGATTGAGAAATAAAAGTTGGCTACAGTACTGAGATGTGGAAATGCAATACAACCAAATGAAATACATTGCAATGGAGCCCGCCACTGTCCAGGGGCCCAAAGCATGTAATGAGTCAAACTGACTCATTACATGCCGCTGTGTGCTGCGGGCAACCGCTGCCCACAGCACACAGCCGCCCGGACAGGAGAGGAGAGCAGCGCAGGCAGCGGACACGGGGGGGGAGGAGGAGGAGGGAGGTGGAGGAGGGTGCCGCAGCAGCGCTGTGTTATAGGTTGAGGCGCTGCTGCTGCTCTCCCTCTCACTGGCGCACGCGTACCCAAAAACCCCCCCTGATTAACTTAAAAGATTTTTTCGGACTGCGGGTCACGATCGTAGCTCCGCCCACTTGCAGCATTAGGCTCCGCCCACTCGTGGCATTTTACCCACAATTTGTGTGCCTGTGGGGAGGGGATGTCATCATTCCAGGCAGGATCCCTAGTGCTGGAGAGAAGATTCAACGGGCTTCCTAGCCCTGCTAATAAGAGCCATAAAAGCAGGTGATTTAATCCATCAAAGCAGCCGAGTACACTGTGGTTGCTAACTTTTGTGTGTGTGTGTGTGTGTGTGGGGGGGGGGGGTTAAAATAGGTCTGTGCATGATGGTATAGTTCAGTTATGCACCCAGAATGCACATGTGCACAGATGTTCATTATGCTCAAATCTGCCTATTTGTCCTAGAGCTTGTCACATGGGCCCTGAAACGTTGGTTATTTCATGACACCTCAATATACGATCGGTTATTTGCAGGGGGCGCATGTTGTGGCTGGGGGGGGCTGTCTGCCATAATGTGTAAAAAGGCACGCTGTCTGCCGTTATGTGTAACAAGGGCACGCTGTCTGCCGTTATGGGTAACAAGGGCACGCTGTCTGCCGTAATGTGTAAAAAGGCACGCTGTCTGCCGTTATGTGTAACAAGGGCACGCTGTCTGCCGTTATGTGTAAAAACTAAAAAGGGGGACGCTGTCTGCCGTAATGTGTAAAAAGGGGGATGCTGCCTGCCGTTATGTGTAAAAAGGGGGACGCTGTCTGCCTTAATGTGTAAAAAGGCACGCTGTCTGCCGTTATGTGTAACAAGGGCACGCTGTCTGCCGATATGTGTAACAAGGGCACGCTGTCTGCCGATATGTGTAAAAAGGGGGATGCTGTCTGCCGTAATGTGTAAAAAGGGGGATGCTGTCTGCCGTAATGTGTAAAAAGGGGGATGCTGTCTGCCGTTATGTGTAAAAAGGGGGACGCTGTCTGCCGTAATGTGTAAAAAGGGGAATCTGTCCGCCGTAAAGTGTAAAAGGGTCTCTACCTGGTGTAGTGATGCTACTGTGCGGCGTAATTTGAATAATGGAGACTACTGTGCACCGTTTTATGAATTGGTATTATTTTGTGGCCACACCCCTTCCCCATGAAGCCACGCCCCAATGTATTTTTGCGCGCGCCCACGGCGCGCACTGCCCCTGTTTTGCATGCAGGGGTGGGGCTCCGATGCTGTTTATTGCACACGGTGCTAAAATGTCTAGTTACGGCACTGTTGCTAGGTATCAATTTCTCTGGCCCTGAGCAGGTCTTCCTCACCAGATCCTCTCCAGGGGTGAGGGGGTGGACTTGGATGGGATGAGAGGGGGGGGGGCAAAGCATTTTGTCGCACCTGGGCCCACTGCTCGCTAGTTCCGCCACTGTACCCATGGCATTCCTTCCTTTACAAGGGATGAACAATAAGTTTCCAGATGTGCAGTACTTATGTAGAGCATACACATCTGACTGTCTGGTTGTGAACTGTAATCTCTGACTAAAGTCTTTGTGAAATGTCAATGCACAGAGTGGTATATAAGCATCACTGATTGAAGAAATCAGCATGTTCTTGTCTTCACAAACTCATTATGGAGAGCAATAGTAGTAGCCCCTGGAGAGCCATGATCTTCTATGACTACAAGAGTGATCTGCAACAGCAGGAAAGTCTTGACCGACTGCAAGCTGCTTTTGTGAAGGAAGCACTGTCCCGAACCACTATGTTTGAGTGGTTTGCAGAATATCACCAAAAGAGATAGTCCCTGAAAGACGAGGAGCACTATAGCCGACCTGTGTCCGCCATCACCGCAGGACAACGTTGATGCCATGCGGGCTATAGTTAAGGTGGACATCAGGGTGATTGCAGCTTAGTTAGAGAAAAGCTAGACCTGGCCCTCTGCATCTTTTTCGTGTTCCTACAAATCAAGCCCAAAATGTGTGGGATTCGTTATGAGTCACCGAAAGCTGCAGTGGTGACCTTCATCCAGCATGTAGAAGACATACCTGCTTTGGACTCGACCAGCTGCTTGACCAAGTGGTTTGAGCGCATGTAGCTTTGCATTTTGTTTGTAAATATAATACTTTTTGTGCATCTGGATACTTATTGCACACCCTTTGTAAATGACTAACAGGATGCAGCTAAAATCCCGGCTGTCAGGATTCCGGCATACAGGACACAGATACCAGAATCCCGACACCTGCCTGGAATTCCCACTCTGTTGGTGGGTCCACTCCAACATTCGAGTGGGAACAGAACCTGTGGTGAGTAAAGCACCGGACCCAAAGCATGGCGAGCACATCAAGCCCGCGCGGGCACTCGTGTACTCACTGCCAGGATAATGGCAGATGGGATGCCGCTGTCGGCTGGTATTTCATGCCGGGTTTGGAAGAACAGTGTGCACCATTGCATTACAGCTTACCTAACTGTGACAAATGAAAAAATGGAGATCATACAAAAGGAAACAATTGAGAATAAAGTGCTGAAGATATTGATATTGTGCCTTCCATAATCAAGAGCTGCAGTATATGTAGAACTTGAGCATATCTGGTTCGCTTGCCTGACAGATAGTGATTCCTCAGTGTCTCAATGTTTAATATTGATATGAATGCATTATGCTTATCTGGTAACAGTGTTGACCAAGAGAAATATCAGCCAGCCAGTGTCCTGCTCATAGAAACAAGGACACATACTGTATGCTCAGAACACACTGACAAACATGACAAGCAAATCAAACGAGAAAAGTCATAGGAGCACTGATGTCTGGAGAAATATCCAGAACAATATAACATAACAATAAGGAAAGAGAAAGGCACCAGGACAAAGTACTGCAAGGACATTGGCTCAGGACAAGAAGTAATATGCAGAACAAATAGGAAAAAATAGTTCCTATATCAGCACATCAATCACTAAACAGAAACACTGGATTCATCTGAGACACAAAGAGATGCCAATCAGCGCGGCTAATGCAAGTGAACAGAACTGCCACAAGAGACAGTTCCTTATCCAAGAGAAACCTCCTAGGACCTGGGCTCAGGATCATGTCAGAGAGAAACAACAAGGGCAGTATTTCCCATGCAGCAGCACAAGCTGACAAAGATCATGCCGCTGCTCCGGTGTCTGTGTTGCCATGCATTGTGACTTTACAACACCATAAAATAAATAAATTGTGGTTTGGTCTTTGAACTTCTAGTGTGCCCTTAGTATACAGATAGAGCCACGTGTGTATATGTAGTGGTTGTATTACGGCTGTCTGACAAAGAGCTACAAATGTACACTATAAAATGCAGCTTGTTCTATGCAGGCAAGCTGCACTCTGTGACAGTGCACCCTTACACGTTAAACAAGAGTCATTTTCTTTTACATTTATTCTCATTCACACTCCTCCCCCAACCCCAGGAAGCCATACTCACATCTGCCCATTTTACCAGCTTCAACCACACCCCACTCACCTCACTGCAGCAGGGCATGACTGCATCTGCAGCTGGATGGCACAGTGAGGGGCCTGTCTGCAATGGCAATGACATCCACACTAAAGGGTCTATTTTTTAAGTAGAGAAAAACAGTATTTTCACCAAAAACAGGCAGTTTCCATGGCATTAGGGCTTCTCATGGTCTATTACAGGCTCTCGCTGTGTGTTATGGTCTCATAAGAAAAAATAGAAATGGACTTCATTAAATAATGCTAGGTCCTGTGGATGCCACCAAGTAAGTTGCAAATACTGTTTGTTTCGCCTCAGTACAGGAAGACTTATACTGTACATCATGTATTTGTGTAGCAGCCCTGCGGAGTAAGTTGGTGGTTACAGCCATGGGTGACATGGGAGAGTGATAGTCACCAAGGGGGGCATGGTCAGGATGTTGCAGTCGGGAACAGTTATGACCAGTAAGTGGCAGTTAGGAGACAGGAATCATCTCAGAGCTGGGGAGCTAGGTGGGAATAGCCATCTGATAAGTTAAACCCTGTGCTTGTATGTGTGTGTCACTGCTCTGTGTGTATGTGCGTGTGCATGTGTGTATGTGTGTACTGTATGTGCATGTGTATGTGAGTGTTTCTGTTCATGTTGGTGTTTTTGTATGTACATGTGTATATACAGTATGTAGGCAACCACAGGCTTGTGATGTAGCAGCTGTGTGTTTGTTTGTTTGTTTGTGTATGTGTGTGTGTGTGTGTGTGTGTGTGTGTGTGTGTGTGTGTATGAATGCATGTATGTGTGTGTGGGGGGGAGGGGGGAGACAGCCCTGTGTTGTAGCTGCTGTGTCTGGTGATGACTCTAATTCCCATGCAAAAACAGCACCTATTGGCGGTCGCCCGTCTGCGACTTTATGCAAATGCAGATACAAACTTCTTCCCTGGTGTACATCCATGCAGCCAAATGTGCAAGGCCTGAGATGCCATTTTCAGTGCACACTGTATTACTGATCAGTGTGTCCTTATAATCCATCATCAGTCACACTATTAAAATTCCTCCAGCCCTATGGCAGATGCAGTTTTTTCTGACCTTGCTTCCTATGATAGCATCTGTGCATCTGTGTGAATGCAGCTGCTTGCACCCATTCCCATAATACATCCAATGAATGGTTCATGTTTGCATGCACTAGTAGCCACCTACCAGTCAATGCCCAGGAACTCCCATCACTTTCCTGACACCTTTCCAGCTCTGTATGTACACACAATGTAACACAAACATCGTGGGGGGTTTCAGAATTTTAGTGCCTTCACAGATGCTAATAAACTCCCAGTTACATGAACACCAGCATTGCGTGTGAATTGAATTCTGCTCTAAATCAGCTCTCTGTGGAATAATTCCTGTAGATAAAGGGTTACGTGTAATCACTGCATGTAGATCATGCAGTAAGTGTTGTGTAAAACTACAGGTGCCACTGCCAGCCAATATGGACCTGTGTGTGATGTGCCATGAAGATAATACAACCAAGCTCTGCAGACTGTGCATGCCATCTGAAATGCTGAAGTCATATGCCGGAGATGCAGGACATAAATGTACAAGAGGAGAAATAGTTTTATTTTTATAAGAGAAGGTCTAGTGGGACATTCAATATAACAAGGATTTGTTCCTGCGTGTATGTACACCTGTATTCCAAACTGTTCTTAAGCCTGCATGGGACCCCTTTCTCAGGTATTGCCCTCACACTGGAGAGCATGTCTAGAGCAACGGGAAGTGTTCATACCAAATGCACCTTGGAGTAATAGGGAGTTACGAAAACAGGTCTGTCCCCTTCATGCTATCAGATCCCTAGTCAAGATGGGCATGTAAACCTTGCTTCAGTGACTGCAACATGGGGATGCAGACAGTGTGGCCCACACCCAGGTGTCACCAACTGAGTGGTGAAGCCAAAATGCCGGCTCCTGCTCAGTGACAGGAGCCAGGTGATGCACTGTAACATTACGTGCAGCACCCGGCTCCTGTCACTGTGTAGAAGCAGGCACTGCAGCCACAGCACTCCCTGGAGGCAGCCGGTATCTCCCGAACCTCAAGAGTGACAAAAACAGGGGTCAGGAGGCAAAGCCATGCAACCTCCATGAAGCCACACCCCTTTTAACAGCATGCATTTACCTACCCTCCAACATGACCCGTTCCATTAGGTACAACATGCTGTTCCTGGACTTCTTTGCCAGTGACAGTTACAGAAGTGGGGCTGCAGCACAGTCCACAATTCAAATAGGGGAGCCACACCAACTGCCAACCTAAACACTGACAGACACCCCCTATTTGAATTTTGGACTGTGGTGCAGCCCCACCTCTGTAACTGCCACTGGCAAATAAGTCCAGGAACAGAGCATTTTATACCTAGTGGAACGGATCTTGTTGGAGGGTATACATTTATGGCACATGGATGAATTCTGAGCTGCCGCACCAGGTGTCACTTTGGTAAGTGATGCCTCTGCCTTGCTTTGCATTGGATGATGCAGACCCTGACATCAGCATGCCTACAAAACGAGGCCCATTTTGTAGAATGGTCCCAATCAACACTCCTGCTCCCCCCTTCTCCCAAACGGTGACATGCTTTGGCTTGGAGGAAAGCGTGCGTTAACACAAGCACAGTTCACTTGCTATCAGAGTAGTACACAAACCATGGGTGTTTGTGTACTACGGTATTCTGTATCAGTCCCGCTGTCCTTAAATCATCCATTGGCTAACAGTCTAACTGGTTATACCAAACGTTTTAACTTTGTCTTTGACTCCAGATCTGTTTAAACCTCTTTGACGGGATGTACACATTGATACTAACTACATATGTACTACATACTTGCCTACTTTTGGAAAGTAGTTTCAGGGAGATTATAGATAGCACTCTAATGCCAGCGCTGCACCATTCAGGGGGCGGATCACATTCTATCTAAGGGGCATGTCTATCTCCACATTTGGGCATTTCTATAGTAACTCATGGGTGTGTCCTGCAGTGGCAGGTGAAACCTAAAGTACAGAGTGCAGTACATGGTGCACACTGACATCACACCTACATTACACAGCAGAGCTACACACTGACATCATGCCTACATTACACAGCAGGGCTACACACTGACATCACACCTACATTACACAGCAGGGCTACACACTGACATCACACCTACATTACACAGCACGGTTACACACTGACATCACACCTACATTGCACAGCAGGGTCACACACTGACATCACACCTACATTACCCAGCATGGTTACACACTGACATCACACCTATATTACATAGCAGGGCTACACACTGACATCACACCTATATTACACAGCAGAGCTACACACTGACATCACACCTACATGACATAGGCTACACACTGACATCTCACCTACATTACACAGCAGAGCTACACACTGACATCACACCAACATTACACAGCAGGGCTATACACTGACATCCCACCTCCATGACATAGCAGGGCTACACACTGACATCACACCGGTATTACACACCAGGACTACACACTGACATCCCACCTACATTACATGCTGTAGCAGGGCCACACACTGACATCACACCTACATTACAAAGCAGGGGGAAATCTACTTAGCTTAGATACATTTAACCCTTACTGACTCTATTCCCTATATACCACCATCACAGACCCAAGGCCCAAATGCTGACAGGAGGGAATCCGGGAGCTGTAGGATAATTTGCTCGGGCAGCGGGGGAATTCGACAAAAACCAGTCGGCATCTATGATTTTTGGTTGCAGTCTAGACCCCTGGGTTGGACATGGTTGCAATTGCATTATGCTTCTATTAAACAGCCTTCTATATGGTTGCCAGATCTATAGAGGGGCTGCAGTCAACATGCCTGCGGTGGGGATTCTCGCGTTAAGGAGACCAAGGCTGGAATCCCGACAGCCGGCATTATGCCAATGGACAGCATCCCGATACCTGCTCCTAATTCCCACTCCCCCCACATGGGAAATCGCTGCTGTTATTCTGGCAGACGGGATGCCGGTATATTATACCAGACCCCTACAGACAAGCTTACATTCAAGTGCCTGAAACTTCACAGATCAATATTATTTCACCTATAGTAAATATGAACCAGCTAGGAAATCTGTCCATGGCCATGTGCAGCAGGGGGTTAAGTGTCTGTCTCCGCTGTTTTACATAAATCATTTATACAGCAGGACAAGCCTGAACTGCATCTGCACTAAATCTAAATTACACCCGACCAGGGGCCTAATTCAGAGTTGATTGCAGCAGCAAAATTGGTCAGCAGTTGGGCAGAATCATGTGCACTGCAGGGGGAGCACATATAACATGTGTGGTGTGTTCAAACTGAAATCTAAATTGCAGTGTAAAAATAAAGCAGACAGTATTTACTCTGCACAGAAACAAAAAACCCACCCAAATCTAACTCTCTTTGCAATGTTATATCAGCCACACCTGCAGTGCACATGCGGCCTAATTCAGACCTGATCAGTGCTGTGCGTTTTCGCACAGCAGCCGATCAGGTCCAAATTGCGCATGCACTGGCACCGCAGTGCACCGGCGCATGCCAGACAGCCGACGGCTGTCTCTGCCCAGTGATCGCCTCTGCCTGATTGACAGGCAGAGGTGGTCGCTGGGTGGGAGGGGGCTGCCGGGCGGTGTTTGGCCTCCATTTGGGGGGCGCAATCCGGGCAACGCAGGCGTGTCTGTACCATTGGGGGGGGGGGGTCGCGGCAGCTATGTGACATCACACGCAGCCGCTGCAACCTGGGCAGCGACGAGTAGCTCCTCTGAATTACCCCCCCGGGTGTGTACACTTAACATAACACAATACATAAGGCAAAAGGCAGTGACATAGAGTGAGGGTGAGGAAGGTTGAGCAGATAGGGACAAGTCTGTGGACCTTAAGTGAAAGTGTAACGGAGAGGAGGGAAAGGAGAGAGAGAAGGGGGAAGGGGGTGTCTGCAATAACGGGAGATTGAGGAAACATACTGTGGAATGCAGGTTCTGTGAATAAGCTTGCTGCGTGTGGGCTGGAATCTCACTGCTGTTACAGCATTGCAGACTGTGTCAGGCTTGTCTCGACAATCTCGGGCAGTATGAGAGTGTGAGGCTGTACCTGAGCGCCGGAGTATGTAGTCTAGCTCCGGCTCCTGTGCTTTTCCCCCTCTCTCCATAATTGTGGTAGGCGTGTGGTCGAGAAGGCAAGCAATCCTGTGTGGTGGTCCATTGAAATGACAGTGCCGCTTCCTACATCTCCGTGCTGGCCGGCAAGTCACGTGTCATTCTCTCATGCAGGCTCTGCCCCCATGTGCATTTTCTGGGGCAGCGGGAGACTCCACAGTGAACCGGGAGTCTCCCACAGGAAGCGGGAGGATAGGCAACTATGATGTGGTAACATACAGTTTGCAGTTAGTATTGTGAAGGACAGCTCTTCCAATAAGAGTGGTCCTTTGCAATGCGCTCTGGTCCCTGTACTTACGGGTTTATGACCCGGGAGTCCGTCTACGCATGCACAGTATATTTACATTGGGGGTCATATAGATGTGGTTGGAGTTGCTGCGTCCATAGCAAAGTACCAACTATCGGTACTTTGCGCTTGTGCAGCACCTGTTCTGTGCATAAGCGAATGGGTCCTGCACCGACGGAAAAAGGACATCAGGGTAGGGAGGTGGTGATGACGGCCTCTGTTTTTCCAAATGGAGGCATGTCGCCGCTGTTGCAGGGGAGGTAAAGAGCCAGAATCTTATTCAGTGGACAGCGATTTCCCGTCCTCTAGGTATCATCTGTGGTGGCCGGCTTGAACATGCAGACAACCGATGGTGTTGGAGCTGATCAAAAACTGCGTCCTTGGACACAGTTCTGCTGAGTAAGCTGCAGGAGACATGAAGTCTCCTGATGCATTACCAAATTAGAGCTATCGCTGCTGCTTCCATGTAAGAAGCAGTAATAGCTATTCCAACCACATCTGAATGAGCCCCATTGTGCATGCTCACATCTATCTGTATTCTAATATGGATCAATTATGAAGTAACACAGCCTAAAATTAAATAATGAATAGGTACAGTATTTCCTGACAACCACAGAAAAATGTCAATCCGTCCGTCATCTTGGCAGCCTATATACTGCGCAGCAACAGATGAGCATAAAATACATTTTTAGAACTATGGTATGCTATATAAAGAACTGGGAAAGAATAGTTAGCCGAGCCACTTGTATGAGCGGTACATTAAAGTAAATGAGCATAGTTCACACAGCTGTATCATAATGAATACTGTAGGTCCTTCTTTTGAAAGATTAAGGAAATAAGTACATGGCAAGCACAAATGGTACTGTGTGTCTAAGAAAAACAAATGATATATGTATAGCACACTGAAGTACGTATGAGACTGGGCCTTAGTCAGAGATGTACACTAATACATTTGCAGCTGTGATCCCGTATGCAGCAGATGTTTGGGAAATATGCTAATGCTGTATCCGCCTGGAAATGGATTGAGGTGCCCATTAGCATCCTCACAGATCCCAACAACTGTGTAAATATACACATTGGCTGTCACAATTTCTGTTGGTATCCGACAATCTGAGTAACTCTAGGGTCACACAGAATGGCCACAGGAACTGAGACGCTGCATGCGGGATCGCAGATGTAGGCATGCTCCGAAACAATTTTGACACACGTCTGTTATTGCTCTCATTTCCCATAATGACTCCCAAGTGATCCCTGGCTGTCAATCACTTTGCGAATAAATCCTCACTGCAAGCAGTATCGCTAAGGTACCTTGGGCAGTGCGACATTGATGTATGCACAGCAATCGGCTGATAATACATCTTGTATTCCATACATCTCTGAATCAGGTCCTGAGACAGCTGGTTATACTTTTTTGTAGACATTAGGTCCTATTCTTGCATTGGTTTTTAGCATGATTTTACAGCAAAGTTCTGATTTCGAATTGAAAAGTTAATTGTGGTCTTTTTAGCAGAGTAATAATAACTCCATACAGGGAAGCACTCCAGCTGAACCAGGCTTTCTGTCTATTTCGGAATATCATCGGACTGCATTTAAAAATAATCATTTCCTTTGGTGGTAAATACAAGAACTTGTCACTTGTACACAAGTAATTTCACATAACCAAATCCTCCCCTCAACACTACATTTTTTAACAAACAGTGGGTAACAAAAAGATACAGTAAATGTACATAATACATATTAAAAAACACATACAGTACTGTAAGCTACAGTATGTGCTAATGAAAAGAATGTGAATCACCAAGGAAACTACAGTGCCAAAACCAGAAACAAATATATAGAAGTCTTAACCCAAATTAAATATTTTTTTACTGAAATCACTAACAGACCAGTGTTTTTTTTAACCCCTTCATGGTGGGACTCAAAGTAACTTTTTACATGTATTAGTTTAAATGGCATTAACTAACCCCATAATATAATTCTTTAATTTTCCTGACTGCAGTGATTACAACTGTATGTATTTTTTCATAGTCTGATACATGGTAGTTTCTTTTTCTCCTGATAAACCAAAATTATAAAAAAAAAGCACCTCTGCACAAATTCTTAGGGTAGAAATAAGATTAGGCTATCTTATGGGGATAAGGACACAAAAATGGAGGGCTTTGTAGTCACATCAATTCTACGTGGCAATCAGGAATGGAGGAGTCACTGATTCAATGAGCTGTGAAAGCAGTAAGTCCTTTTTAGTCCTTCATTTTTAAGATAAAAAAGAGAGCGATAGGGTACCTACCAATCAGATTCTGTTATTTTACAGGCTGTGATTTAAAAATGACAGTAGGGAGATGATTGGTTGGTACTTAATTTTTTTCCAATTCATCTCTCTCCAAGGTTCGATACATTTTAATTACAAAGCAGCAGCATTTGTAAGCTGATGCTTCCCAGTGGGTTGGAGATGAACATTTAGAACAGCACTCACAATCAGTGTAATGCTTTGTAAATAAAGCCCTACTGTACTTGGATATTAGAACTTGTGATTTGGACCCATATTGAATCCTGTTCTTCATATTTAACCACTGATGCTGTTGACTGAGTGGCAGACTGGTGATCTAATATCTGTGAAGATATTCCTGCAGCTGAGCTTGCGCATGACTATCCACCATCAAGGAAAGGGCCTGTCATATGGACTCCTGAAGTGCTTGTCTCTTATCAGGGTCTTGAAGGGCTATTTTGCATGAGGGCCTAAATTTCCAACTCTACTAGCCACCTCACTAATCTAACCCAATGATTGTGTAAAATATACATAATAAATAGGCATTGTCACTGTGATTACATGGTTGCTGTATGGTGTGCATGTCTCATAACATTTCATGTGGCTGCTGTACTGTAAGGCCAGGTACACATCACAGCGATCTGTATCATGGCCAGTGGGATGATCAATGTAACGATATGTCAGTCGCTCATACACACTGAATGATATATTGTGCGACCAAGCAATATTTAGTTCATTAGCCAGTTTCAGCTGCATGCTGTTGGCCACCGAGGCATCCCTTCTGATGTGTGGAGCAAAACTGGATCAAGGGGGGGCAGGGGGTATGTACCACGGGCCCCACAGTTTAAGGGGGCCCCCGGCTGGAGCAGCTCTGTCCCAGCTCTGAAGGTCTCCCCGTCCTGCCAGCAATAGCAGCAGCATTGTGCTAAAGTCAGCACATGCTGATGCGGGTATTGAGGTCTGTGGTGCTGCAGGGAGGCTCCTGCTGCTTAGCAGCAGCAGTTTCTTCTGCCTGTGTGGGTGTGTAGGGGGGAGCAATCATAGTGATCGCTCCCCCCCTCTGGATTTACCCCTAGCTGAGGGGCCAAAATCTCATAAAAAATACAGATTCCCAAAATTTGCATAAGGGGGTGTGGTCATGTGGGCCACAATTAGGCCACACCCCTGAACCCGCAGCAGGCACAGCAATAAGATAAGGCCCCCTTGTCTCAAGTGCCCTGGGCCCCCTGACATCATGATCCGACCCTGGTGTGGAACAGCAAATAGGAAGACCCTGATATCGATGGACAGGAGCGTGCAATAATGGGTACACATCAGATGACATATCATCCGATGTGTACCCAGCTTTAAAATAAATATTCTCTCTCATATGTAAAATACATTTTATTGAAACATGTATTTCACTTATTCAACCCTGTTCTTATTTGTTTCTAGGTAAGGCCTTTATATCCTCTATGTAGAGCTGTTTATTTACATTGGGTCTTCTGCTTGCATTAGTGATCCAAGCTGTATCTTAGGATCATCTGCAACAACACTGGCTGGCTGTGTGACCCATGAGGTCATGCAAGCTGGCTATTCTCATCCCTCTCCCAGAATAAATGTCACTGCCGCCCTCTCCACACCCCCAAATGGCATCAGACTGTCAATCACTGACCAAGGCTTCCCAGCCAGCAACACCCAGGACTATGACATACAGGAAGTGGCCGTTTGAAAGTCATAACGAGGAGTTTACAGGGAGTGGTTGAAAAAATGCAGACATGTTATGGCAATTTCGGGGGGTGTATGTGCTGATGGCTGCAAGCTCATATGTGCAAAAATATGGTGTCTGAGTCGCTACAGCTGTGTTGGCCATAGACCACCCTGAGCTTTGGTGTTTCTCATTTTTACTTGTAATCTGCTAATACTGTAGGTATGCAATTGAGTTAGTGATGGCTCAGTTGGGCCACTTTTAATTTCTAGGTGCCAGCTCCACTTGCTAACTTTAGAAATTCCGTAGCCTAGAAAATCACCCTTATTAATGTATTAGCGAAACATGAATTAGGCCCATTGCACATATTATGGGGGGATTTCTTAAACGTTCTAAAGAAGGTAAGAGAAGTTGCCCATAGCAACTAATAAGTTTCTAGTCATCATTTATCAAGTCAATTCTACAAAATGACAGCTAGAACCTAATTAGTTTATGTGGGCACCTTCTCCAGCTGTTCTCTTTAGAAGGTTTTGATACATCTCTCTCTTAGGGGGACATTTACTAAGCAGTGATAAGAGCGGAGAAGTGAGCCAGTGGAGAAGGTGCCCATGGCAACCAATCAGCATTGAAGTAACATCTATAATTTGCATACTATAAAATTATACAGAGCTGCTGATTGGTTGATGGGACAACTTTTCCGCTGGCTCACTTCTCCGCTCTTATCACTGCTTAGTAACTGTCCCTCTATATCTCTTCACATGAGCTTTATTTTACAAATGAAAGATTTACTATAATCTTTTTGCAGTTTGTGCATTTTAATAAAAAGTTAAAAATTAATGTTTATTGTGCTTTAAACTCATATTGAAGATATTTTTACAACTTTGATAAATGATGAGTTTTGGATTATTCACATTTGGGATAATTTAGTTGCTATGCCTAAAATACACTAGTTTCTCATGTGACGTTCAAAACTTGTACGACTGAGGCCTTACATTTTTTTTTATTTTATTTTTACCATTTGTCTTTTATCCTTGCTTTGTAATCTATACCATTCTGAGTTTTTATTTATATAGCCTTATATGTCTGTGTGCACATCTAGCCTTCCAATTGCACAATGATGTGAATATACTGTAATAGTTGCACTAAATTATGTTATTAACATTAAATCATTTTATGAAAGAAACCATAATTACTCATAAAAAATGAACCATTAGCTCACCTGCAGCCTAATATGTATATTTGTCATAACAGTCATAATAAATTAAAGGCAACCTGTTTTAAATAAAATATAATATAAAGCATTGTCTAATGTAAATGAAATCCAAAGTTGCTTAAGGGTTTTGTGACCATACAAAGGCATATGGCTGCACCAAATTACTTCTCATATCTGTAATCATTTACATTAAGTAGTGCATTATTCCTACAGTACAGAAGCTTTCCTTACAAACACTTTTAAACCTAATGTGCCGTCTGCATTCCGCATTGTTTATAGAATGCTTATCGCAAGGTTTGATCCTCTAAAAAACACTGTTTGAAGCAGCAAAGAACAGGCTTTGCACACTGCAATTGTATCACCAGAGTGCAAGGTTATTAACAGATAAGCAACGATGTTTCTAAAACATCAACACGTAATGTACTGCCGAGATAATCTCACATAGCATCCAATGTGGCCATTTCATCGTCATGTCACAGTAAGCTTTTTATTATGCACTCCATTAATTAACATAACTTGTAATAAGTTGATAATATCCATTGAACTCATTCTATCAGAGCTTGTTAAATTGCTTGAACTTAGGACTATAAAATAAGTGCTCATTAACATTGTCTTGATCATGATCACTCAATGAATATGTAATGAAATATTCATTTGAATATGTGATGTTAACTATACTGATCTATCCATAATGTCTATGAAATGCCACATTTGTGCTAAAATATCACCCAGAACTAGGGGCCTAATTCAGACCTCACTGTTCCTCTGCCAGTTTGCAGAGGTTTGCCATCAGATAGTCGCCACCCAGACAGTGAAATCCCGCCCCATGCATGTCTGCGTACGCCATGCTGAAAGCTTTGCAAACACCGGTCAGCTGCAAATCTGTTCGCAACTCACTCACCATTGAATGTTTTTTCCCGTCTGTGCAGTCTGTGTGCAGAAACAAAAGGGAGAAAGAAGAAGGCTCTTGTGTGGGCGCACTCATTAATGGTAGTTAAATAACTAGAATGAATAACACTTTTTTTTTTTTTATATATATGTGTACATTGGTACTGGTGTAAGGAACAGAAAATATGTCAAAGATAATTGTAGATACAAATAAATAGTACTGGTATATGCAATGAAATAATCACTAGTGACATGGGTGTCATTAGAAACACTTTGTGTGAATTGGAGCTGTTATAATCATTAGGATATAGGGAAATAGACATGAAATTCTCATATAACCCATGCAGCAATATGACAACAGGATCTGCAGGAGGAAAGTCAAAGAAGAATGCAGTATTTCTTTCCTATAAAATGCAGTTTTTAATCCTGATGCAATAAACTAAGATGCATAAGCCTGGAAAAAGGCATAAATGAAGCTGCACGGATATAGATACAATTTCTATGACAGCTGGGCAAAAATTAGCCCAAAATGGCAGGATGGAATGATCTGACCTGAGGCTAGGAGTGAATCACTTGCAGTTGGACAAAACAGGACCCATTGGAATGGAAAACATGTTTCACCCCTGTGGGGCTTGCTCACTTCCTGTAGGATTATGACAGAATCTAAAATCAATTGACTTAATGGATCTCATTAATACAGATCATCTGTACTGGCCGGGTGAGAAAGGGTTTATGACTTGCAGTGTCTCTACCCCTCTCCATCTCATTTCCTGAGGCAGGACCAGAACATTTTTATCTGGGATCATTCACATCTCCTCAACCAGGGGCAATTATATTCTTAATATTTCCAAATAAATTTTGTTTTATCTGCTGACTAATCAACCTAGTGTTATTCATTCTAGTTATTTAACTACCATTAATGAGTGCGCCCACACAAGAGCCTTCTTCTTTCTCCCTTTTGTTTATGCATATGTCACTGGCTCTGGGCGCACCCCCAAACTGGACATTATATTAAAGATTTTACTTGAAAATTGTCCAAATTTGGTTTTTCTGTAATCAAAAACTATTTTCAGACCGGTGCCGGGTCGCCCCCTTTGTGTAACAGTCTGTGTGCAGCCCAGGACCTACTCCTACAGTGCGATAGAAACAGGCTGATCAAGGTTGGAGCTGACGTCACACACCTGCCCTGAAAATGCTTGGCCACACCTGCATTTTTCCTGACACTCCCAGAAAATGGCCAGTTACAACCCCCCAAATGTCCGCTTCCTGTCAATCAACTTGCGTATACCTAGCGATCAAAAAAGACGCTGGATTCTTTCGCAGTTTGGCCTTGCGCATGCACACTACAATCCGTACACATACGCAATCAATCAATAACCATCCGCCTTGCAATTTCGCACAACAGCGATCAGGACTGAATTGGGCCCTATACTCCTATTAGAAAGTATTGGGGTAGCATAGGGATAAAAATATATTTTCTGGAATTTATTTACATTTTTATTATATGTACAGTAATCTATGATATGAACATATTTCCCATGACTTTTAAATGAGAGAGAGAGAGAGAGAGAGAGAGAGAGGGAGATAGTAGTATTTTTTCCTTGTTTTCTTGTGTCAAACAAGCAACAGCAAGCTAACAGTCCAGCTTATAAGGATAGCCCATGCTTGAGCACAGATGGTACTGTATAATCAAACTGACTGAGGTACAAATTAAGTCACCTGTGCTTAAGCATGGGGACTGTTAGGGTGCCTTGATGACCGGGTTTGGGAACCAATGTTCTTCAAGGTTTCATTTAGGCTTGGATCTGACCTTTTAATAGATAGAGTACATCTATAGAGAGGTCAGTTACTTCTGCTCAGACACAACAGATATAATGTTATTCAAGCACAAATTTTATATTTAGTTAAAGCAATATTAACAGTACTGTTGCCTTTATTAGACATTGGTGGCAATCATATTGCAGAATACTTCACTACAGTTATGAACAGCAGGTAATTGTGTTTTCTTACATTTACTTTCTATAAATACCATACCAGCCCTTAACCTTGCTGGTTACGGTGCTTACATGCTCGTGCTCCAGTATAGCTGCTCAGCCTGTAGTCTCAGCTTGTGTTGTGTCCACTGCTCTGTCTAGTCTGTTGCCTGGAATGGCCTCTGGAGTGTAACTTTACGCTGTCTTTTCTGCTGATCAGACGTGTTACTTGTGATGAAACATGTCTGGGTGTAGTGATTTGGATTTGACAATTAAGAGTTGTGCCAGACTATTGCCTTTACTTGTTGGGAAATCCTGCTAAAAATTAAACAATTGGATATTGAGTAATCAGCTGTATATACAGCCTAATTATTTAATATCAGCTCTTCTGTGGAGAATGGATGATATTTAAGCATTTCTAGAATGGCAAGTGAGAATATTTATTACCAAGGGAGTAATCCTTATCTATTTCTGCTTAAATGACAGTACTGTGAGCTGGATGTTGAATGGTGTGTCCTAGACTTATCTAAAGCAGCATTGCAACAGTCTATACACTCCTTATTGCAGTACATGTACCTTGTGGAAGGTTACATAAATAAGATTATTGAAGATGCAATTAAACTTATTTAGCGTACAATTTTATTTCGTTTTTATCATTCCTTGTTATCATTTATTTTATGCATTGCCTCTCACTTGGATCCGCAAATGGCGCAATCAAAAATATGATCCACATGCATTATAGTTTTTTGTTAATATGCATCTATCATGTCCTATATGTTTATATGTTTACTTACTTTTTTGTTTATTATTTAAGTGTTACATTGTTTTACAGAATAAATTGTTGTTTTTGTATAAATACATAATAAGGATTATACAATTAAATAAGCACCATTCTTCCACAAAACAGGGACCAAGGTATGGCCCAAATGATTAAACTTGGCTCTGGACAGGGAATAATAACAATGACATTCTCTATAAGCATAATGGGGTGCAGTGTGCTTACTACTATTAGGAAGCAGACTGTATTCAAAGCTTGTGTACTGTATAGAATAGGTTGATTGACTCTGGCAAGCTATCAGCTGCTGAATACAGAACTATGCCCTAATTAGTGATGCAACCACAATCACCAATTTAGCTCTACTTGTCTGTGGCAGCCAGCATATAATTGCTTATTCCCTGTCATGATGTTAGTAACCTGCCCCTGAGGCTTTCAGAGGAATATACAGTATATGGTGTGACTATGAGATAAGTGTATGGTATGTTTTAGCCCCTTTGCTGAAGCCATTTGAAAGGAGTCTCAACACTTCTTCCACTACTGCCATTGTAATATGCACAGGGAAGCAGGAGTAGAGGAGTATCAGGGCAAGGCTCTCAGTCCGATACACCACTGTGTAGCAAAAATCAGTACATATCATGTCGCACAGACACCACTCACCAGCCACCATATCTTACAGGTACCGATGGCTGCCCACATTACTGAATAATGGATAGCATGAGACCTAATATAGTAGTTGGTGCACAGGGTGCACAGGAACATGGGGTCCAGAGAATGCTGTGAGGTATAAACATCACAGTTACCTCCAAGCAGGGCAGGCAACATACACAACTGTGTTACATGTAGGTGATCATGGTGCTGAGAGATTATGGGCCCCCATGAGTAGACTAGACCATGTAGCAACTTGTACCCCCTGTAGTCATTATAGTTGCACCCTTAACTGCAGTCTTAAATCTTGTTTGAACTAACCAAGCCACACCAGATGAGCTCGGGGGCTTACACAATGTCTCCTCAATTCTCCTTTTTTATTTTCTCCACTTCCTGTCTTTCTCCCATCTATTATCTTTATTCGACCAATCCCTTGTTTCTCTCTACCTACCCTGATGCATTCAAAGTGGCTAGTTCTGGAGATTAGCTGACTAGGAAAAGTGGCTGGTAAGAAACTCCCATAAGAGAGAACAAAGGCAGATAATAAGGCTCAAACCACAGAAACCATCTCTCAGTGCACTGCACTCACATCATGGTAAACACTACTACTGACACTGCACCGTCACAAAAAACTGGTCACGCAATGATGTGCACATCCATTGCTGTTGGCATCAAAGGGCCAGAAAGGAGGTGAGGAGGGATGGAGATAGAGTGGGCACAACCATATTAATTGACATGACTGGCTGCAAGAGATGAGGGAGAGAGCGGAGATGGCTCTATATACTTAAATAGGCTGGAGGTGATGTACAGGTGCAGGAGGTGGGGTGGCAGGGATGTAGACCACATAGAGTGGCTGATGGTGGTAGAGTGGTGGTTGCCGGAGGGGGGGTCCTATGCCAGGGCCAGTTTAACATATAGGCATATTGTGCAGATGTCCAGGCCCCCATAACTACAGGGGTATTAGAGCAGAGGTGGGTGGTCAGTGTCACACAATCAGAGCAGCGAGGCAGCATTTTCTACCTGCCTCCTAGCCTGCAGCCAGACAGTGTATGACTGGTGGATGGCTAGAACTATCCACAAATCATAGTGATGACAGCCATTCACTGTATGAAAGCACATGGAGAGATAGCACAGGACCACAGGAGAGGTATATTATGGGTTGTTTTTTTTTATTATTGGCTCTAACGAATGGGTGTTTGGGGGCCTCAGTGCATTGCTTTTCCCAGTGCCTACAATGTTATTAAGATGTCTTTACTGCTACCACTAAAATCTCTCAGTGGGGACAATGTCTTTCCTCAGCTCTAGTGTGCAGCTCTGGAAACAGAAGTTAAGTTCATTATATAATAGATCAGATGATAAACATGTTGCATAATAAGGGACATGCATTATTTAAGTGTTGTTTATTTTTTCATTACATAACAAATCGCTTTATATGGGTATATTTACTATGCAGCAGTTTTTAATACAACTCTTTATGCTCTGTATTTAAATGGCCACTAATATTAAATAGAAGACACACCTGGGTTTGTGTTTAAATGTATTGCCCATTTATATCCAGTGGACAAAACCATCAAAGATGTGGCAGCTAAGAAAAGTGCTGCATTGTAAATTTGCCCCATAATATTTGAAAATCCGTTGTTATAGGTCTAAGGGTATAAGCTACATGTTAGTGTTAATCAATATTTTACTTGTGCATGTTTGTTGCCTACACTTACAGATGACCGAAAGTAGATATCTCATGTATATGTAGTGTTATAGAGTAAATACCTTAGTACATGTCTGCAAAGAGTACTTTAGCCCACTTTGTTTTATTGCCAAGCACGGAAGGCCATACCTATTATTTAAGCAGATCGAAAAATAAATTGCAAAACAATTATTTTCCTATGAATTACAATGAATTTGTTCAGAAATATTAAATTCATGTCTCACTGTAGAGCATGAGTCTAGTTAGCAACTTATTTATTGGCTCTCTCCTCTGTGCATATATTATGAAAAGAAATGTTTTTGTTCTTCCAGGACTTAATAAAGAAATTTAGAGAGACATTCTTCAGACTTATTTGAATAGCTGTATGCAAACAAACCATACACAAATACTAGAATTGACCATGAATACCAATTTACTGGGGAAAACAAAGACAGATGCTTAACAAGCCATAAGGAATAAAAAGCTAAATAATTTTCTCCACCTGCTCAAAACAGTCAACAATAAAATATAATTTTACAATTCTTGGAGTGTAACTGCATTGCTATTTCAAGGTTGTTCCTTTGTTCCACCTGAAACCACTTTTATTTCCTTTGTAGCGCATACTATATTGTAATAGGCATATTAAATTCACATTTGCTACAGTAGGTCCTCTGTTCTAGCTTTAAATCCGCACATTTATTAAATTATTTCTGCAATTCTTCTTTACATTATATTAAATCGCCTAAATAACAATGTCCGTCACCTGATTATATTTCTGAAATGGGATACGCAAAAAGCATATGTTATAATATAATTCAAATGTCACTTTGAATCATAAAAATATGTTGATAGGATGTTTACAGAAGAAAACACCATAACTTGCTTTGTTACGTTTAGCATCACCTAAACTATCGCAATATGAATTTAGTCAAAGCCAGTGCTTAAAATAAGAAGGAAGGAGTGATGTGCATACTGTAGTTGTAATCTTGTTTGTAAACACATTGTGATCACCTGGGGGTATTTAGTTGGCTAGACTATTTAGTGGTACAGAATTTAGGTGCTCAATTTAATATGCCACTTTTTCGGGATCAATAAAAAAAATGGAGCCTTACTGATGTCATCAGAAGTCATTAACCAGAAACAGAAACAAACTTATAGTAGCCTCCATGCAATGTACCTTAATTTTTGGCCCCTCTCTACAATGGGCAGCTGGTCTGTATGTAAAGTAATTTAGAGTACTGCCTCTAACAGGTAAGATTTCCAAATCTGGCCTGGCTTGGCCTCTGTCTTCTGGATGCCTCAGCCTCACTTGACTTCCACAGTCTCTCCTGGATTGTCTCCACATGGCAGCAACCTCACTGCTGAGGGATAGGTACTCGGTTTGACATACAGTAATATGGCATTTGGCATCGAGGCCAATCATCCAGATCTTACCCTATACCACTGGAGCGGTTAGATGATGATCTTATTCACAGATCATCACTACAATTTTTTTCAATCCCAAAAAGATCTGTGAATACAACTGTATCAAAAACTCCTTTATCAATCTGGGTGTGGATTAATAGATAGACGATGTACAGTATTGGTCGACAGTCAGAAGGTCGTCACTATATGGTCAACATGCATTAGGTTGACAGGTACAAAAGGTCGACACATGAAAGGTTGATGGTGTTTATTATCGACATGTTCAAAATGTCAACATGAACATTATCAACACAAATGGTAGACGCATGCTTTTTTTGTCCCAATTCTATGATTTTTGCTGTTGTCTGACCACCATCTGTAGAAACTTCTAGATGTTCACGTGGATAGTAAATAAAGCAGATGTTAAAAAAACGTGTCGATCATTGAAAACATGTGTTGACCATTTGTGTGTTGACCTTTTGTTTGAAAGACAGCAGTTTCCGACTGATTGTGGTCGGAAGGGGTTCCGACTTATTCAATCCGGGGCCGTTTTTTCCGACAAGTTGGGAAATCCGACTTGTCGGAAGACTGTTGGAATGCAGGCGGATCTGTCGGAATGCGCCTGCATTGTTGAAAGCATGGCCAAACCCGACAAGTTTTAGCCCCGTTTCCGACAGCGTCAATCTGACTTTAAAAAAAGTTGGATTGACACTGTTGGGAATGGGCCAAACCTGTCGGGTTTGGCCTGGTATTGAATAGAGTGCTATTGGGTCCTTTTCGTCCGAAAGGACCCGACAGCAATTGCATATACTCCATGGTGTCACCCTAATGACTTATTATTTATTATTATTGTTTATTACCAATTATTTATACAGTGCACACATATTTTGCAGTGCTTTACAGAGGATATTTAGCCATTTACATCAGTCCCTGCACCAGCGGAGCTTACAATCTATATACCCTACCACATGTAGACGCAGACACATTTACACTAGGGTTAATTTTAGCATGAATCCAATTAATCTACCAGTATATTTTTGGATTGTGGGAGGAAACTGAAGTACCCGCAGGAAACCCACGCAAGTACGGGCAGAATATACAAATTTCACACAGTTAGGGCCATGGTGGGAATCGAACCCATGACCTCAGTGCTGTGAAGCAGTAATGTTAACCATAACACTATCCATACTTGTGACCTAATTTATACATTGTTCATCTATCATGTGGCTACTTATCAATCTATCAGACTTAGGGGGTAATTCAGACCTGATCGCTTTCTAGCATTTTTTGCAGTGCTGCGATCAGGTCAGAACTGAGCATTCGTATGTACCACAATGCGCAGGAGTGTCGCACGGGTACAAAGCGGATTGTTGCTGTGCGATGGGTTTTACAAAGAATTTATTTGCACAGCCGATTGCAAGGAGATTGACAGGAAGAAGGCGTTTGTGGGTGGCAACTGACCATTTTCAGGAAGTGGTTGGAAAAATGCAGGCGTGTCCAAGATTTTGCAGGGCAGGTGTCTGAAGTCAATTCCGACCCTGGACAGACTGAAGTGATCACAACGGCTGAGTAAGTCCTGGGCAACTCAGAAACTGCACAAAGTTTTTTTGTATCACTGGACTGCACATGCAATCGCACACTTGCACAGCTAAAATACAATCCCCGCTGGGCGGTGACTATGCAAACGCAGGACTGCAAAAAACAGCTAGCGAGTGATCAGTTCTGAATTACCCCCTTACTGTTTACCCTTGAACAGGGTAGACCTACAGCAATGTGAGCTGTAGTAATGTAGCAATGTTGCACACAAGAAAGGATTGTAGATAAAAAAGCTTGCTGTATGGAGGAAATGCAATTTCATTCTAATTGTATTTGGCTTTTTCAAAGGCGATTTATCTAGGTTTTTTATAGCTGTTTTATTAAAATGCATTATAGAATAATCAAGGTTGTTAAACTTTATAAAAATAAAGAAGAATATAATACAGGAACTCCTAGTTTTCTAAACAATTTAAACTATATTGTACACAAGTTCTAAAAATAATTCCTCACATCTCGCATAACTGCAATCAAATAAATACAGTTGAAACTTATAAATATCACTCTATGTGAAAAACAGTTAAAATTCATACATTTCTGAGCTTGAAAATCAGCAGGCAGGAGACAATGTTTTAGTATTATACTGCACAGCAGAGTAAATGTTCACAGTATTAATTTCCATGTGAGGGACAAACTTTACACACAGTTCTTTAAGAGCAAGTAAAGCCAATATTTGACAATCATATACTGTATATTAAATGGTATTTATTACTGACCTGAAATGTTCGAAGGAAGTAGCTAACTAAATATGCCAGCCCAACACTATTGCTCTCACCATGCTAGGAGGGAGTGCTAACTAGATATGTCCACTCAGCTCTATCGCTCTTACCATGGTAGGAGGGACTGGCTAACTAAATATGCCATCCCAGCTCTATTGCTGTGGCATGCTAGGAAGTTGTGGCTAACTAAATATGCCTCATCAGCTCTATCGCTCTTACCATGGTAGGAGAGAGTGGCTAGCTAAATATGCCCACCCAGCTCTATCACGGTGCCATGCTAGGAGGGAATGGCTAACTAAATATACCCACCCAGCTTTATCACTGTTCCATGCTAGGAGGGAGTGGCTAACTAATTGTGACACTCTGAGATGGATATCCTATTAACTTGGATTTATGGGGATATATGTGGCTATATAGGTACCATCACCTGTATACTGGAGACAACCTGGGTTAGACACCTACATTTTCCCTAAAAGGAACCCTCACTTCTCACTAGCCAGCACAGTGCAGCTGAAATGGTTAACAGCTTCCCCTTGCCTAGGTTGCTAGGCAACGCCACCAACCAAAGGACAGCAACATGTGGAGCACTAGGACCCAGGTGCAGACCTGCAGAGCAGGAGGAATCGAAGCTGCTGATTGGGTCATGCAGAGCGGGAAGAGTAGGAGGCGGGGTTACCTCCTGAGATGATTGCTGAGGAGTCTCCTGAGGTGAAAGGGAGAGAGACGCTGTGAAAAGTTTTGCTCTGAGGTAACAACGCGGAGAGTGATACTGCGCTGAGGTGATGCTGAGGAGACATACTGTGGAGAGCGGAGCCACTGCTGAGGAGAGCCGCTGGATAAGCCAGAGACACAGAAGCTGCGCTGCAGCAAGGGACACCAGCACCAGGGACAGTCCTACTGGTAGAGAGCTGGGGACCTGCCGAGCACTGCCACCACTGACAGGTATTTACCCCAGCCAGCACCCTCCAACAAGTGACATTATACAGCGCTGAGCAGGATTTAGTGGAGGGATAGAAAGATTGAGTTGATCCCTGTAGTGCAGTGAGACTTCTGAGTGCTTCAGCCAGTAAAAGTCACAGTCTAAACCCAAGTTGACCGCAAGTTACCTCAAGATAGTGAATTAGTCACACTAAAGACACCCTCAGTTAAAGAGGGACTTGCCTTTCCTCAAACAAGATCCTAACTATAGAGATAGAGACACTCAGCATAGAGATCCACTACCGTACAGTGCACAAAGTACAGGAGGCTTGCTGATAGAAGGAACTGTGGTCTGCTAACTTAACCTGCTTCCTCATTTCTGCAATTACCTGAGTGCCTGAATGTTTGACCCTGCATTACTTTATTACTTCACCTTTGCTTGGTATTCAACTGAAGACTGCTGAAGTGCTTATTTGTAGGTGGAGCTGTGTCATGAGCTGCATTTCCCTATAGACTGCCAAATTATGTCAGCTGGCTTTTGTGAAACACATTTGCCTGCAATCTTTTACCTCTTGCACTGGAACGGAACCCTGCTGCCTGCATTGCCAGCTTTGCCTCAATCCTTCTGTTCTGCTTAGAAACTGCTCTTGCTAACATTTTCAGCTTATGCATGCTACCCTTATTGACTGAGCACTGTTAGGAATCCACATGCCAACTTTCACTGACCTGCTGATCCTATGATGTATATTTTCTTTTTGAACTTCAGCATTTCAGAACTGGGCTATTGTCTGTGATATATCAGCTGACTTCAGGTTCACTATAAACTAAGTGTATGTTTAGGTAAAAGCAGATTATAGGTACTACTAGGGTTAGACCACCCAGTGTGAGCATAATGAAAGATTGCAAGCTACCAGTTTAGTAATGCTTATATACATGGTATACTGATTTGTTTGATTAGAAGGTGACCTAGTCTTACTGTTCGCGACAGTAACGTACCTCTTTATATGTACTATTTTTATTTATAAGTGAAATGTTAGTTGCCTTTGATCAATTGATCTCCCAGTGGTGACCAGTTGTTCCTGAATAACAAATATTTTTGTCACCATCCTAACACGTGTTGACTATAATATTGGGTCCGCTGAGGTTGGGGTTCCTCGTTCCTCTGCCAAGGGTTCTAGCAGTGAGGTCCGGTTAGAGAGGTGACTCCAGGCAAAGAATCCAGGTACGTCCACCTGAACCTGCACAACACATCCTCAGTACTTACCTGTTACATCTGTTCCATGCTAGGAGGGAGTAGCTAACTAATGGCCTTATTTATCAATGAGTGATTAATTTCACTGTGAATGATAAATTACACTAGCCAAACAGCTCCTGTCATTTTTCAAACACAGTCTGTAACATGGAAGTTAGGAGCTGATTGGCTGGTGCAATTTATCACTCACAGTGAAATGTATCACTCATGATAAATAAGGGCATAAATATGCCCAACCAGCTCTATTCCTCTTGCCATGGTAGGAGGGAGTGGTTCCCTAACAAAGATGTCAGATATTGGGTCTGATTTAAAGATGTAGTTAAATGTTGTTACAGTTGCAAATTAGTACACAGCAGCTGTGTAAAAATATGCAAATGGCATAGCCAATGGGATTTGTTTTGAGAAGCCCATTGGCGATATCTTAGATCCATTAATTGTGTCTGAAGACACAGATGTTGGTGCGGGTTCACTATGGTATGCCGGCGGTCGGGCTCCAGCATACCGGCGCCGGGAGCCCGACCGCCGGCTTACCGACAGTGTGGCGAACGCAAATGAGCCCCTTGCGGGCTCGCTGCGCTCACCACGCTACAGGCATGGTGGCGCGCTACTATTTTATTCTCCCTCCAGGGGGGTCGTGGACCCCCACGAGGGAGAATAAGTGTCGGTATGCCGGCTGTCGGGATCCCGGCGCCGGTGTACTGTGTGCCGGGATCCCGTCAGTCGGCATACTGAAGACCACCCGTTGGTGCAAAGTGTCCTTTTGAGCAGCCCTATGGTCATGCAGCATGATCATTGGAAATAAGACACCATACTGGATCACAGCTGCAAGCTGTCACATATACCCAGAATAGTGGTGACATGCTTGCATTTAAGACACCACTCCCATTTTACCTCCTACATATGCTTCCTGACTTTGCCGTTGTGGCACCTGCACAGTGCCAATTATATGCTGCACAGTGGCAAAGCATCAGTCCATAGCCTACAGCATTGGCAATGCATCCACCGCTGAGACAGGCCCAGCGCCAGACAGGGATGTTGTGCAAACACACTGTGTGGCAAGTCCGATTCATACATAGACACCTGGCCTAAGAAATCATTACCACTCACTGTTACAATCATGGGGGCTTCCTCTCCACAATGGATGGCTGACCGAGGATCTTCTGGACAATGACCTTTGTACACCCAGAGCTGGGGCTTGTAGAATTCACCAGTGGGTCTTCATGCCTATAACAACTGCTTTTCCCATAAAGCTGAGTGTGCCTACTGGTACTGGGATGCCGCCAGGACTTACACCACTGGTGGCAGTATGAGCTCAACCCTGAGTGACCTGGATCCATGCTGGTAAAGAGAAGAAGAACGGAAGCAAAGGAGGAGTTGGAATGAGTGAGGCAAAGGGAAGGCAAACTATGGAGACAGGACTTAGACTGAGGTGCGAGAGAAGGGGGAAAGGTGACAGGCTGGGAGGAGGTAGAGACAGAGATTGTATAACTAAAATAATCCCTAACCAGGATGCTGCCTCCGGACTGGGAGGACTAATTACTTCTACTAAACACTTGTGCACAGGAGTGCAAGAGAGAAGTATAATGAAGCAAAATACATAATTTGTTAGCATACACTGGTGCTGAATAGAGAATGGACACAGGAACGCTTGTTCAAAGATGGGAAAAACAAACAGGAGAGGAGGTCCATAAACTGAGACTTTGAACCCAATGACAAAGGCTCACATAGCAACCTGGAACTATGACCAGCACCAAATGAGAGGTAGATCAGAAATCTATAGGGAGCATGAGCCATTAGCAAGAAACATAGCAACAAGCCTCCCTTTAATTTTAATAACCAGCAGTTGCCCCTCCACACGTCCCTGCTGTCCTGTGAGTGGCATCTGTGTAACCAGGCAACTCACTAGGACACAGGACAGAATCTCTCCCCACCCACTTCAAGCTGAGTGTCCTGGTTACCAAGGTGCCAGCAGCCAGGGATGGAAGGATGCATACATCCCGGACTCCTGCCAATGACCATGTGCCACCAAAGACATGGACTGCAGCTCTCAACAGCATGGTCCGTGACACTCACATGTCAGCGCTCTCAGCTTTTTACCTGTATTAGTTCTCATCCAAGCACTGGACCTGCTTCAGTGGAGGGCCCACTCAAGAGAATGGACTTTAGTAAAGATAACCAGCAAACTGCGCATGCACAGCCCAGAAGAAAGCCTTACTGTGCCCATGCAAACATATCACATTAATATTACTTGAGAAGGCTTCTGCTATCCATGGGCAGTTTGGGGTGTAGCCTGGGAGGTGACCTAATGTCTTTGCAAAAAGAGGAGGTGTCATGGGCATGTTATGGGAGTGTAATGGGTGTGTCTCAGCATGATGCTGTCATCTCATTCACCGCACTGCAGTCACAGTGGCCATAGCATAAGACAGACTCTGCACCACGCAGGGGCAGCTCTAGAAGTCAATGATATGACCAATGGCGCATTCATGAAGAAAAGATTGTGCTTAGATATGTAAAGTGGGCATCACAGGGTTTGCTCAGTCCATCACACAGAAGTAAGAAAGAGGAATGCATATGGTGGCATTTGCATATTTTTGTACTTGATGATATGTGAGCAATCACAGCCATGAATTGCATGCACCTCTGAATCATGTCCAGTGTACTAAGGTGTACAGTATGTCTAGCTTCACCTGCAGGGCTAAAGTAACAGCTACAGGCCTAAAAACCAGCTAGGACATATTGTGATAAGCAGAGGTGCTGTGACCATTGCCGTGTGAGTGAGGCCAGTTTCATATGGGTGTGTACACTCCTACACTATTACTGTCACCCCAATATCTTACTATGGTCCCTAATACAGAGGTGGATGCAGAAGTACCAGCAGATGTCCTTCCCTTGTCTGTGTAAGGCCTGAGACACCCACTTTCTGCACCTGTAATACCTATTCTGCATCCTTAGATGCCACCATCAGTCATGCCATAGAAACTTGCACCAGCCCTACAGTAGGTGCAGTTTCTCCATTTTACTATGGCCACCTGTGGCTGCAGCTGTGCATCTTTATACACAGCCTCTTGCATGAACACATCAACAATCCCATAAAATGTCCACTAAAAGGACCATGTTGGCATGCATATCTAGCCACCTCCCAGTCACCTCCCAGGAATGCCCATCACTTTTACTCAACAGCGTCTTTAAGTAATGCATGCACTGTATGGGTTTTTAGGGAATTTCATGCATGTGCAGTTGCAAAAATCACTCAAATACATGAATACAGACATTAAGTGTGACTTATGTGCATGTCTGAATCAAGTCCTATATACATGAAAACAGAGGAATTGCATTCCTTATGTAGTGAGGAAAATAGAAATACAATTGTAATATGCTTACTTAATGGTTGCCCATGTGGCCAGCTGGGTAATGAATCATCAACATGCTATTGTGATGATGGGCCTATTTTTATGTGGATCTCTTGGGCAGCAGTACCATCTGCCCCATTGTGAATCTGACCTTGTTCACCTCCCTGTAGTAGTGCAGGATAATAAAACTTTACCTACATAATGTAGCAGCATTCTAATGTCAGATTAACATTCAACAATATATTTTTTCTGATAAGGGATGGCCATCAACTATCGATGGCAAGTGTTTTTACCATCAATGATGGGCCACCAATGCAGCACCATCGGCTGTGATAGCCAAATTTTAGAGAACATTGGATGCCCAATGTTGTGGGTTTGCACATGCCCAGCACCCAGCGATCAATGGCTCAAAGATCAATGGTTTTATACCAAAGGTTCAAAATTTTCGAACAGCAACATTTCAGCCATCAATAGTCAACTCTAGATTAGACTCCCTCTAGGCCTTCAAATCTATAAACACTCTCAGAAAACCACCTCATTACTAGAGTTTAACCTACTCCCACCTACACAGAATACACTGGTACTCTCTCACCATTATCCTAGTCTGCATCCTGTGCCACACTTGTTCATCTAGGGAAAGCTTTAACCTTTTCACTAGACTCTAAGCTCTTTCATTACCAGGGAACTCATTCCACTTTTTTTTCATGCCTGCATACAGTATATATTTTGTCTACCTTGTATGTGTTTATGTTTATCTATGTCTGTTTTCTTCACCATTTAGTCCTATAGAGACTGTGGTACCTTACAAATCATTGATAATAATAATTTTGTTTTACTGATGTATCCACATATACCTTTCCTTTTTTTGTGAAATATGGCGTGAGAAGCTTAGCATGACTAAGACGCGACACCACAGGGGTTGGGTATGCGTGATCGGCAGTCAGGAGACCGCCGGTCAGCATACCAATGCCGGGATCCCAGCATCAAGATGGCCAGTGGAGGGAGGTTGACTGCAACAAGCCCCGCTGGAGGCTTGGTGGCTCGCTTCGCTCGCCACAGGTTCTATCCCCACTCTATGGGTGTCATGGACACCCACGAGTGAGAATAGTCCCTGCTAGTCAGCGTTCCAACTGTATGGGGCGGGATATAGAGGGAGGTAATGAGGTATTCTCCTGACCGCCAGTCACATAACTACATCTACACCAAAGATAGCGATTGGACAGATGGAAGAAAAGTTAGAAGGTGTGGCTAAGTCGCAGATTCCATGCTACCCCAAATGGAAAGGAATGGTGTATGTTAATACATCTGTATATAAAGCAAAAAGTAAAAAAGCCCTACCATTCTTCCTCTCCAACACCCCCCCAAAAAAAAAAAGTTAGTAAGAGAACATTTCCATTATTGGGCCTGCTAACATATGAATGCGTTACATGTATTCCTGTTTTGATTAGTAACATAAAGTAGTTCTTTCTTATTAGTTAAAAATAAATTGAGGATCGTAACACACAAAAAAATATGTGTCTGTGCATTGTTCATACCAGCTAACAGCCTTTTCCTACTTAATTAACTTAATTATTTCTTTGTTAATTAAACAACAAGATTAGAATATCAATACCATAGAGATTATATTAACACAGTTTGTCAGCTATTAATTCAAAATAATATACAAGCATTCGTGTTCTGTTTTATTTACTTTCATAAGTGTTACATTACTTGATAAGTCCCAATGCCCCTGAGAAATATTTTTTTAAAATAGATTTTGCAGATATCTTCAGTATGAAGAATACTCATAATGAGGCCTAGGTAAAGACCATAGTAAAAACATGAGCTAAATCAGAGTTACCGACAATATTATTTATACAGATGGAGCAAGATATATTTGTGCTGCCAATACAATCAAAATCCTATTTCTTACAAAGACAAACTAATGGCTAGGTCGAATATTAAACATGTTTAATAATCAATATTTCTTGATTCCAAACAAACATGGTCAAGATCAGCAAAACAGTGATTTTTAAAATTAAATATTTTCTTTATTCCCCAATGGATCGGAGATGCCGGCCGATCTGGGAATCAGGAAAACAGGATCCTTACGATGGGGGCCTTAAAAACTCTAGCATCTTTGTATTATACTATTTTCCATTTGTCCTTAAAACATTTTTATTTTCTGTTTTTCTCAAGCTGCAATGGTCCAACCTACAGTAAATGAGGACAGTTAAAAAGAATACATGGTCCTACCTAAATCAGGAAAGTTAAAAGTAGAGATGTGCACCGGCCAGTTTTTGCTGATTTTGGTTCTAATTCGTCATGGGTTTTGGTTTTGCCAAACAAGAATTCATAAAAAAGTTAAGATCACAGAATTTGGTCTTTTTTTGTTACTCAATAACATTCATTTACAGTTATTTCCAGTCAATCCTTGCAACTCACAATATTGCTTTTATCCAGTTTAGTCCAAAGACTGCTGCAGCACCCCGGCTGGTTACTAAGCGACAGAGCAGCAGCACAAACATACAGAAGTTTGTAGCACATCTACTGTATGAAACTTTGCCACACAGCAGTGGCAGAAAAAATAGTGTCATAAGATGGAATTGTTCTTGGACTCTCCCACCAAAAACCCATTCACCCACCCACTCTTATGTTGGTTATTAAAAAGGACACACACAGTTTAACAATCTGACTGTTTTTTGTACTTTTTGATGAAGAAACCCTGGTAAGTGACCCTGCTTCTGTTTTCTATGATTACTTAACATGGTTATAACATAGGGGATTTTTGAACTTTAATACTTGGTGTATCAATAATAATTAGATCATAACACCTAGAGAGAAAATAAAAATTAGAAAGAACTGAACAAATACAGAACAAGAGAAATTATACTGAACAAATGGTCAATATTCCAAGTATTCACATTGAGTGACAGCAATATTCAGGGACATATATTTTTAAGGGTTGCAATCAAGATGCTGGCAGTTGGAATGCCAGCACCAGAATCCCGACAGCCATCAGAATGCAGGATCAGGAGAACGAAGCTGAAGACCAAAGCTGGACCCTGACAGGGTCAGGAGACCAAAGCTGAAATCCCAACACCCAGCATTGTGAACTAAGTATAGCGGGTGGGTTTGGCTGCAAGAGGGGGGGGGGGGGAGTTAAGGTTTGGCACCACCAGAGGAAAGTTAGGTTTAGGCACTTTTTAGGCTGCTGGGCAGGGGAGGAAGTTAGGGTCAGGCACTAATGGAGGATAGGGATAGGCTTATGGAAATATGGGGTAGGGGGGAGGGAGGAACACTCTCCCCCACCCCCCCTTCCCATCAGAATTTCAACTTGCGGGATGCCTGCATTGTTATTCTGACCACTAGCATCCTGTGTGCCAGCAGATCATACTGAAGACATTTTTAACCTTATGCTAAATAATTATGGAGAGTTGGCAAATGTGTGTCCAGGCCCAGCGCTAGCCTCCCAGCAAAGGAATGCAAAGCATGGAGGCACCAGTCTGGAGAGGCACTATCCCTACTCTGCAGCCCTGCTGCTGCTACCGGCTGCTGCGCCTGTCGCACTTTATAACAGGCAGTTGCACTGGCAGCAGGAAGCCTCCTCTCCCATCCCCTGTGACCGTGCAGTGTATGGACATAATAGGGGATGGAGCTACATGGGACTGGGGGGTGGAGCTACACGGGGCCAGACTGCAGCCTGCTAAACAGGAGGAAGAGCTGCTGCAGCTTCGGCCTGCCAGGCTTCCTTAGGTAAGTGAATGGAAAGAGAGTGAATAAGTGAAAGTGTGTGTGTGTGTGTGTGTGTGTGTGTGTGTGTGTGTATGTATATGTATACAGTATCTGTGTATATGTATGTGTATGTGTAATGTCAAACAAATATTATTGACTTTTTTGACTTTGTGACTAAAGTGGTGGATAAAGGTGGAACCGTGGATATAGCTTATCTAGACTTTAGTAAGGCTTTTGACACTGTTCCACATTGCATACTGCTAAATAAACTTGAAAGTTTGGGATTGGATACTAGTATTATTGAATGGATAAGATCTTGGTTGCAGGATAGAACACAGAGAGTTGTGGTAAATGGAGTGCATTCACAGGAGGGAAATGTTACCAGTGGATTACCTCAGGGATCTGTACTTGGAACAGTGTTTTTTAATATCTTTATTGGTGACATTGCAAATGGCATTAAAGGGAAAGTATGCCTCTTTGCAGATGATACAAAGGTATGCAACAGGGTAGACACACCATGTGGGGTAAAACAAATGATTTAGGATCTAGGTAGACTAGAGGAATGGTCAAGAGTATAGAAATTACAGTTTAATGCCAAAAAATGCAAAATCATGTACTTGGGTCTCAAAAATCCAAAGGCTAAATATAATATTAATGGCACTATAATGGAAACTACAGAGGAGGAAAGGGATCTAGGAGTCACTATTTCAGGTGACTTAAAGGCAGGTAAGCAATGTAACAAAGCAATGAGGAAGGCAAGTTGGATGCTTGGCTGCATTGGGATTGGAATCAGCAGCAGAAAGAAAGAAGTAATAATCCCACTGTGTAGGTCATTGGTACGGCCTCATCTAGAATACTGTGTTCAATTCTGGAGGCCATATCTTGATAATAATACATTAGAGACTGTACACAGAAGGGCAACTAAAATTGTGCATGGCCTACATCAAAAAACATACACAGAAAGACAAAAAAATCTTAATATGTATAGTTTGGAGCAGAGAAGGGAAAGAGGGGACATGATAAAAACTTTCAAATATATCAACCATTTTAACAAGGTCCAGGAGGGAAAAATTCTCCAAATGAAGAGAAGCAACAGGACACAAGGACATGCACTGAGACTGGAGGGGGGGAGGCTCAGGGGAAATATGAGGAAAAATTACTTCACATAAAGGGTAGTGGACAAATGGAATAGCCTCCCAACACAGGTGGTAGAGGCTAAGACAATAGAGCAATTTAAACATGCATGGGATAGACATAATGATATACTTACAAAGAAGTAAGGATCATATAAGGTTTGAGATAAAAAAAATATGGTAAAAAACGGGGTAGGCTAGATGGGCCAAGTGGTTCTTATCTGCCGTCAAATTCTGTGTTTCTATATTTCTATATGTTTCTAATGTATGTGTGACTGTGTATGTGTGTAATGTATGTACAGTATGTATGTGTTTGTGTATGTATATGTGTATGTGGTGTGTGTCTGTGTGTGTATGTGTGACTGTGTGGCATAATGTGTGTAAGTGTCACTGCTACGGTGGGCGTTATGTGTGTAAGCATCATGCTACAGGGGCGTTACGTGTGTAAGCATCACTGCTACAGGGGACGTCTTGTATAAGCGTCACTAATACAGGGGAGTTACGTGTGTAAGCATCACTGCTACAGGGGGCGTCTTGTATAAGCGTCACTAATACAGGGGAGTTACGTGTGTAAGCATCACTGCTACAGGGGGCGTCTTGTATAAGCGTCACTAATACAGGGGAGTTACGTGTGTAAGCATCACTGCTACAGGGGGCGTCTTGTATAAGCGTCACTAATACAGGGGGCATTGTGTATAAGCAGCACTACCTTAGGGGACATTGTGCGTAAGCGGCACTACTACAGGGAGCATTATGTGTATACACGTCACTGCTACAGGTGGCATTATGTGCGTTGTCCCTTTGTAAAGTATGGGAGGGTGCAAATATATAGTTTGCAGGGGGGGCGCTGAACACCCTAGCACCGGCGCTGTGTGTGTTCCTTCTCCAAGAATTTAAGCATTTAAGTTTCAGATTTTTTTATACATTATTTTTAGTATTAGTTATTATCACATTATTGGTGTTAGCCTTCTGTGTCTCAGCAACAAAGCACAGAAATACAGTTTTCTGCAATTATCCAAGTGCAGCAAACAGGATGACATCAAAAAAATATACACTCACAATACATCATGAGATATTCAGTATGAAAGCTGATAAGACATTTCACACTGGGAAGCGCTAGATCTATTGCAGCCTGATCTTTTTTTCAAATCCTCACGTGCCTGAAAATAAATGGGTATTTATAGATGGCAGGTGGTCCTACAATACAGCACTTACATGCGCCATTTGTTACAATAACTCAGCTTCAAATGTATTTTTAAGCCTGTAGATTATCAAGAAAATAATACCAGACCCACACAAACCTAGGCAAGTATTATATTCCCTAAAAGTACTGAACTGTCAGCATAGACAGCGTGACATTTTCATTTAAACCTCCTTTTGAAGTTATTGCCCTGAAAAAATATAACTTCTGTATCTTATGTCTTCAAAAAAAAACATAGTTGCTTTTTGTGAAATATTGCTTTTTTATTGTGTTCATTCAAACTAGGTTCATGTATGTTCACTGATTCTATGCCAATCCAAACCTTATTGCTGGCATATAAAAATAAATTACCCTAAAGTCATTAAATCAATTTAGTATTACAGTGACTGCATTTTATTATTTTCATGCTTCAATGCACTAAAAAATCAGCCGATACAAGAGCAGCAGAACATCTGCAGAATAGCAAACACAGATAATATATCATAGCCAAGTTAGATTTTCCCTTTATTTACTGTTTATGTGGATGCTTAAAAATAAATTACATTATTACCAAGGTCCTAGAAGCACCTGTTACAATACAAACATAAATGAGCAAATACTATGCCGACTGACCATGTATTCTACCAAACTAATAGTGTTTTCTGAATATGGAATTCTTGGCCTTGTTTATAAAAATTCAGTGATGTTGTAAAGTGAAAATAATACAATGGGGACTGAAATTAAAATACAATTTTGATTTGTATAGGTTACATCAGATTTTCCATGTGAACCAGTCTTCATAATTATTTCCTGTGATACAGTATTTGTAAATAGTGCAATCAGCAAATAAATTAGTGCAAACATCACACACCTTATGATCCAGCCAGTGTTATCACAAAAGGAAATCATGTTATTTTAAACTACACTTTACAAAGAAAACCAACATTGTTTCCCAAATCATTAGTGTTACCTTCCCTATACATACAGTAAATGTCACATGATAACACCTGTTAGCAATTGTATCTACTGTATCTGGGTTAGCTTGGAATTGGAACAGCTTTTAAGGAGTGCTTCTGGTGACATTGCAGTGCCATGCACTTAACAGCTTCAGGTCCAATCATCCAAGGATACATTATTATAGCAATTCGTAATACCAGAGACTTGTGTGATAGGGAGACAGGTACAAAGGGGGCTGGAGAACTATGTGGTTTTTTTTGTGATGGGAGGTTATGAGGATATGAAGATAATGACTAGAAGAACATAATGATGATTATGGTGAAGGGGATATGTTGATGGAAGGATTAAGAAAAAAAGGATGATGATGAGATTGTCAGTAAGATTGGAAGGGGATTCAGCAGGCAATAATGATGCCGTGGTGCTGGTGGTGGTGGTAGTAGTTCATGGAGTAAAAGGCAGCATAGCGAATGGACTTGAGAGGGACAGAGATATGAGATGGAAAAGAGATTTAAAGTGAAGATAGAATGGTCATAAAAAGGTTACAGTATGATGAAGAGCAATATTTTCTTATTTTCTGCCATGTTCCTGCTAACCACTTGGTGATTTGTGTCTCACTGTTCATCACATCTACTAGTACCTCATACCTCAAGTTTATCTCTCATCTCTCAATGCCTGCTGGTCATGATTGGGGCTTACTCATAAAGAAGTGAACTGTGGGGTATCAACAGAGGAGCTCAAAGCACCTTGCAGGGGTTTCGATTGAAGACCTATTCCCGATTAGGTTCCGTAGCTCTGTGGAAGCATTGCAAAACCAGAACTAACTCAATTAGATTCATATACTGCACTTCCTTGAGTATCGTGATGCAGCTCTTACAGCTGACCACTATTGTTTGCAGCCTGCTGCTTTTGGCCTCCATTCACATTTATTTAATATTATTTCTGCAACGAGGTACACTGGGGTTCCACAGGGATAACATCGGGGTGTAGAGTTGGATCTTGATCTGAGGCACCAACAGGCTAAAAGCTTTGACTGTTCCGAAGATGCACAGCACCGCCTCCTCTATAACCCCACCTCCTGTGCACAGGAGCTCAGTTTGTAAGTTGGTGCCTGCAGTGCAGGCAGCTAACAGGGAGGGCTGCACTAGGCAGCCCTGAAAAGAGCTTTTTTTAGAAGAAAGAAGACTTCAAGGGCCACAGCACAGGCACTTAAAAGTGCTATATGTCAGTTTGACATACCGTGCTGCGGCTCCCTCACCTCCCCCAGCGGCACTGTATACTCCCGCACCATGGTTGCCGGGTACTTACAGCGGAGGGCTACGGTTTCTCTTCACTGGATCCAGGATCGCGTGGCGGCATTACAGGGAGGAGGTAAGAGAGTCCCCCAGGTGGGACACGCTGAAAACTGCGATCCGCCGTGGTCTCTAGGAGATGGGCGGCGCGTGCTGGCGTGGACACTGTGGCTGTACAGGGACCCCACTAGAACACAAGGGCAAGGGGCACAGGTCAGATTACCTCATAATCCAGTTTAATAAAGCCCGCAGTACCCGGTGGTGAAGTCCAGCAAGGGGATAAGGCTCTAACCTGTAGCCCCTCCCCCAGCCCCAGGTGCCATTTACTGCAAATGTTCCCGCCCTGGAGCTGCATCTCTCTGTCTCCCTCACTCCCTGTCAGCATTTGGGCACCATTACACATGTCTCCTCTGTAAAGCCGCCTGCATCATCAGCACTGTGCATTTACAGGACACACAGAGATCTAATTACTAAGCCTTGGATGGAGATAAAGTCGTTGGAGATAAAGCACCAGCCAACCCGCTCCTAACTGCTGTGCCACAGGCTGTGTTTGAAAAATGACAGCTAGGAGCCGATTGGCTGGTACTTTATCTCCAGCGACTTTATCTCCATCCAAGACTTAGTAAATAGACCCCTTAAGTATTCTACATGTCATTTAGACAGTGTTAGTTAAGAACAAGTGCATTACTATAGGGATATTTAGTACAAGTATCCTGTGATATACATCAAGTCTTTACAGTGCATTGTTATATCTATATACCTATATAGCTTTACCTAGTGAATTCATTGCTACTATGCTACCAGGATCAGACTGACACACATGCTGCGTACAAACCACATCTTATATTTGAATGTATGTGATGTTTTTCTTGTCATTTCCTATGTATGTGATTGAATTTATTGAGAATAGCTAGAGTAGTTTTAGTCTGTTGACCCACCCTGTGCAATTTGTTCTATGATCAATTAGCATTTCAATCAGGTGACCAATTGTTCAGAGGTAGGCCTGTTCCTAATCAGAGTCAGTATTTCCTTAGAGTCAGTTAAGGGGTCAGCTTGCTGGGGGTTGCTTGCTGGAATTTATTAAGTGTGGAATTAATAAGTGTGTTATCCGAACAGTTAAAAAAAACAGTTGAACGACATTGAAAAACATCAGGAAAAGGTAACTTACTTTAACAACTTACTCTAACTCCACTTAACCTATAAAACACAAACAAACTCAGCATGCTCATCACACTACTGTGTCTAATTTCAATTCATGGAATTCTCACCAAATTTAACACATTCTACACTCACCCTGAAACTCACCCCTCTGTACACATTACAGCTTCTATTCTCCACTCCCCTCTTCTAAACACTCATGAGATTTATACTTTCCTCTCTGCAAGTACTTTGACAACCGCAATTGGCCACCAGTTCAAACACTCGCAAACATCCACCAAGATTTATCTCACTCTTCTGCTTTTATTAGCTGGTGACATATCACAAAGTCCAGGCCCCAACCACCTTTCCCTCTCACACTCTGCTGTTTCAAAACAACATAGAAATCCATCTAACCTCATAAATATCACGTGTCTCCCATCCCCCTCCAAATTACTAAAATGTGCCTTATTGAATGCACGCTCTGTTTGTAACAAATTAACATCCATCCATGACCTCTTCATATCTCACAACTTTAATCTGCTGGCTATAACAGAAACATGGCTCACACAATCAGACACTGCCTCCCCTGCAGCACTGTCACATGGTGGTTTCCACTTCTCACACACATCTAGGCCTAATAATAGTAAAGGTGGTGGGGTCGGAATCTTACTGTCACAGTTTTTCACAAACACTGTTCTACCTCAGGTTCCATCACTCGCATTCACCTCATTTGAAGTTCACTCTATCAGGATTTTCACCCCCTTCTCTCTGCGTGTTGCAGCTATCTATCGCCCTCCTGGGCAACCTAAACAACAATTTCTAGAAGATTTCTCTGCCTGGCTCCCACACTTCTTATCCTCTGACATCACCACCATCATTATGGGTGATTTCAATATAGCTCTTGACAGTCCACAATCTGTTCATGCATCCAAACTCCTCTCTCTAACCTCCTCTCTTGGCCTAACCCAATGGTCCAACTCCTCTACTCACCATGAGGGCCACTGCCTTGATCTTGTGTTCACCAGGCTCTGCACAGTTTCCGAATTCACTAACACTCCTTTCCCTCTCTCTGATCACAACCTGATCACCTTCACAATCTCTTCTATTACTTTAAATTCTAGGACACTAAAACCAAGCAAGCCTCCTCTAACCCGCAGAAATACTAACAATATACATTTTCAACAACTTTCCACTTCTCTGCAACAACTGCTCTCACCAATCTCTACATTTACTACACCTGACACTGCTGTATCACACCTGCACCAGACCCTAGAGAGTGCCCTTGATGAAGTGGCTCCAGCTACCCATCACACTCCACGTAGGCTTAGATGCCAACCATGGCACTCTAAATCAACAAGACACCTACAAAAACTGTCACGTAAAGTAGAACGTCAGTGCCGGAAATCTCAGAATCCAAGTGACTTTCTCAAATATAAGACTACCTACCACTCCTATAATCAGGCCCTGGACACTGCCAAACAAACATATTTCCAATTTCTCATCTCTTATCATGCCAACAACCTCAAGCGACTTTTTAATACATTTAAATCACTTCTTTACCCTCCCTCACCTCCCCCACTAGCTACTATCCGTGCACAAGAACTTGCTTCCTACTTCAAGGATAAGATTGATAAAATCCGAGATGAAATGGTATGCTCTAACTCAGCCAGTGACCTGCTCAATTCCCTACCTGAACCCTCTGGCACTTTCTCTTCATTTGATCCCACAAGTGAAGATGAAGTATCAACACTCTTTTCATCCTCCTACTCCACTACCTCTCATCTTGATCCTATACCCTCACAGGTCAGTAAAACTTTGTCTCCTATGCTTATCCCAACCTTAACTAAAATCTGTAATCTCTCTCTCTCTACTGGTATCTTTCCCTCTCTGTTTAAACATGCAGTCATTACTCCCATTCTAAAAAAACACAACTCTGACCCAAACACACTCTCTAACTACCGTCCCATTTCTCAACTACTCAGTCCCTCCAAGCTACTTGAGAGGCTTGCCTACACTCGCCTTACACACTTTCTTAACTCGCACAACTTATTGGATCCACTTCAGTCAGGCTTTCGTGCCCAACACTCCACAGAGATGGCATTGACCAAAGTAGTGAATGATCTAGTCACTGCTAGATCAAAAGGCCATTACACACTACTTATTCTTCTAGATCTCTCTGCTGCTTTTGACACTGTTGACCACTCTCTTCTCATACAAACACTACAATCCCTAGGTCTTCAGGACACAGCCCTTTCTTGGTTCTCATCCTACCTATCTAATCGCTCTTTCAGTGTTCACTTCTCTGATTCTACCTCCTCTTCTCTACCTCTATCAGTTGGAGTACCGCAAGGCTCAGTCTTAGGTCCTCTGCTTTTCTCAATATATACCTCCTCTCTTGGTAAACTAATCAGCTCCTTTGGATTTCAGTATCATTTGTATGCTGATGATACTCAAATCTACCTATCCTCCCCAGATTTGTCACCACCAGTATTGGCTCATGTCACTGGATGCCTGTCTGCCATTTCATCTTGGATGTCATCTCGCCACCTCAAACTCAACATTTCCAAAACCGAATTAATTATTTTCCCACCAGCTAAGAGTAGTTACCAACCTGATATCTCTATAACTGTTGACAATGCAACTATCCACCCCACCCCACAAGTAGAGATGAGCGGGTTCGGTTTCTCTGAATCCGAACCCGCACGAACTTCATGTTTTTTTTCACGGGTCCGAGCGACTCGGATCTTCCCGCCTTGCTCGGTTAACCCGAGTGCGCCCGAACGTCATCATGACGCTGTCGGATTCTCGCAAGACTTGGATTCTATATAAGGAGCCGCGCGTCGCCGCCATTTTCACACGTGCATTGAGATTGATAGGGAGAGGACGTGGCTGGCGTCCTCTCCATTTAGATTAGAAGAGAGAGAGAGAGAGATTGACCTGATTTACTGGAGCTTAGGAGTACTGTAGAACTGTAGAGAGTGCAGAGTTTACTAGTGACTGACCACAGTGACCACCAGACAGTGCAGTTTTATTTAATATATCCGTTCTCTGCCTGAAAAAAACGATACACAGTGACTCAGTCACATACCATATCTGTGTGCACTGCTCAGCCCAGTGTGCTGCATCATCTATGTATATATCTGACTGTGCTCAGCTCACACATCTTATAATTGTGGGGGAGACTGGGGAGCACTGCAGTGCCAGTTATAGGTTATAGCAGGAGCCAGGAGTACATATTATTATTAAAATTAAACAGTGCACACTTTTGCTGCAGGAGTGCCACTGCCAGTGTGACTGACCAGTGACCCGACCACACTGACCACCAGTATAGTTAGTAGTATAGTATACTATATTGTGATTGCCTGAAAAAGTTAAACACTCGTATCTGACTGTGCTCAGCTCACACATCTTATAATTGTGGGGGAGACTGGGGAGCACTGCAGTGCCAGTTATAGGTTATAGCAGGAGCCAGGAGTACATATTATTATTAAAATTAAACAGTGCACACTTTTGCTGCAGGAGTGCCACTGCCAGTGTGACTGACCAGTGACCTGACCACACTGACCACCAGTATAGTTAGTAGTATAGTATACTATATTGTGATTGCCTGAAAAAGTTAAACACTCGTCGTGTGACTTTACTTGTGTGGTGTTTTTTTTTTTATTCTATAAAAAACTCATTCTGCTGACAGACAGTGTCCAGCAGGTCCGTCATTATATAATATATACCTGTCCGGCTGCAGTAGTGATATATATATATTTTTTATATCATTATTTATCATCCAGTCGCAGCAGACACAGTACGGTAGTTCACGGCTGTAGCTACCTCTGTGTCGGCACTCGGCAGTCCGTCCATAATTGTATACCACCTACCCGTGGTTTTTTTTTCTTTTTTCTTTATACATACATACTACTACTACATCTCTTTATCAACCAGTCTATATTAGCAGCAGACACAGTACAGTACGGTAGTCCACGGCTGTAGCTACCTCTGTGTCGGCACTGGGCAGTCCGTCCATAATTGTATACCACCTACCCGTGGTTTTTTTTTCTTTCTTCTTTATACATACATACTACTACTACTACATCTCTTTATCAACCAGTCTATATTAGCAGCAGACACAGTACAGTACGGTAGTCCACGGCTGTAGCTACCTCTGTGTCGGCACTGGGCAGTCCGTCCATAATTGTATACCACCTACCCGTGGTTTTTTTTTCTTTCTTCTTTATACATACATACTACTACTACATCTCTTTATCAACCAGTCTATATTAGCAGCAGACACAGTACAGTACGGTAGTCCACGGCTGTAGCTACCTCTGTGTCGGCACTGGGCAGTCCATCCATAATTGTATACCACCTACCCGTGGTTTTTTTTTCTTTCTTCTTTATACATACATACTACTACTACATCTCTTTATCAACCAGTCTATATTAGCAGCAGACACAGTACAGTACGGTAGTCCACGGCTGTAGCTACCTCTGTGTCGGCACTCGGCAGTCCGTCCATAATTGTATACCACCTACCCGTGGTTTTTTTTTCTTTCTTCTTTATACATACATACTACTACTACATCTCTTTATCAACCAGTCTATATTAGCAGCAGACACAGTACAGTACGGTAGTCCACGGCTGTAGCTACCTCTGTGTCGGCACTCGGCAGTCCATCCATAATTGTATACTAGTATCCATCCATCTCCATTGTTTACCTGAGGTGCCTTTTAGTTGTGCCTATTAAAATATGGAGAACAAAAATGTTGAGGTTCCAAAATTAGGGAAAGATCAAGATCCACTTCCACCTCGTGCTGAAGCTGCTGCCACTAGTCATGGCCGAGACGATGAAATGCCAGCAACGTCGTCTGCCAAGGCCGATGCCCAATGTCATAGTACAGAGCATGTCAAATCCAAAACACCAAATATCAGTAAAAAAAGGACTCCAAAACCTAAAATAAAATTGTCGGAGGAGAAGCGTAAACTTGCCAATATGCCATTTACCACACGGAGTGGCAAGGAACGGCTGAGGCCCTGGCCTATGTTCATGGCTAGTGGTTCAGCTTCACATGAGGATGGAGGCACTCAGCCTCTCGCTAGAAAAATGAAAAGACTCAAGCTGGCAAAAGCAGTAGCACCGCAAAGAACTGTGCGTTCTTCGAAATCCCAAATCCACAAGGAGAGTCCAATTGTGTCGGTTGCGATGCCTGACCTTCCCAACACTGGATGTGAAGAGCATGCGCCTTCCACCATTTGCACGCCCCCTGCAAGTGCTGGAAGGAGCACCCGCAGTCCAGTTCCTGATTGTCAGATTGAAGATGTCAGTGTTGAAGTACACCAGGATGAGGAGGATATGGGTGTTGCTGGCGCTGGGGAGGAAATTGACCAGGAGGATTCTGATGGTGAGGTGGTTTGCTTAAGTCAGGCACCCGGGGAGACACCTGTTGTCCGTGGGAGGAATAGGGCCGTTGACATGCCTGGTGAAAATACCAAAAAAATCAGCTCTTCGGTGTGGAAGTATTTCACCAGAAATGCGGACAACAGGTGTCAAGCCGTGTGTTCCCTTTGTCAAGCTGTAATAAGTAGGGGTAAGGACGTTAACCACCTCGGAACATCCTCCCTTATACGTCACCTGCAGCGCATTCATAATAAGTCAGTGACAAGTTCAAAAACTTGGGCCGACAGCGGAAGCAGTCCACTGACCAGTAAATCCCTTCCTCTTGTAACCAAGCTCACGCAAACCACCCCACCAACTCCCTCAGTGTCAATTTCCTCCTTCCCCAGGAATGCCAATAGTCCAGCAGGCCATGTCACTGGCAATTCTGACGAGTCCTCTCCTGCCTGGGATTCCTCCGATGCATCCTTGCGTGTAACGCCTACTGCCGCTGGCGCTGCTGTTGTTGCTGCTGGGAGTCGATGGTCATCCCAGAGGGGAAGTCGTAAGCCCACTTGTACTACTTCCAGTAAGCAATTGACTGTCCAACAGTCCTTTGCGAGGAAGATGAAATATCACAGCAGTCATCCTGTTGCAAAGCGGATAACTGAGTCCTTGACAACTATGTTGGTGTTAGACGTGCGTCCGGTATCCGCCGTTAGTTCACAGGGAACTAGACAATTTATTGAGGCAGTGTGCCCCCGTTACCAAATACCATCTAGGTTCCACTTCTGTAGGCAGGCGATACCGAGAATGTACACGGACGTCAGAAAAAGACTCACCAGTGTCCTAAAAAATGCAGTTGTACCCAATGTCCACTTAACCACGGACATGTGGACAAGTGGATCAGGGCAGGGTCAGGACTATATGACTGTGACAGCCCACTGGGTAGATGTATGGACTCCCGCCGCAAGAACAGCAGCGGCGGCACCAGTAGCAGCATCTCGCAAACGCCAACTCTTTCCTAGGCAGGCTACGCTTTGTATCACCGCTTTCCAGAATACGCACACAGCTGAAAACCTCTTACGGCAACTGAGGAAGATCATCGCAGAATGGCTTACCCCAATTGGACTCTCCTGTGGATTTGTGGCATCGGACAACGCCAGCAATATTGTGTGTGCATTAAATATGGGCAAATTCCAGCACGTCCCATGTTTTGCACATACCTTGAATTTGGTGGTGCAGAATTTTTTAAAAAACGACAGGGGCGTGCAAGAGATGCTGTCGGTGGCCAGAAGAATTGCGGGACACTTTCGGCGTACAGGCACCACATACAAAAGACAGGAGCACCACCAAAAACTACTGAACCTGCCCTGCCATCATCTGAAGCAAGAAGTGGTAATGAGGTGGAATTCAACCCTCTATATGCTTCAGAGGTTGGAGGAGCAGCAAAAGGCCATTCAAGCCTATACAATTGAGCACGATATAGGAGGTGGAATGCACCTGTCTCAAGTGCAGTGGAGAATGATTTCAACGTTGTGCAAGGTTCTGATGCCCTTTGAACTTGCCACACGTGAAGTCAGTTCAGACACTGCCAGCCTGAGTCAGGTCATTACCCTCATCAGGCTTTTGCAGAAGAAGCTGGAGGCATTGAAGAAGGAGCTAAAAGGGAGCGATTCCGCTAGGCATGTGGGACTTGTGGATGCAGCCCTTAATTCGCTTAACAAGGATTCACGGGTGGTCAATCTGTTGAAATCAGAGCACTACATTTTGGCCACCGTGCTCGATCCTAGATTTAAAACCTACCTTGGATCTCTCTTTCCGGCAGACACAAGTCTGCTGGGGTGCAAAGACCTGCTGGTGACAAAATTGTCAAGTCAAGCGGAACGCGACCTGTCAACATCTCCTCCTTCACATTCTCCCGCAACTGGGGGTGCGAGGAAAAGGCTCAGAATTCCGAGCCCACCCGCTGGCGGTGATGCAGGGCAGTCTGGAGCGACTGCTGATGCTGACATCTGGTCCGGACTGAAGGACCTGACAACGATTACGGACATGTCGTCTACTGTCACTGCATATGATTCTCTCAACATTGAAAGAATGGTGGAGGATTATATGAGTGACCGCATCCAAGTAGGCACGTCAGACAGTCCGTACTTATACTGGCAGGAAATAGAGGCAATTTGGAGGCCCTTGCACAAACTGGCTTTATTCTACCTAAGTTGCCCTCCCACAAGTGTGTACTCCGAAAGAGTGTTTAGTGCCGCCGCTCACCTTGTCAGCAATCGGCGTACGAGGTTACATCCAGAAAATGTGGAGAAGATGATGTTCATTAAAATGAATTATAATCAATTCCTCCGCGGAGACATTGACCAGCAGCAATTGCCTCCACAAAGTACACAGGGAGCTGAGATGGTGGATTCCAGTGGGGACGAATTGATAATCTGTGAGGAGGGGGATGTACACGGTGATATATCGGAGGATGATGATGAGGTGGACATCTTGCCTCTGTAGAGCCAGTTTGTGCAAGGAGAGATTAATTGCTTCTTTTTTGGTGGGGGTCCAAACCAACCCGTCATATCAGTCACAGTCGTGTGGCAGACCCTGTCACTGAAATGATGGGTTGGTTAAAGTGTGCATGTCCTGTTTATACAACATAAGGGTGGGTGGGAGGGCCCAAGGACAATTCCATCTTGCACCTATTTTTTCTTTTCTTTTTCTTTGCGTCATGTGCTGTTTGGGGAGGGTTTTTTGGAAGGGACATCCTGCGTGACACTGCAGTGCCACTCCTAGATGGGCCCGGTGTTTGTGTCGGCCACTAGGGTCGCTAATCTTACTCACACAGCTACCTCATTGCGCCTCTTTTTTTCTTTGCGTCATGTGCTGTCTGGGGAGGGTTTTTTTGAAGGGACATCCTGCGTGACACTGCAGTGCCACTCCTAGATGGGCCAGGTGTTTGTATCGGGCACTTGGGTCGCTGAGCTTAGTCACACAGCTACCTCATTGCACCTCTTTTTTTCTTTGCGTCATGTGCTGTTTGGGGAGTGTTTTTTGGAAGGGCCATCCTGCGTGACACTGCAGTGCCACTCCTAGATGGGCCAGGTGTTTGTGTCGGCCACTAGGGTCGCTTAGCTTAGTCATCCAGCGACCTCGGTGCAAATTTTAGGACTAAAAATAATATTGTGAGGTGTGAGGTATTCAGAATAGACTGAAAATGAGTGGAAATTATGGTTTTTGAGGTTAATAATAATATGGGATCAAAATGACCCCCAAATTCTATGATTTAAGCTGTTTTTTAGGGGTTTTTGAAAAAAACACCCAAATCCAAAACACACCCGAATCCGACAAAAAAAATTCGGTGAGGTTTTGCCAAAACGCGGTCGAACCCAAAACACGGCCGCGGAACCGAACCCAAAACCAAAACACAAAACCCGAAAAATTTCAGGCGCTCATCTCTACCCACAAGCTCGTTGCCTAGGTGTCACCCTTGACTCTGAACTGTCCTTTGTTCCACACATTCAATCTGTCTCTAAATCATGTTACATGCACCTTAAAAACATATCCAAAATACGCCCTTATCTTACACTAGAGATGAGCGCCTGAAATTTTTCGGGTTTTGTGTTTTGGTTTTGGGTTCGGTTCCGCGGCCGTGTTTTGGGTTCGAACGCGTTTTGGCAAAACCTCACCGAATTATTTTTGTCGGATTCGGGTGTGTTTTGGATTCGGGTGTTTTTTTCAAAAAACCCTAAAAAACAGCTTAAATCATAGAATTTGGGGGTAATTTTGATCCCAAAGTATTATTAACCTCAAAAAACATAATTTACACTCATTTTCAGCCTATTCTGAACACATCACACCTCACAATATTATTTTTAGTCCTAAAATTTGCACCGAGGTCGCTGTGTGAGTAAGATAAGCGACCCTAGTGGCCGACACAAACACCGGGCCCATCTAGGAGTGGCACTGCAGTGTCACGCAGGATGTCCCTTCCAAAAAACCCTCCCCAAACAGCACATGACGCAAAGAAAAAAAGAGGCGCAATGAGGTAGCTGTGTGAGTAAGATTAGCGACCCTAGTGGCCGACACAAACACCGGGCCCATCTAGGAGTGGCACTGCAGTGTCACGCAGGATGGCCCTTCCAAAAAACCCTCCCCAAACAGCACATGACGCAAAGAAAAAAAGAGGCGCAATGAGGTAGCTGTGTGAGTAAGATTAGCGACCCTAGTGGCCGACACAAACACCGGGCCCATCTAGGAGTGGCACTGCAGTGTCACGCAGGATGGCCCTTCCAAAAAACCCTCCCCAAACAGCACATGACGCAAAGAAAAAAAGAGGCGCAATGAGGTAGCTGACTGTGTGAGTAAGATTAGCGACCCTAGTGGCCGACACAAACATCGGGCCCATCTAGGAGTGGCACTGCAGTGTCACGCAGGATGTCCCTTCCAAAAAACCCTCCCCAAACAGCACATGACGCAAAGAAAAAAAGAGGCGCAATGAGGTAGCTGTGTGAGTAAGATTAGCGACCCTAGTGGCCGACACAAACACCGGGCCCATCTAGGAGTGGCACTGCAGTGTCACGCAGGATGTCCCTTCCAAAAAACCCTCCCCAATCAGCACATGATGCAAAGAAAAAGAAAAGAAAAAAGAGGTGCAAGATGGAATTATCCTTCGGCCCTCCCACCCACCCTTATGTTGTATAAACAAAACAGGACATGCACACTTTAACCAACCCATCATTTCAGTGACAGGGTCTGCCACACGACTGTGACTGATATGACGGGTTGGTTTGGACCCCCCCCAAAAAAGAAGCAATTAATCTCTCCTTGCACAAACTGGCTCTACAGAGGCAAGATGTCCACCTCATCTTCACCCTCCGATATATCACCGTGTACATCCCCCTCCTCACAGATTATCAATTCGTCCCCACTGGAATCCACCATCTCAGCTCCCTGTGTACTTTGTGGAGGCAATTGCTGCTGGTCAATGTCTCCGCGGAGGAATTGATTATAATTCATTTTAATGAACATCATCTTCTCAACATTTTCTGGATGTAACCTCGTACGCCGATTGCTGACAAGGTGAGCGGCGGCACTAAACACTCTTTCGGAGTACACACTTGTGGGAGGGCAACTTAGGTAGAATAAAGCCAGTTTGTGCAAGTGCCTCCAAATTGCCTCTTTTTCCTGCCAGTATAAGTACGGACTGTGTGACGTGCCTACTTGGATGCGGTCACTCATATAATCCTCCACCATTCTATCAATGTTGAGAGAATCATATGCAGTGACAGTAGACGACATGTCCGTAATCTTTGTCAGGTCCTTCAGTCCGGACCAGATGTCAGCATCAGCAGTCGCTCCAGACTGCCCTGCATCACCGCCAGCGGGTGGGCTCGGAATTCTGAGCCTTTTCCTCGCACCCCCAGTTGCGGGAGAATGTGAAGGAGGAGATGTTGACAGGTCGCGTTCCGCTTGACTTGACAATTTTGTCACCAGCAGGTCTTTCAACCCCAGCAGACCTGTGTCTGCCGGAAAGAGAGATCCAAGGTAGGCTTTAAATCTAGGATCGAGCACGGTGGCCAAAATGTAGTGCTCTGATTTCAACAGATTGACCACCCGTGAATCCTTGTTAAGCGAATTAAGGGCTGCATCCACAAGTCCCACATGCCTAGCGGAATCGCTCCGTGTTAGCTCCTTCTTCAATGCCTCCAGCTTCTTCTGCAAAAGCCTGATGAGGGGAATGACCTGACTCAGGCTGGCAGTGTCTGAACTGACTTCACGTGTGGCAAGTTCAAAGGGCATCAGAACCTTGCACAACGTTGAAATCATTCTCCACTGCACTTGAGACAGGTGCATTCCATCTCCTATATCGTGCTCAATTGTATAGGCTTGAATGGCCTTTTGCTGCTCCTCCAACCTCTGAAGCATATAGAGGGTTGAATTCCACCTCGTTACCACTTCTTGCTTCAGATGATGGCAGGGCAGGTTCAGTAGTTTTTGGTGGTGCTCCAGTCTTCTGTACGTGGTGCCTGTACGCCGAAAGTGTCCCGCAATTTTTCTGGCCACCGACAGCATCTCTTGCACGCCCCTGTCGTTTTTTAAAAAATTCTGCACCACCAAATTCAAGGTATGTGCAAAACATGGGACGTGCTGGAATTTGCCCATATTTAATGCACACACAATATTGCTGGCGTTGTCCGATGCCACAAATCCACAGGAGAGTCCAATTGGGGTAAGCCATTCCGCGATGATCTTCCTCAGTTGCCGTAAGAGGTTTTCAGCTGTGTGCGTATTCTGGAAAGCGGTGATACAAAGCGTAGCCTGCCTAGGAAAGAGTTGGCGTTTGCGAGATGCTGCTACTGGTGCCGCCGCTGCTGTTCTTGCGGCGGGAGTCCATACATCTACCCAGTGGGCTGTCACAGTCATATAGTCCTGACCCTGCCCTGCTCCACTTGTCCACATGTCCGTGGTTAAGTGGACATTGGGTACAACTGCATTTTTTAGGACACTGGTGAGTCTTTTTCTGACGTCCGTGTACATTATCGGTATCGCCTGCCTAGAGAAGTGGAACCTAGATGGTATTTGGTAACGGGGGCACACTGCCTCAATAAATTGTCTAGTTCCCTGTGAACTAACGGCGGATACCGGACGCACGTCTAACACCAACATAGTTGTCAAGGACTCAGTTATCCGCTTTGCAGTAGGATGACTGCTGTGATATTTCATCTTCCTCGCAAAGGACTGTTGAACAGTCAATTGCTTACTGGAAGTAGTACAAGTGGGCTTACGACTTCCCCTCTGGGATGACCATCGACTCCCAGAGGCAACAACAGCAGCGCCAGCAGCAGTAGGCGTTACACGCAAGGATGCATCGGAGGAATCCCAGGCAGGAAAGGACTCGTCAGACTTGCCAGTGACATGGCCTGCAGGACTATTGGCATTCCTGGGGAAGGAGGAAATTGACACTGAGGGAGTTGGTGGGGTGGTTTGCGTGAGCTTGGTTACAAGAGGAAGGGATTTACTGGTCAGTGGACTGCTTCCGCTGTCACCCAAAGTTTTTGAACTTGTCACTGACTTATTATGAATGCGCTGCAGGTGACGTATAAGGGAGGATGTTCCGAGGTGGTTAACGTCCTTACCCCTACTTATTACAGCTTGACAAAGGGAACACACGGCTTGACACCTGTTGTCCGCATTTCTGGTGAAATACCTCCACACCGAAGAGCTGATTTTTTTGGTATTTTCACCTGGCATGTCAACGGCCATATTCCTCCCACGGACAACAGGTGTCTCCCCGGGTGCCTGACTTAAACAAACCACCTCACCATCAGAATCCTCCTGGTCAATTTCCTCCCCAGCGCCAGCAACACCCATATCCTCCTCATCCTGGTGTACTTCAACACTGACATCTTCAATCTGACTATCAGGAACTGGACTGCGGGTGCTCCTTCCAGCACTTGCAGGGGGCATGCAAATAGTGGAAGGCGCATGCTCTTCACGTCCAGTGTTGGGAAGGTCAGGCATCGCAAACGACACAATTGGACTCTCCTTGTGGATTTGGGATTTCAAAGAACGCACAGTTCTTTGCGGTGCTTTTGCCAGCTTGAGTCTTTTCAGTTTTCTAGCGAGAGGCTGAGTGCTTCCATCCTCATGTGAAGCTGAACCACTAGCCATGAACATAGGCCAGGGCCTCAGCCGTTCCTTGCCACTCCGTGTGGTAAATGGCATATTGGCAAGTTTACGCTTCTCCTCCGACAATTTTATTTTAGGTTTTGGAGTCCTTTTTTTTCTGATATTTGGTGTTTTGGATTTGACATGCTCTGTACTATGACATTGGGCATCGGCCTTGGCAGACGACGTTGCTGGCATTTCATCGTCTCGGCCATGACTAGTGGCAGCAGCTTCAGCACGAGGTGGAAGTGGATCTTGATCTTTCCCTAATTTTGGAACCTCAACTTTTTTGTTCTCCATATTTTATAGGCAGAACTAAAAGGCACCTCAGGTAAACAATGGAGATGGATGGATTGGATAGTTTACTAGTATACAATTATGGACGGACTGCCACGGTTAGGTGGTATAAAAAAACCACGGTTAGGTGGTATATATTATAATAATAATACAATTATGGATGGACGGACTGCCTGCCGACTGCCGACACAGAGGTAGCCACAGCCGTGAACTACCGCACTGTACACTGGTTGATAAAGAGATAGTAGTATACTCGTAACAACTAGTATGACACTATGACGACGGTATAAAGAATGGAAAAAAAACCACGGTTAGGTGGTATATATTATAATAATAATACAATTATGGATGGACGGACTGCCTGCCGACTGCCGACACAGAGGTAGCCACAGCCGTGAACTACCGCACTGTACACTGGTTGATAAAGAGATAGTAGTATACTCGTAACAACTAGTATGACACTATGACGACGGTATAAAGAATGGAAAAAAAACCACGGTTAGGTGGTATATATTATAATAATAATACAATTATGGATGGACGGACTGCCTGCCGACTGCCGACACAGAGGTAGCCACAGCCGTGAACTACCGCACTGTACACTGGTTGATAAAGAGATAGTAGTATACTCGTAACAACTAGTATGACACTATGACGACGGTATAAAGAATGGAAAAAAAACCACGGTTAGGTGGTATATATTATAATAATAATACAATTATGGATGGACGGACTGCCTGCCGACTGCCGACACAGAGGTAGCCACAGCCGTGAACTACCGCACTGTACACTGGTTGATAAAGAGATAGTAGTATACTCGTAACAACTAGTATGACACTATGACGACGGTATAAAGAATGAAAAAAAAACCACGGTTAGGTGGTATATATTATAATAATAATACAATTATGGATGGACGGACTGCCTGCCGACTGCCGACACAGAGGTAGCCACAGCCGTGAACTACCGCACTGTACACTGGTTGATAAAGAGATAGTAGTATACTCGTAACAACTAGTATGACACTATGACGACGGTATAAAGAATGGAAAAAAAACCACGGTTAGGTGGTATATATTATAATAATAATACAATTATGGATGGACGGACTGCCTGCCGACTGCCGACACAGAGGTAGCCACAGCCGTGAACTACCGCACTGTACACTGGTTGATAAAGAGATAGTAGTATACTCGTAACAACTAGTATGACACTATGACGACGGTATAAAGAATGGAAAAAAAACCACGGTTAGGTGGTATATATTAAAATAATAATACAATTATGGATGGACGGACTGCCTGCCGACTGCCGACACAGAGGTAGCCACAGCCGTGAACTACCGCACTGTACACTGGTTGATAAAGAGATAGTAGTATACTCGTAACAACTAGTATGACACTATGACGACGGTATAAAGAATGGAAAAAAAACCACGGTTAGGTGGTATATATTATAATAATAATACAATTATGGATGGACGGACTGCCTGCCGACTGCCGACACAGAGGTAGCCACAGCCGTGAACTACCGCACTGTACACTGGTTGATAAAGAGATAGTAGTATACTCGTAACAACTAGTATGACACTATGACGGTATAAAGAAAGAAAAAAAAATACCACGGTTAGGTGGTATATATTGTAATACAATTATGGATGGACGGACTGCCTGCCGAGTTCCGACTGCCGACACAGAGGTAGCCACAGCCGTGAACTACCGCACTGTACTGTGTCTGCTGCTAATATAGACTGGTTGATAAAGAGATAGTATACAATACATACAACAATGAATATACTACTATACTGGTGGTCTGGCACTGGTCACCACTAGTCACACTGGCAGTGGCACTCCTGCAGCAAAAGTGTGCACTGTTTAATTTTAAATTAATATAATATTATGTACTCCTGGGGGCTCCTGCTATAACAACCTGCAGTGCTCCCCAGTCTCCCCCACAATTATTATAAGCTTTGCCTTTTATACATTGATGTGCAGCACACTGGGCTGAGCTGAGTGCACACAGACTGAGTCACACTGTGTGACTGGCTGCTGCTGTGTATCGTTTTTTTTCAGGCAGAGAACGGATATAGCAGAGAACGGATATATATTAAAATAAATAAAAGTTAACTAACAACAACTGCACTGGTCACTGTGGTAAACTCTGTCTGACTCTGCACAATCTCTCTCTCTCTTCTAATCTAATTTCTAATGGAGAGGACGCCAGCCACGTCCTCTCCCTATCAATCTCAATGCACGTGTGAAAATGGCGGCGACGCGCGGCTCCTTATATAGAATCCGAGTCTCGCGAGAATCCGACAGCGTCATGATGACGTTCGGGCGCGCTCGGGTTAACCGAGCAAGGCGGGAGGATCCGAGTCTGCTCGGACCCGTGAAAAAAACATGAAGTTCGTGCGGGTTCGGTTTCAGAGAAACCGAACCCGCTCATCTCTATCTTACACAAGACACTGCAAAAACTCTAATCCATGCACTCATCATCTCACGCATTGATTATTGTAATAGTCTCCTTACTGGTCTTCCCAAACATAGGCTATCACCACTTCAATCCATTTTAAATGCAGCTGCGAGGCTAATCTTCCTCGCCAGACGTTCTTCATCTGCTGATCCGCTCTGTCAGTCCCTCCATTGGTTACCGGTATTCTACCGTGTCAAATATAAAATACTTTTACTTACATACAAGGCTATTAACCAAACTGCACCATCATACATCTCCTCACTCATCTCAAAATATCTCCCTACCAGACCTCTCCGCTCTGCACACGATCTGCGTCTCTCATCCACATGTATTACCTGTTCCCACTCAAAATTACAGGACTTTACCCGGGCTTCACCCACTCTGTGGAATGCACTCCCACGCACAATAAGATTCTCCTCTAGTCTCCAAACCTTTAAATGTTCTCTGAAAACTCATCTCTTCAGACAAGCCTACCAAATTTTAGACCCACACACATAACCTTCACAGCTTCCCTATCAAGTTACATCCCCTCTGTACAGTCCACATAAACTCACATTTTGTCTTCCAACATTGCTGGGTGATCATATCATATACAACCCATTAAGAACCTAGCAACCTGGGGAACCATTATGTGACAGGTAGCATCTATCCTTGTGTATCAATGCCTTTTTCCCTATAGATTGTAAGCTTGCGAGCAGGGCCTTCCTACCTCTGTCTGTCTGTCTGTCTTTGCCCAGTTTTGTTCTATAATTGTTGTTTTAATTGTAAAGCGCAACGGAATATGCTGCGCTATATAAGAAACTGCCAATAAATAAAATAATAATAACCTAGTGGTACAGTTTGTACTTAGTATTGCTATTCCAGTGCAGTTTTATTGTTGGTAATAATTTTTGCATTGTATATGTGACTGAGTATGTGCCAATAGCTGCTGTGTTATCTCTACAGGGGCGGATTGGGAACAAAAAGTGGCCCTGGAAAAATTTGTACTAGTGGCCCCTCATGGGCAGCACCAGAGGTGTAAGGTCTACCATGGGCCATGGCAGCAGCACCCTCCCCCCAAGACTTTCCAGATAGTGGGCATGTCCAGCAACAAGGGGGAAGTTAGAAATAAATAAAATTAAATATTATGAGCACATTATATGATACACCTTCAGAATTTAGGAAACTATATCATTCTTTAGAAAGATATATTTTCTTGCTTATTACACCAACCATATTCCAATAGCTATTTACTCAATCTTATATGTCAGCCAAGCAGGCAGACAGAGCATACACTAGATCATCTGCAATCACAGGCTAAGTGGCAAAGTAATTTTCATATATGCAAATTATTTTGGATCTTATTGATTATGTCTATAAAAAGGACCACGTGTCCTCAAACAAAGCAGGTCCCACGGGTGCGTCGGCCCACCGGGAATCTTCCCTGTGAACCCTATGGCTAATCCGCCTCTGGATCTCTATGTCGTGTATCCCACACATATTGCTATCCCTATATTCTGTACCCTGAGGGGGGCTAAGTTTGTCAGGGTCCTCAGAAATATAGTGTTTCACAGTATATACCACTTTGGTATTTTTCTCTGTGTTTTACAGTCACCACATACCTCAAATCCTCTATTTGTGCTCTGCTTTGCAGTCACACTATACAGGGTTTTTTGTCAGGTAATTTGTCTGCTTATATTATACTGTTACACCCTAAGTTTATGCTTACATATAATGTCTGCTAAACAGGGTGGTCGATCCATGGCTAATCCTGCACCATGCAGTGCTGACGCAACAGATTACTCAGAGGAAAACATAGCAACTGAGGGTTCAGGTACTGGGGGTTCTATACCCCATGGTCAGTCTGCAGCAACGGGGGCAAATCAATACCCACCTTGGGCTCCTTTCTCTAATTTACTGACTACACTAGTAACTAGATTTGTGCCCTCTATGGGACCTCCTGTGCCATTACAGCCACATATTGGCCCTCATTCCGAGTTGTTCGCTCGCTAGCTGCTTTCAGCAGCATTGCACACGCTAGGCCGCCGCCCTCTGGGAGTGTATCTTAGCATAGCAGTATTGCGAACGAAAGATTAGCAGATTTGCGAATAGAAAAACCTTAGCAGTTTCTGAGTAGCTCCAGACTTACTCAGCCATTGCGATCAGTTCAGTCAGTTTCGTTCCTGGTTTGACATCACAAACACACCCAGCGTTCGCCCAGACACTCCCCCGTTTCTTCAGACACTCCCGCGTTTTTCCCAGAAACATCAGTGTTTTTTCGCACACTCCCATAAAACGGCCAGTTTCCGCCCAGAAACACCCACTTCTTGTCAATCACACTCCGATCACCAGAACGATGAAAAATCCTCATTATGCCGTGAGTAAAATACCTAACTTTTGAGTAAAATAACTAAGCGCATGCGCTCTGTGAACCTTACGCATGCGCAGTAAGCGACTAATCACAATATGGAGAAAATCGGCAACGAGCGAACAACTCGGAATGACCACCCTTGTCCCTGCAGTTAATCCTCCATGGGCAGATACTCTGTCCTCTCAGTTACAGCAATTACATCAGTCTCTGACTTAACAAAATCCTGACTCTCACCTGTCTAAGACCAAGGGGTCATCTAAACGGGCCATTACTCCCTCACAATACACACGTTTTGGATACCTCATCCGATGAAGCTGGTGCTTACACTGACCCTTCAGACACTGATGCAGATGCTTCTGATGGGGAATCTCTGACACAAGTGGATGTTCCTGACCACTTGGAGGCTATCAAGCTGATTCTTCAAATCAATGATGACGAAGAGCCTCCAGAGTTAAGTAAAAATTGGGAAACACCTCCTCCGGTGGATTCACAAGTCGCACATCTAGTGGTGTCCTCTACTATGCTTGTCACTATTGTCACCTCACTAAAGGAACTGATAGATAAGTTTGTGGGTTGCTTGAAGTCCATTTACACTCTTGCTGGAGCTGTACATAGGCCCACTATTGTGGCCTCTTGGGCTTCTAAGGCTATAGAGGGCTGGGTTCAGGAAGTTGAAACAGAACTACCGTCTGATTTTCCTGATAATGCTAGACAGTGTCTTTCATACATTATTACAGCCTCTCATTATATTAAGGAGGCGGCATCTGATGCAGGTACCCTGGATGCCAAAGCGTCTACTACGTCTCTGGTTGTGGTACTGGTCTGCAGATCTGGACTCTAAAAAGACATTGGAGGTGATCCCTTTTAAGGGAAACATTATTTTTGGGGAAGATCTCAACAAGTTTGTTGCTGACTTAGCTTCAGCGCCAAAGGCTAAGAGTACTTCCTTTTCGTTCCTTACGACCTCCAGGTAAAGTAAACAGGTACCCGAAACAGTCTTGCACTTCCAAAACCTCTGAACCTAATTGTGCCTGGGCTGCCCGTCAGCCTGCTTCCAAAACAGAAGAGCCTGCTGCATGACGGGGCAGTCCTCCTCCTGGGGGATCTCAGGGTAGGAGGCCAACTTTGACAAGTGTGGTTACAGACAACTTCAGACGCCAGAGTAAGGGAAGTCGTCACTCACGGATACGCCATCTCTTTCAAGAAACGTCCCCCTCATCAGTTTTGCTCAACAAACATCCATTTGGATCAGGTAAAAGATAAATCTCTCCATTTGGTGGTACAATCTCTCCTGGATACAGGAGTGCTAGTACTGGTGCCTCTGGCTCAGAGAGGCAGGGGGTACTATTCCATGCTGTTCCTAGTCCCAAAACCAAATGGGTCCTCTCGGCAGATTCTCAACCTCAAGTCTTTGAACAAATATGTGAAAGTTTCCAAATTTGCTCTATTGTTCTAGCTTTGGAGCCCAAGAACTATATGGTATCCCTGGACATACATGATGCTTACCTGCATATTCCCATTGCAGTGTTGCATCAGCAATACCTGCGGTTTGCTATTGGCAACCTACATTTTCAATTCCAGGCCTTACCTTTGGGTCTGACAACGGCTCCAAGAATTTTCACCAAGGTCATGGCAGTCATGACGGCTCTACTCTGCAGTCAGGGTATCAGGAACCTGCCATATCTGGACGATTTGTTAATCCTGTCAATCTCTCCAGAGGTTCTCCTCTGTCATCTGAAACTGACAGACCAATTCCTGCAAGCCCACGAGTGGCTCATCAACTGGAAGAAATTTTCCCTGGTCCCTGCTCAGAGCATGGTGCACCTGGGAGCACTTCTGGACACCCACAACCAGCGGTTGTTTTTGTCTCTGGAAAATATCCTGAAACTTCAGGACACGATAAGATGCTTCCTCTCTCACCCACATGTGTCGATACACTCGGCGATGCAAGTACTAGACCTGTTGTCGGCTTTTGACATGGTAGAGTACGCTCAATTTCATTCCCGCCCCCTGCAGAGGTTAACACTGTCAAAGTGGGATGGCCTGCCTCACCGGATCAGGACCCACATGATCTCCTTGACTCTGGTGGTCCGCTTGTCACTGAGCTGGTGGCTGCTGGACCAGCAACTGAGCAGGGGTCATCCCTTCTTGATCTCAAACTGGGTCCTTCTGATGATGGATGCCAGTCTGCGGGGCTGGGGCGTGGTGTTGGAGCAACACTCTCTTCAGGGTCGGTGGACCAGGGAGGAATTTATCCTCCCGATAAACATTCTGGAATTGCAGACAGTGTTCAATGCGTTGACACTAGCCCTGCCTCTAGTACAGAACAGGCCAGTTCAAATACAGTCAGACATTGCCACCACGGTGGCATACATAAATCACCAAGGTGGCACTCGAACCTGCATTGCAATGAAGGAAGTATCAAAAATCCTTTGTTGGGCGGAACACCATCTGCCATCCATATCGGCAGTGTTCATTCCGGGAGTTCTCAACTGGGAAGCAGACTTCCTCAGTCATCAGGACATACACGCCAGAGAGTGGAGCCTTCATCTGGAAGTCTTTCAACTCCTAGTGGACAAGTGGGGCCTAGCAAATGTAGACCTGATGAGGTCTCGACGCAATCACAAGGTTCCGGTCTTCAGAACAAGGACAAGGGATCCTCAAGCAGCGTTCGTGGATGCACTGGCAATTCCATGGAACTTTCGGCTGCCATACGTGTTCCCTCCGGTGTCAGTTCTACCCAGGGTAATAAGGAAGTTCAAGCAAGAAGGAGGAATACTACTTTTAATTGCTCCAGCGTGGCCCAGATGGCATTGGTTCTCAGACGTGCAGGGTCTCTCGATAGAGCGTCCTCTTCTACTTCCGCAATGCCCAGACCTCCTTGTTCAGGGCCCTTGTGTCTACCAGGATTTGGCCCGGCTGGCTTTGACGGCGTGGCTCTTGAAGCTTCCGTACTGAGGGACAAAGGATTTTCTGAGGTGGTTATTCAAACTACAGTATGTTAAAGGTCCGTAAACCAGCTTCAGCTCTGATTTATTACAGGGTCTGGAATTCTTACTTCGCCTGGAGTGCGACTAACCATTATGACGCATATAAGTTTAGTACTGCCAAGCTTTTGGCTTTCCTGCAACAGGCCCTGGACTCAGGCCTTCGTCTGGCCTCCCTCAAGGTTCATATATCTGCCTTGTCGATATGGTTTCAGAGAAAAATTGTGACTCTGCCAGATGTTCATACATTCACTCAGGGAATTTTATGGATTCAACCTCCCTATGTCCCGCCTGTGGCTCCTTGGGATTTGTCGGTTGTTCTGGTCACCTTACAAGAGTCTCCGCTTGAACTTCTTGAGTCTGTGGACCTTAAGTGGTTTACTCTTAAGGTCCTGTTCTTGCTGGCTATTGCCTCTGCTAGACGGGTTTCAGACTTGGGTGCCTTATCCTGTCGGTCACCCTTTCTGATTTTTCACCATGACAGGGCGGTTCTTAGAACTCGCCCTGGTTATCTACCTAAGGTGGTGTCATCTTTCCACCTTAACCAAGAGATTGTGGTTCCGGCCTTTACATCTCCTGGTTTATCCCCCAAAGAGTGGTCTTTGGATGTGGTACGGGCTCTCCGTATTTATGTGAAGAGAACAGCTTCTCTTAGGAGATCTGATTCCCTCTTTGTCCTTTTTTGGTTTTCACAAATGTGGCTGGACTGCTAATAAGTAGACCTTGGCCAGATGGATTAGAATGGTGATTGCACATGCTTATGTACAGGCTGATCTTCCAGCTCCTGCTACCATCCAAGCCCATTCTGCTTAGTCTGTTGGACCTTCTTGGGTGGCCCAACATGGTGCGACCCTTGAACAATTGTGCAAGGCGGCTATGTGGTACTCAGTGAACACATTCATAAGGTTCTATGCCTTCGATACTTCCACCTCCCAGGATGCCTACTTTGGACGCCAGGTTCTTGTGCCCGCTACAGTGTGTCACCTCCCATGAGAAACTGCTTTAGGACATCCCTGATGTTATTCCCTGTGGAACCCCAGTGTACCCCACTGCAGAAATGGAGTTTTATGGTAAGAACTTACCTTTGCTAAATCTCTTTCTGCGCGGTACACTGGGTTCCACAGGACGCCCACCCTGACGTACTTAGCTTCTTTAGTTTTGCATGGCATTAGCCGCTAGTACCTTCTCCTGTTGCGAGAATGTGGTATATGTGGCTACAAAGGATTGTCTCTTTTACCTGCTACTGCATTGGACTGGTTAACAAAACTGAGCTCCTCTGCACAGAGGCGGTGTTATAGAGAAGGCGGCTCTGTGCATCTTGGGAATAGTCAAAGCTTTTAGCCTGTTGGTGCCTCGGATCAAGATCCAACTCTACACCCCAATGTTATTCCCTGTGGAACCCAGTGTACCTCGCAGAAAGAGTTTTAACAAAGGTAAGTTCCATAAATCTCATTTTTTCAGCTAGGATTTATTATTTATTTATGCCAGTCTATGCACACCACTTATTGTAACGGCTTAGCATTTGCAAAGACCAGCTATGTCCATGTTATAGCATTGTTATAGAAATGAATGCATTTGAATAAGCAGCTCAATAAAATATATAGAGACACCATGTTTCAATAATTTTGATGATGTAGCAACTGAAATCCCCAGACCTTGCAAACTAACATTTTGGGCCTTATTTAATGAAGTTGGTATTTATGCTGCCCACACATACATGGAATTATTTATAAACAAGTTTGTAGTCTAACAAGTGTTATTTGAGTTGGATGCATTGTAATGTATGTGCAACTTTAGCCCTACCATTAGGTGAATCTAGGTGGATTCCAAAATATGTCACTAATCCAGAGTATTTAATGCTCTTGTAGACTCCCACGAGGAGTGAAGGCACTGTTATCAGGGAAAAGCAGCATCTTATATGTGAATCTGCCAACTGCTGTTCTCCATGACCTTGCTACATTTAGGGCTTGGACAAGATGCCACAGCCAAGTGCTACACTCTAAGGGGGAATCAGTTGTTCTTGAGTACCTACAGCTATTAATAATAATAATAATAATAATAATAATTGTATTTATATAGCACTCTTTTTCCAATAGGACTCAAGGCACCTAACAGATACATAGCATAATATAGTACAGAAAACATTGCAATGAAGTACAGAAAAGCTTTTCATAAAATACAGAAGCATGTAGATACTAAAGGGACATTATGGAAATGCTTGAGTAAACAGGAAAGTCTTGAGTCTACTTTTGAAGGAATCTATAGTTGGGGCCTCTCGCTCTTTGTGGGGAAGTGAGTTCCATAGAGTCGGAGCCGCATGACTAAAAGCTTGACCCTCAGATGAATTACGGGAGATTCTAGGTACTGCTAAAAGTCCTTCATCTACAGATCGCAGTAATCAAGTGGGGCATTATGGGGTCAGAAGCTGCATCAGGTACCTTTGACCCTGGTCATGTATTGCTTTGAAACTCAGTAAGCCAATCTTGAAGATTATTTGCCATCTTACAGGCAGCCAGTGAAGGGAGTAGAGTATGGGTGTTATGTGGCTAGAACAGGGCTGGTTGGTTAACAGCTTGGCAGCTGTGTTTTGCACCAGCTGTAAGCAGTGCAATTCTTTTGCTGGGAGACCAAGGTAGAGGGCACTACAGTAATCTAATCGAGATGATACAAATGCATGGATGACTTTTGGCAGATCAACTGAGGGAATTAAGTGCTTTAATCTGGCTATGTTCCTCAAGTGAAAGAATGAGGATTTGATTGTGGCTGATATCTGATGTTTAAGTGTCAAGCCACCATCCAGGTCAATGCCAAGATTCTGCACATGATCAGTAGTTTGTAATTCTGAATCCTCAAGTGTAAGTCCAGTTGGTTGGCTGTGCTGCAGTCTTGTCCTTTGATGTTGAAGTCCTATCATAAGGACCTCTGTTTTATTCGGGTTCAGTCGCAGCCAACTGGCACTCATTCACTCCTGGAGTTCAGTTAGACAGCCATTTAGGGTTGCTATTGGGTTATGAGTGCCCGGAGAAAAGGACAAGTACAGTTGTGTATCATCTGCATAACAGTGGTAGACCAGCCCATGGGACCTGATTATTTCACCCAGCAGGAGCATGTAAACTGCAAAAAGCATGGGGGATAGTATAGAACCTTGTGGGACACCACATGGCAATGGCACTGATGGTGATGAGTATACTCCAGACGATACTCTCTGTGACCTGCCTGTGAGAAATGATTTGAACCAGCTTAGGAATGTGCCATCCAGTCCACAAAAATGTATCAGTCGCTCAATCAGAAGCCCATGGTCCACGGTATCAAATGCTGCAGAGAGATCCAGAAGAATTAATATTGAACAGTCACCTCTGTCTCTTGCCATCAGAAGATCATTTAACACACACACACACACACACACACACACACACACACACACCAGGGCTGTTTCAGTGCTATGTCTTCTCCTGAATCCTGATTGGAATGGATCATAGATACCATGGGTTGTTGGGCGGGTTTCCAATTGATTTGCAACCACTCTCTCAATAACCTTTCTTAGAAAACTAAGATTTGATACCGGTCTGTAGTTGGTCATGCAGTCGGGATCTAAATTAGTTTTTTTAAGAAGAGGTCTAACAATTGCTTCCTTTAGAGGTCCAGGAAAAATGCCTGTTTGCAAGGAGTATTGAAAATTTTTTGCAAAGACAGGACCAATTACAGTACATCCATACAATCTATTAGAAGCTTGGTTGAGGCAGGGTCCAGGTCACAGGTGGTGGCACTCAAAATCCGAGCAATTTCAGCAATGTCCTTTACATCCACTGGGTTAAAGCTGGTCCATGAAGGCAAGTGGCTTATATTGGCAGGTTTTGTAGTTTGACACTCCTTTGATGGCATTGTGGAGATTCCAGCCCAGATGGTGGATATTTTATCTGCAAAGAAGTTTGCAAACTCGTTGCATCTTGCCTGGGAGAGTGTTTCATCAGTCTGCATCTCCACTGTGCGCAAAAGTTGAGCTGGCCTATTGTTTGCTGTCATGATCTCATTTGACAGGAACTGTGACTTCTTACAGGTGATTGTTGATTGATATTTTGTTATGCTTTATTAGTTTTATTTTGTCATCCACTAGGTTAGTCTTCCACCATTGTCTTCCCAGTCTACGCCCCCTTTTCTTGAGCTCACTAACCAGGGAGCTCGACGTTGTGGTTCACAAAGTCTTATACGCACAGGGGCGAAAATATCAATTGTAGCCACAACATCCTTATTATAATAACGGACTAGGGAACAGGGACCTTCACAGGCACCCAGTATAGTAGAGAGATCCAGATTTGTTGCGAGAGCCTGGTGAGTCACACCCCACCTTGGACAATACCTGGTCAACTCCACGGGCAGAGATCTTATTTGAGGGGTTGCAACTGAGAACCAAAGGGAGTGGTGGTCTGACCAGATGACTGGGTTTATTTTTAGGTCAATGACTTCTAATCCAAACTAAAAGACAAGATCAAAAGTGTGACCACTTTTATGTGTGGCAGAAAGAATGACCTGTGTGAAGCCCAGACCATTCATTGTGCACAGGAGGTCTTGGCCAAGGCATGAGAGCTCATCATCCACCCATGCATTGAAATCCCAGAGGATGAGACATCTTTGATGTTCCAGAACCAGGATTGCAACAGTGTCTGCAATTTCTTGTAGAAATATCTTTACATCTCCAGGGGTCCGGTAAATGCAAAGTACTCTGAAACCTAATACTGTTGATCTCCGGGCAGCAATGAGCGAGTAATTTCAATAGAGTGGACCCTAAGTTTAAGGTCTTTTTTGAAGCAGATAGACACCCTGCAACCCCTGTGGTCCAGTCTTGAGTTGTGGATGACAGAGAAGTTTGTTGGGACTGCAGCCTCCAATATAGGTGCTGCATTTTCATCTAGCCAGATCTCTGTAATACAGGCTAGATCTGCATATTCAATAAAGTCAGCACTTGTTGCAATCTTGTTTCTTATATATCTGGCATTACAAAGGACTGACCTGATTGGGCATACCAGAGGGCCTTCAGTTTTCTTTATGTTAGGTGCAGGCGCTCTGGGTATGGGGGTCACCAAGCGAGAATTGACAGTTCTGTTCTTCCAAGCAAAGGTACATCTTTTGGGTATCACTTCTATTTGATTGTTCTTTGAAGCTGAGGGTGAGCAGGTGGCCAAAATACTTAGGTGGTAACTGGGGAGAAGAAGTTTCCGGCCTGCTCGCTTCCCGCGAATGTGTTTTATTTTTAAAATGCCAAGGGTTTGGAGGATAGAAGCCTGTGATGGTGTAATAGGAACTGCGGAACATGGTGGGCAGAGTGAAAGAATGAAGCTGGAGGAATACGTATACATTGGGTCATCAATGACAGATTACTATAAGTATGAGCTGCATATGATGATGGGAGAGGGAGAGAAAGCTGTATATATATTTTTTCCCCAATTCGGTATGTGATCCAAAAGTTATAATGGGTTCATGAACAGAGCAATTGCTATAAAATTGTTAAAATGACTCCTCCCACTTAGCGCTAATTCAATGCTACAGTTTTTGCAGGAACTTCTATTTTCTCAATAAAATGTAATGTTCCGGCTTGATGTGAATAAAATATGTATTTTAATACAACACAATGATTAAAAGTGAGACAAAAACAGAACCCAACATGGGAAACAGAGTCCTACCAAGATAATAATCGGAGCCGCAGGTGTTATGAATGCAAGGTATTTCCCAGGAACAATACCCTGCATGTGGCTCCGTCAGGCGTGTTCCCCAGTGGTCCCTTTCACAGTCAAGGATGTCCAGAAGCACAGGAAAGTACTGGAAAGCAGGTGCCGACGCGTTTCGGGACATCAAAGTCCCTTTTTCAAGGCTGCGGCTCCGATTATCATCTTGGTAGGACTCTGTTTCCCATGTTGGGTTCTGTTTTTGTCTCACTTTTAATCATTGTGTTGTATTAAAATTCATATTTTATTCACATCAAGCCGGTACATTACATTTTATTGAGAAAATAGACGTTCTTGCAAAAAGTGTAGCATTGGATTAGCGCCAAGTGGGAGGAGTCACTTTAACAATTTTTGTGCATTTTTACCGTTTGGAGTTTGTAGGGAACTCCTAAACAACCCCCAGGCCTGCATAAATCCTTACAGCGCAACCATCCACCTCTATTCTTCCTTTTTTGTTCTGCAGAGTAATTGCTATAACCTATTGCTGCTCCAATAATACAATGTGTATATTTGAAACAAGTGAAAAATAAAATAACTTTCCTTTTCTGTTGCTGATTTAGTCAATTATTCCAGGACAGAGCAGGCTTATGGAAAGGTGTTGGAATCCATTTCCTATTGTGTAGGTGTGTAAAGTCTCAGTGTGAGAGGCCTTTGAAGTAGATTTCATGTGGGAATAGTGATATAATTTGTCCTGGGGAATCAGAATCAGCATTATTGACCAGGTATAATTGCATATACAAGGAATTTGTCTTCGGTTTGCTATACAACAGATAAGCAGGTTTGGGGGGGGGCAAGAAAAGTCATACAGATGGGTATACCATAGGGACACAAGTTAGTTACATGTACATCTAGTCAGTCAATGTTCAGGAGTTCAGCAGGCGGACCACTTGGGGAAAGAAACTTTTGAGGCTTCTGGTGGACCTGGCGGGGATGGCCCTTTTAATGCCTGCCTGAAAAAAGCAAGTTAAAGATGCTGTGGACGGGGTGTAGCTGGTCTTTTACTATCTTCATTGCCTGCTTTTTAGCTCTGGACAGGTACAGGTCCTGGACTGAGGGAAAGTCGGCCCCAATGATCTTCTCTGTGGTTCTGACCACCTTTTGGAGCCTGCATCTGTCCCTCGTGCTGGCGGAGCTGTACCATACGAGTATCGAGGAGCACAGTACCGACTCCACAATCGCGGAGTAGAAGAGGAGCAGAAGCTTCTGTGGGATGTTGAACTTCCTTAGTTGCCTGAGGAAGAACAACCTCTGCTGCGCTTTCCAAACAGTAGCGTCAGCGTTGGACCACCATTTAAGGCCCCGGGAGATTGTGGTCCCTAGAAACTTGAAGGAGTCCACTAGTGATACCACACTGTCAGCAATCATTAGCAGACATGCACTAGATGACTTCTTCCTGAAGTCCACTATCATCTTGACAGTTTTGAGGGGGTTGAGCTCAAGGTTGTTGTGGATGCACTGCTGGGATCCTGCAATTTGAAATGAACAATGACCCTTCAGCCATTCAGAGCCTGAATATACTCATATTAGTTGAAAAATGCAAGAAGTCACAGTTATTTGTTGCTCAGAGAACAGAGGTGGATGATGTCTAAATGAGGGGCAGGGTGGAGCCAAATATAGGTTGTAGTTTACAGTACCTTGTCTGGGATGTCCAATGCAGAGTACAGTAGATTCCAAACTGAAGCACTTCTCAGTGGAGAGTTGCAGAGTATTCAATCTAGTGTGTATCTCAGCGCAGGATTGCAATCCGTTGATTATGATGAGATGTCCGCATAGAGTAGTACAAGTTAAAGGCAAGTCCTTGGATATTTCTGATGATTCATAGGTCAGTTGTGGAGAATTTAAGCTGTTTTATGGAGATGATAAGAAGCATGCAAAAGTTGAGGCAGCCATTTTGGGCGCCAGTATGTATCCTTGTTTATCCTACATGAAATCACTTGCAGTGTGTGTATGCATCAAGCATTCCTATGGAAGCGGGTGCGACATCTGTACTTCACACTTTTCTTTTATGAAGAATAAGTGTGTCATTCTCATGTAGTCGTCAATAAATGTCAAGAATTATCTGTATTTACTCACATGCTTTGCTTCATTGGACACTCATCTGAATGAACTATTTCAGGTGGATCTTTAGCTATATTAGTCGACTTGACTTTGGAAATGATTGACCCTGTTGCCCAGATATGCAGCTTTCACACACAGGTTTCTGTGCATCATATCTAAAATGACCAAATCTCCTGTACCTGGGTCCCACAGAATGTGACTCACTTGTCATCACTGCATAGCAGTGCCGTGTATCAAGGACATAAAATTGCTAAAGTCTTGTTATTATAGCGATAATTGTCCTACTTCTGTTTCTTATGCTGCACTGTCCTCTTGCAAATTGAACTATGTAGCCTATTTGTTTGAGGACACTAATAGCAATAAGATATGTTCACATTTCTGCTACATAGAATATATTTTGGATTTCTGTGACTTTGGTCCTTGAACTAATTCTCAAATGAGCTTTAATTGTACCAACTCTAGTGGCTGTCAACAATTGATTTTACTTTCCTTTAATTGTGATTGGGACACACTCACTTATCTTAGTGAAACATTCCTCATTGCAGCTGAAAAGTCTTGTCTCACCTGAATCAATATACCATAAGTTCTTCCTGTGGTTATCTTTAACATTCAGGGTGGACTATATCATATCATTTTTGACTCTCAGTGAATGTCACTGAATTGTCACAAGGCAATTAATTGCCTTGTGTCAATTATAATACTTGAACATGAATTAACATTTTCTAAACTCCTCACTTTTTGCTAGTAATGCAATTGTCTCAGCATTAGGTGCACAAGGTACATGTTCCCAAAAATGCAATAACTTTGCTCTAGAGTGGAGCCTGTAACACAGAAGGATGCTCACAGATCACCAGCTAGTGACTGTCCTGTCTGTCCAGATAACGGTGCAGGGGTCTGGAACAATGGATCTAACAGGTAACATCACAGGTCTCCTAAACTGAAAGGAGGACATCTGCCCTCTGCCATATCACTCTTACACAGTAGCAAGAGGGTGCTGCATATGCTCAGATACTCTATAGGCAGCCATCTTGGCAATTTTTGTTGGGGACACTATTAACAGGATTAATATAAAGTTTTTGTTTGCTACATCTGTGACAGATGTATACTGAACATAAATAGATCAGCTACAGTATATTGAGCTCATTGTCATCCTTTAACAACTTTTAGAAATCTCACTTCCTATACAAGTGTGCATGTGTTTAATTTAAATCATAAAATAGCATTGTAAACTGTTAGGTGTAAAAAGTAAAAACTAGATCAGATTTAACCCCAGTAGGGCACTTTTACATATGTCATGAGTTTTGTGCATCTGTCTCATGACAAACATTAAATGATTGGATTCACTGTCAATTACAGGCAAGAACAAGTTTATTTTCAATTACAACAGGAGATCAAAAACAGCTGGGAATTCCCCTTGGGGAGGCACAAGAACCAAAGGGGTGAATCAAGCATCAGAATGGTACACTGCACAGTACTAATTATGGAGAAATGAATTAATGATTGAAAAACAATCCTGCATCATATATTTCAGTTTATAGATAAAAATAACAACCGTTATGAACACAAAATATATTATTCTTATAGTTGTTATTATATGGTTGTTTTTACTTTTTATTTCCCCATAATATTGCTCTCTATTTTATTGTTCAGCATACACGCACTATTCTTCAATCATGCTCATTAAAATTATGGGGTTTGTAACCGCAATGCGTGTGCTAAACATGTTTATTCTGAAACACTCTTCAATTATTACTCAAATTACTTGATTTTAAATGATGGTTATGATTAGAAAGCTACTACAGGCAATGCTCACATGTATATGAATGCTTATGTAAAATTACACCATAAACCACTGTGAATGTAATTAATTACAACAGCAGAATGGTTTCATTGTATCAATACATGGGCGTGACTATAGCGGGTACAAGGGATGCCATTCCTAAGGGACCCAGAGGCTTAGGGGGCCTGGCACCAGCTCATACAGTTGTCTAACAAGTTCTTGAATTTGCCTGCTAAGAAATTGGGTCCAACCAATTGCCTGGGCAAGAAAAGGTGGACTCATCAGTTGCAATCTCTCCCTTCTCAGTAAAGCTCCACACCAATATGACCCATCTTCCACAATCCTATGATTGCTCATAGACAAATCTGAGCCCAATCAGTAAGCCCAGTACTGTAGGAGAGTAGGCTTCTCCTTGTATACAGCTTTTGTGAAGCTGGAGGGCAGGAGGGTGGGAATTGAGCTCCGAGATTAGGACTGGGACAGTATGCCTGAATTAAAAAGTTCTCCACTCAAAATGGAATGTCTTGTGTTAGGAAGTGCCCCCCTTCCACCCCAGATTGAGCTGGTTTGTCCCTGCCCCCTGTGTGGCATATGTAATGTGAACTGGAAGCACTGTGTTTTGGTTATGCCCCTGTATTGATACTAAAACATTCTCATACATTCTTGTAGTTTAGGAACACATAAGGTGTGATCAAAGTAAAACACCCTAGTTTTTATGCTTGGGGTCAATACACAAAATATTATGGACACTGTCAAGTTGTTCTATTCAGTCAAGCATAAAAATAATAAAATACATTAAATACTATAGTAATAAAAACTTTCTTCCTTGGCTCAGAAATGGAGACAATTTTTGAAAATATTGCCTGGCATTCCAAGTCGCAAACATTATTGGAGCTTCTTATGTGAGTGACATGCTGACACCTGGAGAAAAGGAGAAAACTGAAGGAAAGGGAAAGGGCAGCCACCACTGCTGCTGCCGGTACAGCATTGCCAGGTGAGAGTGCAGTGCTGGGGGAGATCCGGAGTCTTGTCACCTTGGCAGCATCTGTCCTGGTTATCAATAGTCCCAGCTGGGACTAAAAGAGATAGCCTCCTTTTTTTTGGGTGGGCTTGGTGGGGGGTAAACTCAGGGGCCCCCTCTAGTGGCCAGCACCATTAATGACTTCTCTGATTCTACCTCTTTTTCTCTACCTCTATCAGTTGGAGTATCGCAAGACTCAGTCTTGGGTCCTCTGCTGTTCTCAATCTATACCTCATCTCTTTGTAAACTAATCAGCTCCTTCAGATTTCAGTATCATTTGTACTCTGATGATACTCAAATCTACCTATCCTCCCCAGATTTATAATCATCTGTATTGGCTCGTGTCACTGGATGCCTATTTGCCATTTCATCTTGGATGTCATCTCACCACCTCAAACTCAACATTTCCAAAACAGAATTAATTATTATCCTACCAGCCAAGAGCAGTTACCAACCTGATATCTCCATAACTGTTGACAATGCGACTATTCACCCTACCCCACAAGCTCACTGCCTAGGTGTCACCCTTGACTCTGAACTGTCCTTTGCTCCACACATTCAATCTGTCTCTAAATCATGTTACATGCACCTAAAAAACATATCCAAAATACGCCCTTATCTTACACAAGACACTGCAAAAACTCTAATCCATGCACTCATCATCTCCCGCATTGATTATTGTAATAGTTTCCTTACTTGTTCTCCTCAAACATAGGCTCTCACCACTTCAATCCATTTTAAATGCAGCAGCCAGGCTAATCTTCCTCGCTAGACGTTCTTCGTCTGTTGATCCGCTCTGTCAGTCCCTCCATTGGTTACCGGTATTCTTCCGTGTTAAATATAAAATACTTTTACTTACATACAAGACTATTAACAAAACTGCACCATCATAATTCTCCACACTCATCTCAAAATATCTCCCTACCAGACCTCTCCGCTCTGCACAAGATCTGCGTCTCTCATCCAGATGTATTACCTGTTCCCACTCAAAATTAAAAGTCTTTACCTGGGCTTCACCCACTCTGTGAATTGCCCTCCCATGCACAATAAGACTCTCCGCTAGTCTCCAAACCTTTAAACGTTCCCTGAAAACTCATCTCTTCAGACAAGCCTACCAAATTCCAGACCCACCCACATAACCTTCAATGCTTCCCAATCCAGTTACATCCTCTCTGTCCAAATAAGCTCAAATTTTGTCTTCCAACATTACTGGGTGATCATATCATACAACCCATTAAGAACCTAGCAATCTGGTGGACCATTATGCAACAGGTAGCATCTATCCTTGTGTATCAATGCCTATTTCCCTATAGATTGTAAGCTTGCGAGCAGGGCCTTCCTACCTCTATGTCTGACTGTCTTTGCCCAGTTTTGTTCTATAACTGTTGTTCTAATTGTAAAGCTCAACAGAATATGCTGCGCTATATAAGAAACTGCTAATAAATAATAAAAAATAAATAAAGCAACTGCCTAAATCTGCCTAATGGTAATCACATGAAAAGGTATGCAGTAACCATATGTCATTTCGACATTCACCATATTGGCAGCAGAAAGCCGACATTGGAAATATCAACATTGTCACAATGTCAGCATTTTTCTGAGGCTTAAGGTTAGCGTTAGTGTTGCGATTAAGGTTGGCATGAGGGTTAAGTTTTCCATTAGGTTTAAGGTTTGTCTTGGGATTACCATTAAAGTTAGGGTTGCAATTAAGATAAGACTAGTGTTAGGGTTACTGTTAGGGTTGCCATTATGGTTAAGGTGAGTGTTAGGATTACCATTAGAGTAAGGGTTGCCACCAGAACAAGGATAGAATTAGGGCTACTGTTACGGTTAGTGGTAGTGTTAGGGTTTGTATTGCCATTAGGGTTAGCGTGATGGGTAGGGATGCTATTATGGTTAAGGTTAGTGTTATAGTTACCATTAGAGTAAGGGCTGCCACTCGAACAAGGATATAATTAATGTTACTGTTAGGGTTAGTAGTAGTGTTAGGGTTTGTGTTGCCATTAGGATTTGCGTTAGGGTCCCCATTAGGTTAAATGTTGCTGTTATGATTAGGGTTAGTGTTAGGATTACTGTTAGGATTGCTGTTATGGTCACTGTTATGGTTAGGATTAAGGACAGAATGACTATGAATAGAAATGCAGTTGGTGTGTCAAAATCATTGTTAACATGCTAAACTCAACAAGGTTAATGTCAACAATATGAAAATGTTGACGTTTTAAATGTGAACATTATGACCATGCTGAGATGAATGTCTACATTGGAAATTATGAACATCTATTGTTGCAAATGATAATAATGGATTTTAGTTGCTGTACTTTAACTCTCTGTAACTATGCAATTGGTAACATTTGTGATGGCAATGCTTCACTGGTTTTGAAAAAGCTTAAATAGCAAAATATGTAGACAGCAGGAGCCAGGTGTACCTTTTCCGCACATCTCTGAGCAAAGCTCACCAAATTTCCAGCAGTGTATAATGCTGCATCGGTGTATAATTCCCACATAGACCTGACTAAAGTAATGGGCCCGAGTGTGAAAAGACCCATATGGGCGCCCAAACGGGTCTCTTTACGCGCATTTCAGCCGGGGTAGCAAGCTGAAATTATTTTGTCACGCCTGTCTGCAGCAACATTGGAATAGTGCCGGCGGGCGCGATAGGGGGCGGGAGGAGGGTAGTGGAGATTTGAATGTCACCCACTGTATCATTAAAAAATGTGCTGTATTCTGCTAATGTCACTGCAACAGTGATTACGTTGGAGTTCAGAATTATATAATGAATATTCTAGTGCACTCATTTGCCCTAATGTATTTACCAGCTAAATCAACACATCATTAAATCATGAGAATGGGTCACAGTGGCGAAAACCAATACAGGTTTTAACAGTTTGTATCACTCACACACACACACACACACACATACTATACTGTACATACATACATACATACATACATACATACATACCTCAAGTACATACATATGCACAAATGGTAAAATAAATTTCATAAATTGGATTGTTCTGTTATATTAATAATTTAATGTACAGATAAAAAAAAATAGCAAAAAGTAAACACTATTATCTGTTAAAAAAACATGAAAGAAATAAAAACAGGATAACAGAATAATTTACAGTACATTAAATTGTCAAACTGTTGCCTCCAGTATTTCAAAAAAACAACACTATTGATTTCTGGCAGCACACAATAGGAATTTGTTATTATTGCTGCATAGGAAGGACTGACTACTGCCAAGCATTCTGTGTAGTAAACTTCCTTTTGCAATGCTTCCACATTGCTAAATTATTCAGTTAATAAGTAAATATGTATGTATGGACATTTAATGCATTTTGTAGTCTAATCCGAGTGCCCCTAGTGTGTTTTTTTTTTTTTGGCTAAGTACTTTGAAATGAGAACCAAGTCAGGAGAAGCCAGAAAACCAAATTGTGAAATAAGAATTATATGAATTAATGAGGAAAAAGAAGAAGTAAACTAATCAGAGTGATTCATTCAATCAATCTAGAAATAGTTTTATTATGGCCAACAAAAGGACATTATTTCTAGACAGGGTGTTATATAACAATGGATGTAACACAAGGGGGCTTATGGAGAGTTGGATGGAAATTGGGTGACTATGGTGGTCATTCCGAGTTGATCACTCGCTACCAGTTTTTGACAGCTGTGCAAACGCATTGTCGCCGCCCACCGGGGAGTGTATTTTCTCTTTGCAGAAGTGCGAACGCTTGTGCAGCAGAGCGTCTGCAAAATCTTTTTGTGCAAAACAAGACCAGCCCTGTAGTTACTCTTCATGTGCATTGATTCTAACGATGGAGGGATGGCTTTTGACGTCACTCACTCGCCAAGCGAACGCCCAGCCACACCTTTGTTTCTTCTGCCACGCCTGTTTTTTTTCTAAGCACTCCCTGAAAATGGTCAGTAGCAGTTGACACCCAGAAACGCCCACTTTCTGTCAATCTCCTTGCGGCCGGCTGTGCGATTGGAATCATTGCTAGAACCAGTGTAAAACCACAATGGACTTTGTACCCGTACGACATGCGTGCGCATTGCGGAGCATATGCATGCGCAGATTAGCCGTTTTTTTCACTGATCGCTATGCAGCGAACAACGGCAGCTAGTGATCAACTCGGAATGACCCCCTATGTACACAGGAATAGATGTGTATACTCACCCATATCCAGAGTCCAAATGCGACCTTGCGGTGCACCCACACCTATATGGGTGCTTGTTATGAAACCGAGTTACCATCAGAAGTTCACCAGCCTATACTGGGTCAGTCATGCATCTGAAAATAGCTGTATTTATACTTCTACAACTAACTTTGACATTTCTAATTGTACTTCTATTCCTTAAAAGTCACATGGAGATCACTTTGTTGCCAAATAACAAATGCAGGGAATACTTACCATTTTTTATATTCAGTTTATAATATGAAATTGGAAAGAGAATACAGAAAATGGCAATTTACTGCATTGTATATGATTATTTGCCTGTCCATTGAACTTTAGCTCATTTAGACCTATGAAGAAACATCTGCAATACTGGCTTGTCACTTTTAAAATTAGCTTTCATTTAATTAACAACAATGTTTGCACCATTTAATTATTAGTTTCAAAGGTAGATTACTGCTTTTACTTGGTCATCATTTTTTCAAGCTTAACGCCAACTGATGTGGATCCTTATTATTTATTAATTATCCCTATAGATTGTAAGCTTGCGAGAAGGGTTTCCTACCTCTATGACTGTTTGTTATCACCCATTTTGTTATTGTTATTTCAAATTGTAAAGCGCAATGGAATTTGCTGCGCTATATAAGAAACTGTTAATAAATAAATAAATAAACAGTAATTTAAATAAAATAGTAGTGCATACATATGACACAGCATTGTACAGAGAATATTTGGTCATTCATAACAGTCAGAGTTTGTATATTCATGCCGTATGTGTGTGGGTTTACTTCCACAATCCAAAAATATGCTGGTAGGTTAATTGACTCCCAACAAATATTAACCCTAGTATGTAAGTATGTGTGTACATGGGCAGACTAAATGGGCTAAGTGGTTCGTATCTGCCATCACATTGTATGTTTCTATGTAATTTACAGGGCCGTAACAACGTGTGTGCCAGGGGTGCCTGGCAAACGGCGCAGTCGCCCTAAGGGCGCAACTCCCCACATCCCCTAAAGTCAGCGGCATTGTAATGAGTCAGACAGACTCATTACAAGCCGCCTGTGTATACTGTGCACTGACACCGGAGTGAGGAGAAGAGCAGCTCCAGAGGCAGGGGAGCAGGAGGAGGGAGAGGGACGCAGGATCCACAGCAGCGCAATGTAATTGGTGGCAGCGCCACTGCAGTTGTCCCTCTCCTTCCTCATTGGCTGGCTGCCACCGCTACTGTGAACGTTGGGATGCACTTCCCGCATCCCAGCATTCACAGCGGTAGCGGCCAGTCAAATGTGGAAGGACAGGGACAGCTGCATTGGCGCCGCATCAATTACATTGTGCTGCTGCAGCTCCCACATCCCTCTCCCTCTTCCTGCTCCCCTGCCTCTAGGGCTGCTCTTCTCCTCGCACCTGGCAACCCGACGACGCACAGGGCAATAGCTGTATAGGTGAGGAGCAGTGACACACACACTCAGTTTTGTGCCTGAGGTGGGGGTCAGTGTTTTGACATACAGTACAGTAGAGATGAGCGCCGGAAATTTTTCGGGTTTTGTGTTTTGGTTTTGGGTTCGGTTCCGCGGCCGTGTTTTGGGTTCGACCGCGTTTTGGCAAAACCTCACCGAATTTTTTTTGTCGGATTCGGGTGTGTTTTGGATTCGGGTGTTTTTTTCAAAAAACCCTAAAAAACAGCTTAAATCATAGAATTTGGGGGTCATTTTGATCCCAAAGTATTATTAACCTCAAAAACCATAATTTCCACTCATTTTCAGTCTATTCGGAATACCTCACACCTCACAATATTATTTTTAGTCCTAAAATTTGCACCGAGGTCGCTGTGTGAGTAAGATAAGCGACCCTAGTGGCCGACACAAACACCGGGCCCATCTAGGAGTGGCACTGCAGTGTCATGCAGGATGTCCCTTCCAAAAAACCCTCCCCAAACAGCACATGACGCAAAGAAAAAAAGAGGCGCAATGAGGTAGCTGTGTGAGTAAGATAAGCGACCCTAGTGGCCGACACAAACACCGGGCCCATCTAGGAGTGGCACTGCAGTGTCACGCAGGATGTCCCTTCCAAAAAACCCTCCCCAAACAGCACATGACGCAAAGAAAAAAAGAGGCGCAATGAGGTAGCTGACTGTGTGAGTAAGATAAGCGACCCTAGTGGCCGACACAAACACCGGGCCCATCTAGGAGTGGCACTGCAGTGTCACGCAGGATGTCCCTTCCAAAAAACCCTCCCCAAACAGCACATGACGCAAAGAAAAAAAGAGGCGCAATGAGGTAGCTGACTGTGTGAGTAAGATAAGCGACCCTAGTGGCCGACACAAACACCGGGCCCATCTAGGAGTGGCACTGCAGTGTCACGCAGGATGGCCCTTCCAAAAAACCCTCCCCAAACAGCACATGACGCAAAGAAAAAGAAAAGAAAAAAGAGGTGCAAGATGGAATTGTCCTTGGGCCCTCCCACCCACCCTTATGTTGTATAAACAAAACAGGACATGCACACTTTAACCAACCCATCATTTCAGTGACAGGGTCTGCCACACGACTGTGACTGATATGACGGGTTGGTTTGGACCCCCCCCAAAAAAGAAGCAATTAATCTTTCCTTGCACAAACTGGCTCTACAGAGGCAAGATGTCCACCTCATCATCATCCTCCGATATATCACCGTGTACATCCCCCTCCTCACAGATTATCAATTCGTCCCCACTGGAATCCACCATCTCAGCTCCCTGTGTACTTTGTGGAGGCAATTGCTGCTGGTCAATGTCTCCGCGGAGGAATTGATTATAATTCATTTTAATGAACATCATCTTCTCCACATTTTCTGGATGTAACCTCGTACGCCGATTGCTGACAAGGTGAGCGGCGGCACTAAACACTCTTTCAGAGTACACACTTGTGGGAGGGCAACTTAGGTAGAATAAAACGTGTGAAACATAAAAACAGCGCTAATAAAGAATCTAATAGACAGGTGTTTCCTTAAAATAAATTGCATACGTTTTAATAATATTCAACATATATATAAAAGAGAAAATTCTCACAAAGATAAACCATAAAAATATAGAGCCTCTATAGCCAGTCTCTGACCACCGACATTTTGATGTAAATATGCACACCTCTTGGTATTTAACAATGTCCCTGTGACCGGTCACAATATCAACAGGATCCTTAAAAATGCAGATATGTCCAATCTTGTGGTATAATTACCAGGATTACAGTGGATTGGCCGGGTATCCCACCTAGCGAAGATCCAGAGGCTATCTCCGATCCAACGCAGATGTTTTTGGTGGTTTTCCCTCTGTTAATTTTCCACGTCCATAGATTGAAAATATCCAAGATGGTATTATCTGCAGTGGTGTCCTGATGGTGGCTTTAGGGTGTCTGGGTCAGGGCTGGTTTCCTTACGCGTTTCGCTGGCGTTTGGCAGCTTTATCAAAGGTGCTCTTACTGGGCTCATATGGCTCTTATATAGGAATAACAATCAACAACCTGGAAACACCTGTTCCTATTTAATTAGGTTTATATACACAAAATCATATTAACTATACATATATAGCAGCAGAAAGACAGACATCTTCTAATGTGGATAAATAAATCAAAAAACGAGATGCATAAATGTATTAAAAACATTGTTTTAATTAAATGTCAGAATGGGTACGATCACATGACCTCCATCATGTGATGTGGGTTTGTCCTTATCGTATATCCCTATTGGTCAGCGACATAAACTATTGGGTTACCATAGTAACCACCCTCACTATTCTCTGGTCACATGATTTTACCTCCCAATCGTTATATTCAAACGGACGGTCCTCATTATACGTCCGATATTCATTCCTTATAGGGACTTCCGGATCGGCCGCGTCATAACGTCATGTGACCGTGACTCAACCGCCCGTCATAATGACGTATCCTGAGGCCCGATCACGTGATCGTCAGGTTTCCTGGACAGTGTGAAGATACCCATACACTGCGGCGGTGCAAAACGTATGATCACATGATAACATTCCATCACGTGATCGCCGCTAGATTACTTCACAGTATGGGAGTTCCTCACAGTGCAGCCGTGCGAACACGTGATCAGTGCTAGATGACATAGTGTTGTTTACCTTTTCTTAAGGGAACAGAGACCTCTTTCTAAAAAAATTGGAGATATAGAATAAACCCATTTTTATTCCTATACAACTCTGCATATCCCTTTTCATTCCGGATAACCATGCAGCAGTGGATCTCTCTATAGGTTAGATTTCAACTCTCTTTTTTTTAATATTATTTATATAAAAGACCCACGTTGAAAGTTAGGATTAAAGTTTAGGATAGAGGGATTCAAGAGACATAGTGGGATGAAAAAACCCACCCTAGCTATTTATAAACTTAGCAATTATCAAGAATAAGTGCCCACATATATATATGAACATATCTGATGTATATTAAAAATAAATAAATATAAATAAAACAACTATTATAGGCATCTAATATGGGAGGGATAATGCAAAGGGGAAACCCGCATAAGCCCATATTCCTGAATTATTCAGAGAAGTTGTTATTGAGGGAATAGGAGAGAGAAGGGAAATAAAGGGGAATGGAGGAAAAAATTGGGGGAAAAAAGGAGAAACAGGACGTGGCTTGTCATTCCTGAATCATAATACTGAATTTAACTCCAAAGCCTCGTTTAGACCCTGAGGATGGAGTGAGTTTAATTTAAAGGTCCAAAATATCTCCTGTTTACATAGCTTACTATATCTATCCCCACCTCTTTCAGTCTGTGTGATATGCTCAAGACCGAGTAATTTTAGCGTGCTCGGATCTCCCTGGTGACAGTCCAGGAAGTGTCTTGGTACGCTATGGTCCATCTTCTTATTAATAATATTGCGACGATGTTCCATGAATCTAGTTTTCAAATTACGTGTTGTCCTACCTATATATCTTAGGTTACATCCACATTGCAATAAGTAAATAACCCAGCTTGTATCACAATTAATAAAGCTTTTTATATCAGATGTATTCCCATCACTATCTATAATCACAGTTTTTGTTCGATTCATTACATGTTTACATGTTGTACATCGAGATTTGCCACATTTATAAAATCCATTAGGCTTTGTGGACAGCCAATCTCCTTCTAGCGTTTTCTCTGCCAATTTTCGTTTACTTTTCAGCATACTAGGTGCTAACATTGTTTTAAGAGTTTTATTCTTTTTAAAAATAACTCTTGGTTGAGCGGGAAGTTCATTTTTTAACAGAGGGTCTTGTTTAAGAATGGTATAATTATGATTAAATGCCCGTTTAATTTCTCCTGATTTGTTATTGAACTTAGAGATAAATGCCAAATCGCTCGAAAACGTGGTAGGCTTCTTTTCCCTCCCATTAATTAGAGAATCTCTATCTACCCTTATAACTTCATCAAAGGCTTTCGATAATAATTTTTTAGGGTAACCTCGGGAATGAAATGATTCGATCATAGATTGTGCTTGATCAAAAAACAATTCTTCCTTAGAACAGTTGCGTTTGATGCGCAACAACTGTCCCTTAGGGATAATCATAATTATACCATTCTTAAACAAGACCCTCTGTTAAAAAATGAACTTCCCGCTCAACCAAGAGTTATTTTTAAAAAGAATAAAACTCTTAAAACAATGTTAGCACCTAGTATGCTGAAAAGTAAACGAAAATTGGCAGAGAAAACGCTAGAAGGAGATTAGCTGTCCACAAAGCCTAATGGATTTTATAAATGTGGCAAATCTCGATGTACAACATGTAAACATGTAATGAATCGAACAAAAACTGTGATTATAGATAGTGATGGGAATACATCTGATATAAAAAGCTTTATTAATTGTGATACAAGCTGGGTTATTTACTTATTGCAATGTGGATGTAACCTAAGATATATAGGTAGGACAACACGTAATTTGAAAACTAGATTCATGGAACATCGTCGCAATATTATTAATAAGAAGATGGACCATAGCGTACCAAGACACTTCCTGGACTGTCACCAGGGAGATCCGAGCACGCTAAAATTACTCGGTCTTGAGCATATCACACAGACTGAAAGAGGTGGGGATAGATATAGTAAGCTATGTAAACAGGAGATATTTTGGACCTTTAAATTAAACTCACTCCATCCTCAGGGTCTAAACGAGGCTTTGGAGTTAAATTCAGTATTATGATTCAGGAATGACAAGCCACGTCCTGTTTCTCCTTTTTTTCCCCAATTTTTTCCTCCATCCCCCTTTATTTCCCTTCTCTCTCCTATTCCCTCAATAACAACTTCTCTGAATAATTCAGGAATATGGGCTTATGCGGGTTTCCCCTTTGCATTATCCCTCCCATATTAGATGCCTATAATAGTTGTTTTATTTATATTTATTTATTTTTAATATACATCAGATATGTTCATATATATATGTGGGCACTTATTCTTGATAATTGCTAAGTTTATAAATAGCTAGGGTGGGTTTTTTCATCCCACTATGTCTCTTGAATCCCTCTATCCTAAACTTTAATCCTAACTTTCAACGTGGGTCTTTTATATAAATAATATTAAAAAAAAGAGAGTTGAAATCTAACCTATAGAGAGATCCACTGCTGCATGGTTATCCGGAATGAAAAGGGATATGCAGAGTTGTATAGGAATAAAAATGGGTTTATTCTATATCTCCAATTTTTTTAGAAAGAGGTCTCTGTTCCCTTAAGAAAAGGTAAACAACACTATGTCATCTAGCACTGATCACGTGTTCGCACGGCTGCACTGTGAGGAACTCCCATACTGTGAAGTAATCTAGCGGCGATCACGTGATGGAATGTTATCATGTGATCATACGTTTTGCACCGCCGCAGTGTATGGGTATCTTCACACTGTCCAGGAAACCTGACGATCACGTGATCGGGCCTCAGGATACGTCATTATGACGGGCGGTTGAGTCACGGTCACATGACGTTATGACGCGGCCGATCCGGAAGTCCCTATAAGGAATGAATATCGGAAGTATAATGAGGACCGTCCGTTTGAATATAACGATTGGGAGGTAAAATCATGTGACCAGAGAATAGTGAGGGTGGTTACTATGGTAACCCAATAGTTTATGTTGCTGACCAATAGGGATATACGATAAGGACAAACCCACATCACATGATGGAGGTCATGTGATCGTACCCATTCTGACATTTAATTAAAACAATGTTTTTAATACATTTATGCATCTCGTTTTTTGATTTATTTATCCACATTAGAAGATGTCTGTCTTTCTGCTGCTATATATGTATAGTTAATATGATTTTGTGTATATAAACCTAATTAAATAGGAACAGGTGTTTCCAGGTTGTTGATTGTTATTCCTATATAAGAGCCATATGAGCCCAGTAAGAGCACCTTTGATAAAGCTGCCAAACGCCAGCGAAACGCGTAAGAAAACCAGCCCTGACCCAGACACCCTAAAGCCACCATCAGGACACCACTGCAGATAATACCATCTTGGATATTTTCAATCTATGGACGTGGAAAATTAACAGAGGGAAAACCACCAAAAACATCTGCGTTGGATCGGAGATAGCCTCTGGATCTTCGCTAGGTGGGATACCCGGCCAATCCACTGTAATCCTGGTAATTATACCACAAGATTGGACATATCTGCATATTTAAGGATCCTGTTGATATTGTGACCGGTCACAGGGACATTGTTAAATACCAAGAGGTGTGCATATTTACATCAAAATGTCGGTGATCAGAGACTGGCTATAGAGGCTCTATATTTTTATGGTTTATCTTTGTGAGAATTTTCTCTTTTATATATATGTTGAATATTATTAAAACGTATGCAATTTATTTTAAGGAAACACCTTTCTATTAGATTCTTTATTAGCGCTGTTTTTATGTTTCACACGTTGTATTTGCAGTATATGAGAGATTGACTATCTCTCACCCTAACAGCAGCTTAGAGAACCAGCACAATCATAGCGCCAGAACTTGTATCAAGCAATTGATACAAATAATTTCTTTTTGCTTAGGTAGAATAAAGCCAGTTTGTGCAAGGGCCTCCAAATTGCCTCTTTTTCCTGCCAGTATAAGTACGGACTGTGTGACGTGCCAACTTGGATGCGGTCACTCATATAATCCTCCACCATTCTTTTAATGTTGAGAGAATCATATGCAGTGACAGTAGACGACATGTCCGTAATCGTTGTCAGGTCCTTCAGTCCGGACCAGATGTCAGCATCAGCAGTCGCTCCAGACTGCCCTGCATCACCGCCAGCGGGTGGGCTCGGAATTCTGAGCCTTTTCCTCGCACCCCCAGTTGCGGGAGAATGTGAAGGAGGAGATGTTGACAGGTCGCGTTCCGCTTGACTTGACAATTTTCTCACCAGCAGGTCTTTCAACCCCAGCAGACTTGTGTCTGCCGGAAAGAGAGATCCAAGGTAGGCTTTAAATCTAGGATCGAGCATGGTGGCCAAAATGTAGTGCTCTGATTTCAACAGATTGACCACCCGTGAATCCTTGTTAAGCGAATTAAGGGCTCCATCCACAAGTCCCACATGCCTAGCGGAATCGCTCCGTGTTAGCTCCTCCTTCAATGTCTCCAGCTTCTTCTGCAAAAGCCTGATGAGGGGAATGACCTGACTCAGGCTGGCAGTGTCTGAACTGACTTCACGTGTGGCAAGTTCAAAGGGCATCAGAACCTTGCACAACGTTGAAATCATTCTCCACTGCGCTTGAGACAGGTGCATTCCACCTCCTATATCGTGCTCAATTGTATAGGCTTGAATGGCCTTTTGCTGCTCCTCCAACCTCTGAAGCATATAGAGGGTTGAATTCCACCTCGTTACCACTTCTTGCTTCAGATGATGGCAGGGCAGGTTCAGTAGTTTTTGGTGGTGCTCCAGTCTTCTGTACGTGGTGCCTGTACGCCGAAAGTGTCCCGCAATTCTTCTGGCCACCGACAGCATCTCTTGCACGCCCCTGTCGTTTTTTAAAAAATTCTGCACCACCAAATTCAAGGTATGTGCAAAACATGGGACGTGCTGGAATTTGCCCATATTTAATGCACACACAATTTTGCTGGCGTTGTCCGATGCCACAAATCCACAGGAGAGTCCAATTGGGGTAAGCCATTCCGCGATGATCTTCCTCAGTTGCAGTAAGAGGTTTTCAGCTGTGTGCGTATTCTGGAAACCGGTGATACAAAGCGTAGCCTGCCTAGGAAAGAGTTGGCGTTTGCGAGATGCTGCTACTGGTGCCGCCGCTGCTGTTCTTGCGGCGGGAGTCCATACATCTACCCAGTGGGCTGTCACAGTCATATAGTCCTGACCCTGCCCTGCTCCACTTGTCCACATGTCCGTGGTTAAGTGGACATTGGGTACAGCTGCATTTTTTAGGACACTAGTGACTCTTTTTCTGAGGTCTGTGTACATTTTCGGTATCGCCTGCCTAGAGAAATGGAACCTAGATGGTATTTGGTACCGGGGACACAGTACCTCCAACAAGTCTCTAGTTGGCTCTGCAGTAATGATGGATACCGGAACCACGTTTCTCACCACCCAGGATGCCAAGGCCTCAGTTATCCGCTTTGCAGTAGGATGACTGCTGTGATATTTCATCTTCCTCGCAAAGGACTGTTGGACAGTCAATTGCTTGGTGGAAGTAGTAAAAGTGGTCTTACGACTTCCCCTCTGGGATGACCATCGACTCCCAGCAGCAACAACAGCAGCGCCAGCAGCAGTAGGCGTTACACGCAAGGATGCATCGGAGGAATCCCAGGCAGGAGAGGAATCATCAGAATTGCCAGTGACATGGCCTGCAGGACTATTGGCATTCCTGGGGAAGGAGGAAATTGACACTGAGGGAGTTGGTGGGGTGGTTTGCGTGAGCTTGGTTACAAGAGGAAGGGATTTACTGGTCAGTGGACTGCTTCCGCTGTCGCCCAAAGTTTTTGAACTTGTCACTGACTTATTATGAATGTGCTGCAGGTGACGTATAAGGGAGGATGTTCCGAGGTGGTTAACGTCCTTACCCCTACTTATTACAGCTTGACAAAGGGAACACACGGCTTGACAAATGTTGTCCGCATTTCTGGTGAAATACTTCCACACCGAAGAGCTGATTTTTTTGGTATTTTCACCAGGCATGTCAACGGCCATATTCCTCCCACGGACAACAGGTGTCTCCCCGGGTGCCTGACTTAAACAAACCACCTCACCATCAGAATCCTCCTGGTCAATTTCCTCCCCAGCGCCAGCAACACCCATATCCTCCTCATCCTGGTGTACTTCAACACTGACATCTTCAATCTGACTATCAGGAACTGGACTGCGGGTGCTCCTTCCAGCACTTGCAGGGGGCGTGCAAATGGTGGAAGGCGCATGCTCTTCACGTCCAGTGTTGGGAAGGTCAGGCATCGCAACCGACACAATTGGACTCTCCTTGTGGATTTGGGATTTCGAAGAACGCACAGTTCTTTGCTGTGCTTTTTCCAGCTTGAGTCTTTTCATTTTTCTAGCGAGAGGCTGAGTGCTTCCATCCTCATGTGAAGCTGAACCACTAGCCATGAACATAGGCCAGGGCCTCAGCCGTTCCTTGCCACTCCGTGTGGTAAATGGCATATTGGCAAGTTTACGCTTCTCCTCCGACAATTTTATTTTAGGTTTTGGAGTCCTTTTTTTACTGATATTTGGTGTTTTGGATTTGACATGCTCTGTACTATGACATTGGGCATCGGCCTTGGCAGACGACGTTGCTGGCATTTCATCGTCTCGGCCATGACTAGTGGCAGCAGCTTCAGCACGAGGTGGAAGTGGATCTTGATCTTTCCCTAATTTTGGAACCTCAACATTTTTGTTCTCCATATTTTAATAGGCACAACTAAAAGGCACCTCAGGTAAACAATGGAGATGGATGGATACTAGTATACAACTATGGATGGACTGCCGAGTGCAAAAACAGAGGTAGCTACAGCCGTGGACTACCGTACTGTACTGTGTCTGCTGCTAATATAGACTGGTTGATAAAGAGATATAGTATGTATATATAAAGAAGAAAGAAAAAAAACCACGGGTAGGTGGTATACAATTATGGACGGACTGCCGAGTGCCGACACAGAGGTAGCTACAGCCGTGGACTACCGTACTGTGTCTGCTGCTAATATAGACTGGTTGATAAAGAGATGTAGTATGTATGTATAAAGAAGAAAGAAAAAAAAACCACGGGTAGGTGGTATACAATTAAGGATGGACTGCCGAGTGCCGACACAGAGGTAGCTACAGCCGTGGACTACCGTACTGTACTGTGTCTGCTGCTAATATAGACTGGATGATAATGAGATGTAGTATGTAAAAAGAAGAAATAAAAAACCACGGGTAGGTGGTATACAATTATGGATGGACTGCCGAGTGCCGACACAGAGGTAGCTACAGCCGTGGACTACCGTACTGTACTGTGTCTGCTGCTAATATAGACTGGATGATAATGAGATGTAGTATGTATAAAGAAGAAAGAAAAAAAAACCACGGGTAGGTGGTATACAATTATGGATGGACTGCCGAGTGCCGACACAGTGGTAGCTACAGCCGTGAACTACCGTACTGTGTCTGCTGCGACTGGATGATAAATAATGATATAAAAAATATATATATATCACTACTGCAGCCGGACAGGTATATATTATATAATGACGGACCTGCTGGACACTGTCTGTCAGCAGAATGAGTTTTTTATAGAATAAAAAAACACCACACAAGTCACATGACGAGTGTTTAACTTTTTCAGGCAATCACAATATAGTATACTATACTGGTGGTCAGTGTGGTCAGGTCACTGGTCAGTCACACTGGCAGTGGCACTCCTGCAGCAAAAGTGTGCACTGTTTAATTTTAATAATATGTACTCCTGGCTCCTGCTATAACCTATAACTGCTCCCCAGTCTCCCCCACAATTAAGCTGTGTGAACACAGTCAGATATTATACATAGATGATGCAGCACACTGGGCTGAGCACAGATATGGTATGTGACTGAGTCACTGTGTATCGTTTTTTTCAGGCAGAGAACGGATTATATTAAATAAAACTGCACTGGTGGTCACTGGTCAGTGGTCAGTCACTAGTAAACTGTGCACTCTCTAGTACTCCTAAGCTCCAGTAAATCAAGTGTCTCTGTCTCAATCTCACTCTCTCTCTTCTAATCTAAATGGAGAGGACGCCAGCCACGTCCTCTCCCTATCAATCTCAATGCACGTGTTAAAATGGCGGCGACGCGCGGCTCCTTATATAGAATCCAAGTCTCGCGATAGAATCCGAGCCTCGCGAGAATCCGACAGCGTCATGATGACGTTCGGGCGCGCTCGGGTTAACCGAGCAAGGCGGGAAGATCCGAGTCGCTCGGATCCGTGTAAAAAAAGCTGAAGTTCGGGCGGGTTCGGATTCCGAGGAACCGAACCCGCTCATCTCTACAGTACAGTGGCACCATGTTTCTCAGCCTGCTCTGCTGCTCTGCCAGTAACTACAGTAACATGTCCTGGCTCGGAAGTGTGTCCCTATAGTACTATCATCAAATGTATGAGGCCTGAGGACAGATCTGGGGTCATGTATAGGGAGAGTGCAGAAAGTTTGTATCTCCAGTGTTGCATGCAATGACACATCTATTTTCTTGTCCTGATCCTTTTCATTTTGAAGTACTTTTATTTCTAAAGTCTCTATCTGTATATTAGCAGACGAGTGTCCCTGCACTGGACATATTTAGTTAAGTTTGCTTATAAGTAGCATTTTTTATTATTAGCAGTATTATTATAATCGAATGCATTACCTGCATGCCTTATTGTGTAAAAGGGGGCTCTGCATGCCATAATGTGTAAAAAATGGACTCTGCATGCTGTAATGTGTAAAAAAATGGACTCTGTTTGCTGTAATGTGTAAAAAAGGGGTACTCTGTTTGCCTTAATGTGTAAAAGGGGACTCTGCCTGCCATAATGTGTAAAAAATGGACTCTGCCTGCTGTAATGTGTAAAAAATGGACTCTGTTTGCTGTAATGTGTAAAAAAGGGGACTCTGCCTGCATTAATGTGTAAAAAATTTACTCTATCTGCTGTAATGTGTAAAAAGGCGGACTCTGCCTGCCTTCATGTGTATAAGGGGGCTGTGCCTGCCGTAATGTGTAAAAAAGGGACTCTACCTGACGTAATGTGTAAAAGGGTCTCTACCTGGAGGAGTGGCGCTACTGTGCAGTGTCATTTTAATAATGGAGTCCACTGTGCACCGTAAAATGAATTGATATTATTTTGTGGCCACACCCCTTCCCTATGAAGCCACACCCATATAATTTTGCCCTATTTTGATAAAGGGGTGGGGCCAATGCCGTTTCTTGCTCATAGCGCTAAAATGTCTAGGTACGGCACTGGTAATTTATACCACAAGTACAGTACTAGGTTTTGATCACTATCCACTTAACCTAAAAGCATATTTTTGAAATGTGGGAAGAAACTGAAGCACCCAAAGTAAACCCATGCAAACAATTGGATAATATACAAGCTCCACAAAGATTTGGCCTTGGTAGCAATCGAACCCCAGACCTAAGTACTAATGCTAACTACTGCGTTAACTATACTGCCGGTATATCCTCCATATAGTAAGTTATTTATATAGCACATTTACTGATAAGAAATTAATAAACCAATCATGGTGGAAGTCCAGTATATTTACTAATTTTAACACACACGTATGACGTAAATGTCCGGCCATACAGTACATTTCACTCTGTGACATGTAGAATTTATAGCTACACAAAGCACATCAATTTACCTTCTGCAAACTGATTTTACAGTAAGGCAACAGATTTTTCAAACAGCAGAGCAGGTTTTTATTATTCTCTTCTTCAAACTAGCAAGTTACACTGCAGCTTTATAATAAGGCGAAACTTTTTTCTTAATTTAATGCACTATTAAGCTTTTTATTAAGATATTATTAATCAACTCTGAGCCTCTGAAAAGCAACAACAGCAGATCTTTAGAACTGCAATTAAAGCTGTGTTTAATGTGGGTGCATTAATGTATGTTAATGCTCTGTCACTAACAGCTGAATACAAATAGAATCACACGCTGAATATCCTTCAGGTGCAAACTATGGACACCCCCAAATTCCTGTTCTCTATTTACCTCACAGATAAAAATTGATTTGACTGTTTTAATAATTAAAATTGTATCTCTGCCAAATATTGACATGTTTTCTGTGCCCTGTAAATCTAATTTATTAGTGAGGCTGAAATCCACGGGGTTATTGTAGAGCAGGGGTGCATACACTTTTCTGCTATAAGGCTGTACTGGGAGATTAGGCTCATCTGAAAGGGTCACAATAAAATGTAACTTGCTGAAAATGTAAACTCTAAATACAAAATGTACTATAAGAAAATAAAGATAAACTCCTTTGCAATTATGTGCCACCGACATGAAGCACAGGTAACTACCAGAGGGGCCATGATTGTCACATGTAGGAGTTCATGGCTGTCATATGTAGTGGTTTTGGTCAAATCACATAGAAAGCAAATATCCACACCCCTCCCCATTCCTATCAAGGGCGTAACTACCATAGGTGCAGGCAGTGCAGCTGCTATGGGGCCCAGAACTGAGAGGGGCCCACCTTCCCTGTCAAAGTTACATGTGTTATATAATTTTTTTGCCATTGAGTGGTACGTAGGGGTCCTTTCAAACTTTTCCCTTGGGGCCTGCAATATATCTATGTATGCCCCTGGACCTGTTCATTGTAGTGTGGTAGAAAATGAACTGGAGGGCATTTTAATGTTATATAATATGAACCAGGGCACTGTAATGAGGAACAATATGAATGGGGAGCACTCTATATCATAATGTGAATTGGGGTACTGTGTGGCATAATGTGTACTGGCAGCTCTGAAATGTGACATAGGGAGAACTTAAGCTCTACTACGATTCATAAAAAAAACGAGGGCACTACTATTGGTCACAACATTAAATAAGGCTCTACTACAGTTCAGAAAATGAACTAGGGAATTAGGGGGTATGGCCACAAAATAATACCAATTCATATAACGGTGCACATTAGTCTCCATTATTCAAATTACGCCGCACAGTAGCACCACTACACCAGGTAGAGCCCATTTTACACATTACGGCAAACAGATTACCCTTTTTACACATTACAGCAGACAGCGTCCCCTTTTTACACATTACGGCAGACAGCGTCCCGTTTTTACACATTACGGCAGACAGCGGCCCCTTTATTACACATTACGGCAGACAGCATCCCCTTTTTACACATTACAGCAGAGTCTCCTTTTTTACACATTACAGCAGACAGTCCCCCTTTTTACACATTGCGGCAGACAGAGTCCCCTTTTTTACACATTATGGAGGGCAGCGTCCCCTTTTTTACACATTACGGCAAACAGCGTCCCCTTTTTTACACATAATGGCAAACAGCGTCCCCTTTTTACAAATTACAGAAGACACGTCCCCTTTTTTACACATTAAGGCAGACAGCGTCCCCTTTTTACACATTATGGCAGATAGCGTCCACCTTTTTACACATTAAGGCAGACAGACAGAATAGATAGATAGATAGATAGATAGATAGATAGATAGATAGATAGAGGGGAAGAAGTAGGAGGGAGGGGGACTCGGGAGCCGCAGCAGCACAATGTAATTGGTGGGGGCACTGCTGCAGCTGTCCCTCTCCTTCCACATAGGCTGGCGACTGCTGCTGTGATGAGAAAAGCGCATCCCAGCATTCACAGCAGTGGCCAGCCTATGTGGAAGGAGAGGAACAGCTGCAGCAGTGCCTCCACCAATCACACTGCGCTGCTGCAGCTCCCTCCTCCACCAACCTCCTCCTCCTTCCCCCCCATGAATGCTGCATCCCTGTGCTCTTCTCGGCAAGCGGCGGTGGCCAGCAGCACACAGCGTCAGGCGGCATGTAATAAGTCAGTTTGACTCATTACATGCTGTGCTGGCTTTGGGCCCCTTGACAGTGGTGGCCCCAGTGCAAGGCACCGCTTGCACTGGTGGTAGTTCCGCCACTGAGCAGTTATAATCTTTTATATCATGTACAAATGAAAATAAATATTAATTCTATAATATGACCAGAAAAGCATAGACAAAAGTGCTGAAGATAGCACTCTCAGGGCCAGATCTTTTAAGCATGAAGAAGTGATAAAGCAGTGATAAGTGGAAGGTGATAATGCAGCAGCCAATGAGCTCCTAATGGTCAATTTACATATTGGAGCTGATTGGCTGGTGTGTTATCACCTTGCACTTATCACTGCTTTATCACTTCTCCAGATTTAATACATCTGCCCCTCAGCTTCAAAAGAGAGTTCTTAAGCAGGCATCAAAAAATGCTGTCTAGTGTTGAATGCTGCCATCATCATCATCATCACTTTGTATTTGTACACACCCTCAGAGACCCTAAAGTGATACAGGTACTGACAGACATATGAATCTCTACTGCAAGCACAATTTTGTAAAAGATAAACTGTTCAGCACCCCTAGTTGTAGGAGGATAATCAATAATTTTATCCTGACAGGTAAATTAACTTTGCTACTTTCAATTGTTCCTGATTCAGTAATGCCATTTCACACATTAGTCTCTTTTTTGAATAAGGGGGCATGAAACTGGAGGCATCGCTATAATATCAGCCATGAGTCTCAGCCATGAGTGAGTTATTGCTAGAACTATTGCTTCTGTGCTTTGTAACTAATTGCATAGTGAAAATGTCACAACCGTAGTGACATGAGTCTTCTTAGTTCTGTCTTTGATGTTACATAGGGGATTGAAGCAGTCTTTCCCCTTATTGCTAATTCATCATCATGGATGGGTGCTTAGATGGTTGCCTGGAGTTTTCAGATTGGCCTTGATGATTCTGTCCCTAAGCCTAAGGGAAGAACATAGTGAAAGTGGCACACACTAGGTATCACCACTGTCATGCTTGAATTATTTGAACTACCACATTGTGGGGTGATGTCTAATTCTGAGATTGTCACATGTCTCACCTGCAGTACACTAATATGATGAGGCACCTTGAGGTCTTTGCTGTTAGAGAATAGTTTAGTCAGCATCTGTCAGGCACACCTAAGAATGATCTCCTTACCTGCAAATTGTTACATTAGGTGCTGTCTATGGCATCCTTGTGGTGAAAATGGCCTTTGACCTGTGCGTGAGAAACACAAAGGTTTCTCCCACATAGTTACCATCGACACCATCGTGGACATCATAGGGCCAGAGAGGGATGGAAAGTAGACACAATGGGCCTAATTCAACATTGATTGTAAAAGAAAAATCATTCTCTAATGGGCAAAACCATGTGCACTGCAGGCGAGGCAACTATAACACATGCAGAGAGAGTGAGATTTGGGTGGGTTATATTGTTTTTGTGCAGGGTAGATACTGGCTGATTTATTTTTACACTGCAATTTAGATTTCAGTTTGAACACACCCCACCCAAATCTAACTCTCTCTGCACATGTTATATTTTCCCCACCTGCAGTGAACATGGTTTTGCCCATTAGAGAAAGACTTTGATTTTGTGATCCATGCTGAATTAGGCTTAATGTTGCTTTTTGTGTATGGAATGATGTGTGATGTCATACATGTACTGGAACTGACAGGTTGATACATCTACATGGTGCTATCTTTTATTGTCTTTCAACAATCAATAGTTGTAACAGTGTGTTAGCCAAAATCCAGTAGGCCAAATAATGATAATCAGTGTTAGTTATAGTAAGTTTGTTTCACCAACCTGCTCCTGTCTATATGTTACCGTCTGCTATGTATCTTGCAACTGAGTGTATTGTGGTTGGAATTTAAATATGTATGAAGGATTAACTGTATGTACTGTAGTTGTAGGAACCTGTAGAAATTGGGGAATCTTGATGGAGGCTGCAGCCTTATGTGTTTTGATCAAAATATGAACAAAGCTTACTTTTATTTGTTGGATGCAAACAGAATTGCGGCAAATAGTTAAAACACCTGCAATATATTGTTTTTTTGTTTTGTATTAATTTATGGTATTAGTATTGACAAGCAGCTGGTACTGTGCCATGTATAAGATGGGTAAAAGTGAGTGTGGAGTATATTTATTTCCTGTTTTTAATACAACTTTTTATTACTGTGGTCATGGCTGCTGTCAATCAAGGCTCTGTAAGGTCTATTATAATAAGTACTATGTAGTTCTAGTAAGTCTATTTCACCAAATAAATTACCAGATTTATTTATCACTCTCCCAGCCTCAGCTCCTAACTGTAATTTTTCATACCCAGCCTGTAACATGGCTGTTAGGAGCTGATTGGCTGGTACCTTATCACTGTAGTATTTATCACGCTCCATGGTTTGATAAATGAGCCCCCAAGAATGAAATGCTATAAATCTGTCCTGCAGTTACTGTGTCTATGCTGGGCTTAATTGGTAGTCCAAAGGTTCTCAAACATGATCCTCAAGGCACCACAAAGGTCCAGGTTTTAAGTTTTTGCATGCTTGGTCACAGGAGAATTAATCAGCACAAACAATCTGTGCTGAGACATGGATATACCTAAAAAGTAGACCATTGGGGTGCCTTGAGGTCCGCGTTTGAGAACCTCTGTGGTAGTGCTAAACAGGTTCACAGCACTGTGTAAACAGTCTGAGAAAGTACTGATGACTACAAAGTACAACTGACAATCCCTTATAGGATTGTTAAGACAATTACTATAGTAGTTAAGGGACAGTGCAGACCTCAGATTGAACAATAAGGTGTCTATTCATGAAGCAGTGAAAAGAGTGGAGAAGTGAGCCTGTGGAGAAGTTGCCCATGGCATCCAATAAGCATTGAAGTAACATTTATAATTTGCATACTATACAATTGTATGGAGCAGCTTATTGGTTGCCATGGGAAACTTCTCCGCAGGCTCATTTCTCCACTCTTCACTGCTTCTGAATAGACCCCCTAAGTACGGATGTTCATGGGCTAAACAGAATAATCAGTATTAATTATCCAGGTGCACCAAATCAAAAATGGTAAATTGTATGAAATTAAGCTGCTGTACTTAATAGTTTTGCATTCTACTCATATCACTACTCTTACTCCAGCCAGACAACAAAGCCAGAATAATTAACAACAGTTTCATCATCACAGCTATATTTAAAGACTATAAATTCAAAGACATGTAAATTTGTGAATACAGCTTGAGCTGTCTTTTCTGTAGAATGAAACAGCAAATGCAGGACTAGAAGAATGTATTGATGAAAATTCGCACCTCTATAAAAATGGTCTGTAATACTGCGAAAATCAATTTCTGTGAGATTTTGACGCAACATTGCTCATTTCTAGTTATATGTACTATAGCTTGGGTGAAAATTGCTTTTCTGCACTGATTTGATGTGGAAATTGCTCCTACACTGAGCAATAAAACAATAGAAAAGGCTCCAGAAACCAAACGATTTGTAGATTTATTAGTGCAATGAGAAGCATTCACCATCGAACATGACTTTTAATGCTTATTCTGTAATTAATGCAGTTCATTACATTTGGCAAAAAAAAAATCATACTTTAACATTTATTTCATGTACACTTTAAGTAGAGCCTTTTTGTGTTCTATAAATCAGCATTCAAAGGCAGATAAAAAGCACATTATCTGCCATTTTTCTGCCATTGATTATGCAGAAAGTAAAATTCTCCTCCATTTGCCTGCTCAACATGATATCACACCTTACGATGTACGAAATTTACTTTTAATATTAGAACAGGAAGAATAGTAAGAACTGCAGCATGATAAAGATGAGCACATATTTCATATTTGAAATGTTTAACATTATCACTGCAGAAGATGGAATATATTATCTTATGATCTGTAATCAAATGGTAACTCATATATTTACACATTTCTGCCAAGCTAAAATTACTACATTTACTACATCTTATCTGAGAGAACTGCTAAGGTGTATATAATATAAAAACCTAAATGCACATTTTCATCACATTTAGATTTTTGTTGCTTTAGTACGTTCTCCTGTGTAGCAACTAATAATTCTGTCACCTTCCATGGAAAATTAAGAGGAACATAGCTGTAATAGGTTCCCATAAAGAAGTCAGGCACATTAATATCTTGTCTGCAACCACGAAATGTTCTTGCAGGTTCCTCTACATTAACTCTTTCCAAAGTACAATTTTTTCATAAAATATAAATGTATGGACTTTTTTCATAGATCCATGACTCGTGAGCATAAAAAAGCTGAAATATTTAAAACTGTGTCAAGATCAATTAAAGGGGATGACATCCTTTTGGCAATCCTTCCTACTTAAAGTCATGTCCAATGTATTAGTTTGGTTGGATGACCACTATCTTAGGGGGGATTTAATTACAGTTGAAGGGTGCCAATTGCAGTCGCTGCAGCATTTAAATGTCGGTAATGGCTCCCCATCTCGCACCCTTCACTCACCCGGCCAAATTCTGAATATAAACAAAAGTGTTCATTACCCCATAGGCAGGCCAGCGACAAGGGGAGTCGATACCCTATGGGCAGGGCTGGCAACAGAAATCTTGGGGATCAGTACAGTGATATATCTAGGGCCCCCTCAGATAGATAGATCGATAGATAGATAGATAGATAGATAGATAGATAGATAGATAGATAGATAGATAGATATGTATATATGTATATATAAAGCATAATGGAATTGGCTGCGCTATATAAGAAACTGTTAACAAATATATATTTATGTATTAATTTATCTACACACATATTTAAATATGTATATCTCTCCTCCCTCCCCACAAACACCACATTCTGTCTCTCCCCAATGAATCCAAGCTGGAATCCCAGCTCCCCAACTCCATTCCAAAGACCTGTATCCCCTCACCAAACCACTCTTACCCCAAGGAGAGACTCACCTGTGCTGCATTCCCCAGTATCCAGACCCTAACACTGCACAGCAGGTACCATGCAGCCCTCACTCCCCACCAGAAGAGGCTGGTGTAGAGCATGGGAATCCTGGTCAGCAGAGCTGATGCCATGTCCAATAACTGACTGCAACTGAGCTGGACCTGGATGAGCGGGTGCACACTCATGCCGCATAGTCACTATGTGTGGGAGGCTCCTGTAACTATGAGGAAGTGCCCACACTGCTTACAGCTCGCTGCCCTATTTGGACAAGATGGCTCACATCAACTAAGTGGTGTATCCTTGGGGCATGATACAGGTGTCCCCTTTGACCACCCCATTACCTATTGGGTATTGAACACTTTTGTACAAGACTTTGCTGGCGTAGTGTGGTGGGGGCTGCCGTGCTGATTTGGCTGGACGAGATCATTTGTCGACAACTGAATTCCCCTTTAGACTCTTGCTGGATCTCTCAACAATGGTGCAATGTTCTATGTTTAAAAGTTTAAAAGTTTAAAAGAAAAAGTTTTTATTTGACATAAGTCAAAAAAGTAAAATTACAGGTAATTACAATTTGACCTTATTCGTCGGGCAAAGGATGGGGGCATCGGGAGATATGGTTAGAAAATCTCCAAGTACAAGAAGGTAGTCCGGAATCCCCTCTGTAAACGAATACCCCCAAAGAATACCTTAAAATGGTCAAAAAACCTGTTTAAAAGTGTGAATCCACGCTCAGCATGCACCAACGCCGTTTCAACCGTGTCGGTCTTGAAAAAGACCGACACGGTTGAAACGGCGTTGGTGCATGTACTTGGAGATTTTCTAACCATATCTCCCGATGCCCCCATCCTTTGCCCGACGAATAAGGTCAAATTGTAATTACCTGTAATTTTACTTTTTTGACTTATGTCAAATAAAAACTTTTTCTTTTAAACTCACTTCGTTGGACCATTCTTAAAGACTTCTAAAGATACCTTTATATGTGGAGAACATCTACTGGACATGTGAGTGAGGTACGCTGTACCTAAAATTATTCGATCGAATAAAGATACCGCTATATGTTTGTCCCTACTTTATACTATGTGAGTTTCGGTACGTCTTGAACTCTGAGAATATTGGTGGCGAGAATCTATCCTTTCTACTATCAAGCCCCTTATTCACCAGGGCCTCATTTTCTGGACACCATTTATTAAGACTTTTCCTCATTAATTGTACTACACATTGGTTTTTTCTTAAATTCTTGTTTTCACATATCAATTGAGGACTTTCTGAGGATTTATATCATAGACGGACAACTGATTGAGAACATCTAGAAGAATCCATAAGTATTGTTGCAACCACTATTATTACATTCATTTCATGTTTTTATCATTCATTTATTTTTTATGATGTTCATTATTTCCAAACTTTTCTCCTAAATTTTGGGCGCCCTTGATCATATTCCCTCACTCCTTTTTTCTCAAGTCTCTCAAGTAGTTTGGAGAGGCAAAATAGCTCAGAATTGGTATGGTATTTTGAGAGAGAGTTGGGGTCAAAATTTATTTTTTTCAGACTGGGAGTAATCACTGCATGCTTGAACAGTGAAGGAAATACACCAGTAGATAGAGAGAGATTACAGATGTTAGTTAAGGTTGGGATGAGCACAGGAGACTGAGATTTACTTACCTTCAGAGTAAAGAAGATTGTTGGGGACAAGGCTAGGTAAATGTTACTTTGTATCCAAAATGAGACCTGCAAATTACAGCATTTTGCCACAAGATGGCGGGACTCTGACTGTGGTCATTTGAGTGACAGGGTTTCTAAGTACTCAGAAGCTTCCCCCTCCACTGCTCAGAGTCTTTTCTTGATTCTAATCAGATACATTTGGATATTATGTTGTGACATTTTGTATTTTTATGTTACTTTTGAGTAAATGTATTAAGATTATTCTAATAGTTATAACATTTCTCTTTTGTGTTGTACACTCAGTATTTGATAATTTTATGTAGCAGTATGGTATGAAAATTGTTTTTAAACTGCTTGCCTATTTAATGTAATTCTTTCTTTTATATAATTTAATTGACCATGATCTTATGAAGGATCTTTTAAAACTGGGTTGATTTACAATATGCATTTGTCTGACATTTGCATTGAAGGCTGTATCTACTATATTATTCCATAGTGCTCTTCATTATAGAATAAAATAAAGGATCTTAAAGAAGCCATTGTTGCTTTATGTTACAAAACAAAATATCTCATTACATTGTGTAAAATCTTTGTATGTGGATTTTCATTTATTTATGTCCCTATTTATAAAATAAAGTACACTATGTGTAAGGTTTTATTTTTATGTTATAATAGTGTTTTTAGCAACACATATCTGGGACATGAAACTTCCCTTGTTTAAATTGAAAACAATGTGACATTCAAAACAAATTGGTAATGACTAGTGATGGGTTCTTTCCAGGAGCAGGTTGGGATGGAAAAACAGCCCGTGAAACCTTCATAGACAGCCCAATGGAAGAGGTGTGTGCTGAGAGGGGCGGAATCCCTCTGAGCCGGTTGTAGCCGCGGCCCTCCCCACATCCCCCACCACAGCTGCAACTCCACTGCAACAATGCCACAAAGTCCCTCCCAGTGCACTTAGTGCATCCGAATGCACAAGGAATGACTGCCCACAGATATACCGGCCTGACCCTGTCCCCCAATGTGAGCAACGCAGAGTCCCTGCACGTAACGACCCCCGGCAACATGTCAATATCACCACACACACACACACACACACACACACACACACACACCCTGTTCCCCCAGTCCGTTTACACCCACACACACAAAGCCTGTCCCTTTCAGCCACTATCACACACAAACTGTCCCCTCCAGTCACCACACACAAAAAAACCCTGTTCCCCCCAGTCCCTACACATATACACACACACACACAATTACCATAATCACTAGCACCCAGTATGGCCAGCAGCTCTATATGTATTTTTATTGCCAGTGACATTTTAGACCAGCCATTGTGTGTGTTGACCCAAAAAGACCAGTAATACAGATCAACATGTGCACATTATCGTTCAACTGTAGTAATTGAAATCCATAGGATTCATTCTTTTGGGTTTGATTAGTTCTAATGGACAGATATGTCCGTGCTTACAACATACGCGTGTTGCTGAATTGCGCATAGAGAAACATAAAAGGAATCCATCATTATTGAAATAAGCATTGTATTGAGGTAAATACACCATATTAGTTTATAATTAAAGTAATTGTACAAGATAACACAGTTACTTTTGGATGGAGGCATTTTTTTTAGTTATTTATTTCTTTATTTTTATTTCTCTGCCCTAAATAACATGCTGGACCAAAATCAAGCAAATGTATGCATAAAACAAATTCCACATGCTAGAGTATTTTCTCTGTGTATCAGTAATAATGTGAATTGCAAAATTATGTAGACTAATTCTCTACAATACCAAAAAGCATTATATTATTGAATGCCATTTCTGTGACAGTTATTGTGTGTAATTGTTTTAATATCTCAAGAGGATTCCATTATTCCATCATTATTCTATGGCATTGACCCGGATGAGTAGGTGTCAGTATCAAAGTCCCTCTTAATACAACTGAGGTCAAGAGTTGCTGATGATACAGTTTAGCTTAATTCAAGAACATATTAAAAGAGCACTTAGAATCAAATATGTGTGCATCTGCCAGCATGTGTAATTACGTGAGAACAGCACATGTTTTCATAGGAATTTCTATTATAAATTCTGACATTCAAATAGTCTTTCACATACTGGCATTAATAGCAGCTGAAGGACCTTCCAACATTTCCTATTTTAAAAACAAATCATTAATTGTTTAACTTAAAGCAAGACATTTACAAAAATTGTGGGGTACATTTAGAGTTGGACACAAGACCTGGTTTTAACTCTGCAATTTCTACAGCGGTCCCTCCAATTTGATCGCACACGCAGTCCCCATATAGTAGGTTTCTTTGCAGGCTGCTAAATTCTGATATGTACGAAGCGTCTTCAGATGGTGTTAGCCATTGCAGCTAATCTTTGGTACAAAAACGTAGCAAAGTAATTGCTTTAGCGACCGCTTTGCTTTTTACACATCACAGGAATGGGGTTCTATGACACAGTATGTATTTTTGGGAAACTCTGGCCCTATATGTGTTTTTGGGCAACTTGTCCTGATACATCATTTCTTATTACCACAGTATGTGATGATAAGAAATAATTATTATGAGGAGCTTTTTCAAATTAATGGTAATAAATATGCCCCTTTTTTGTATTCCTAATTTGATTTTCCTTGTACCTGGAAAGGTGAAGAGTAGAGGAGGGGAGTGGCATGTTTATGTACTGGAGCAATCTACTTACTGTATGGCTGCCAGGGCATACTTTGACCAGTAATGCAATGTGAAAAATGCAGATTTCTATCATTTATCTACTTATTACTCCAACTGATCACAGGAACTGGGAACAACCCTAAAACCTAATTCTGAGGAGAACACAATCACGATACTGGCTGCATCTTTTGCCGTAGTTACTGTACATCCAGTGGCGGCTCCAGAGCTGGGGTTACAGCGTAGACCAAAATTCAAACCACATCAAGAGCAACCACAAATGTTGCCAAACATCCCCATCTGGGACTCACTGGCAGTTGGTGAGGCTGCCTTATTTGAATTTTGGACTGTGCTGTAGCCCCACCCCTGGAGCAGCCACTGATTGCATCTATGTCTACTGACACCTCTGATTAGTAAAGAACTGAAATACCCACTTGCAGTTCCATCTGGTGTGCCTTTAGACTCACTATCGGTCACACCAACAAAACATGCAGCATCTCTGTGGCAGGTGCAGGCACTCCATCTGAGTATGACCTCCTCCTATGTGAGTGTCTGTGCTGATACATCCACATTGTAATTCAATAGCTCTAGGTGTTAAAGCATGGAGCTAGAAGCCCACAGTAAGCACTGCAGGTAATTGAATCCAGCCCTGAATGATAAATATTGGAAGATACAGATGTTTCACATACATATCCTTGTATGCCAGACACCAGTTTGCTATCCAAGGCAGCAATGATATCATGCATTATACTACACAACGCATAAAATGCATTTTGTTCAAAAGACTAACCCTGTGTATTTTGGTGGTCATTCCGAGTTGATCGCAGCCAGCAACTTTTTGCTGCTGCTGCTGCGATCAACTAGTCCACGCCTATGGGGGAGTGTATTTTAGCTTAGCAGGGCTGTGATTGCTTGTGCAGCCCTGCTAAGCTAAAAAAAATTAATGCAGAATAAGACTAGCCCTGGACATACTTACCCTGTGCGACGATCTCAGCGATGCTGGGGCCGGCTTTGATGTCAGACATCCGCCCTCCGTTCTCCTGGACATGCCTGCGTTTTCTTCACCACTCCCCGAAAATGGCAGGCAACGGTCTGGTGATGCCCAGATACGCCTTATTTCTGTCAATCTTCTTGCGGTCGCCTTTGCGACCGCTTTCTTCTCTGTCTGCGATGTAACCCGGAGACCCCCGTCGCTGGGCAACGACGTGCATGCGCAGTGCGGCCGCTGCGCATGCGCATTGCAGACCCATTTGCACCTCAGCGACAAACCACTGCGTGCAAACGGGTCAGAATTACCCCCTTTGTTCAGAAGACGCCTGATTCTAAATCGTACACACTGCCGGTGATGGACGCACATGCGTACTGATTGTTAGCACACAGAGTCGCAGTGCTGATTCAGATACACAAGTGGCAATTGCCTGCCGTAAATTACAACAGGTGAAAAAGGGTGGTAGCCTCTGACTTTAACGCCTAAAGGCTATTCAATGCCAGACCCTTTTCACTCAAGCACCTTGTTATCAAAGTTAATGGTTATTATCAAACAGAATCCATGAAAAGTTCAGGGATTCGAGTTTTAATTGGTTGCAGCACCTATTAAGTCCATAGTTATTGGGGAATTTTTTTCTTGTATGTTCAGACGTGTAAAAAAATTCCTGATATGTGCTGCCATCGGCTCACTTCAGGGCTAAATGAATAGTCCCCGGGATCAGTTAGCCTTTGGTAAGTTACTGCGACTAACTGAATTTCCCCCACAAGGTCTAAACTGTATTAGAAATGTACTGCCTATTCCTGGGCAGTGGCATTATCAGAGTTTTGTGTGTTTCACTGAAAGTGGTTGCATTCAAAGAAGCTGCATCACACACATTAGATGCAAATCTGCACCTAGCATAGGGTTGGTGCACGTTTTGATGATGTTATTGATGGTTGCATCTATAAACGCACCAAGCATTACTTGATCAACTAAAGATGCTCAAAGAAGGGCTTTGTAGTAGCATTTGCGTACAAAGACGCAGCGGCTGAATCAGTCCAACATAGGATGAGGGGAACTATTTTATACTGCACTTCACTTTTTTCAAGAAGATAGTATCTTAAGAACTGTACATTACATTGATTTTAAAGTTAGGTTATTAAAAAAATGCAAAATAGATGACTGTTGGTTCACTTTAAGTATGAAACTAGAGGTAATAATATTAGTTACTATGACTCGGAGGTGGATGTAAAGTGCTGATTTTTGTGCAGCTGAGTGATTATGGTTGAACTGCGCATGTATCTGAGTCGCACTGCGCATGCATTCCAATGGTCTTGTGACATCACTAACAGTGGGTGCAATATGATTGACACTCAGTGAGCAGTTGTGGTAGGTGGTGAGTCAAACACAGGCATGTTGCCACCATTTGTCGGGCATGTCTAAGCCTGCGACTGCCTTGTCATATGGAGGTTTAGTAGTGATTGACATTATGAGCAACCCTGTGGTCCGATTTGTGATTGAGGGTGCAACTTTGTACACAAGTGGCAGAACGGAGATGCTGGTGGCCCTCTCTGTACAAATAGGAGCAGCTGCGTCATTAGCATATTTGAACAGATCTGCTGCATGCAAATAGACAGTTATGAATGCAAGTCCGTCCACCTCTTAATCAGGCCGTACAGTTTGTTACATTAATGCGGAAGATCTCTGGCTACTTTTCAAACAACATTTTTACATTCAGCAACAGAAAAGAGTTTATTTCCAAAAGACAGCGGCAAAGTATGTGATAAAAATTTGCAAATTAACATCTATTTGTGAGTATTAAAAATGAGCTATGAGGAAGTTTGGGCAAATCTAATTTTACAGCAGAACATGTCACTTTGTAGAAGTGCATGCTTTCTAGTCTGCACACAGTATCTGTATATACTGCATTTCCTTAGAACTGGGGTGACAACTGAGTCATTGTGCTCTGTTGTGTACTTGGTGCATGATACAGTAGAAGACAAGGCAGGGGAAAATTAAATGGTGGCATTCAGGGGATACGGACTATATGATTAGTCCAAATATATGTTGATTACCTAGGGCCTGATTGAGAGATGCACAGTCCAGGACATGCTCTGAAGCTTTCCACCTGTTGCAGAGTGGGTACAGTATACCGACAATGGGTCATCAACACTTCAGCTGGGTACAAACTGGAGTGATGTGTACCCAGATGATATGGCAGCTGATGGGCCAACATATTGTATCCATGGTACACATCAGAATGATATAATGAAGGATGGAATAATCCCTAGTTCCATACTTCAATACACTGCATGGTGCAGCATGTGATATCATCCACCTGGACGGGCAGCACGGCTGACCAGAAGATATCGCTAACGACTGTGGAAGCACCCAGAATGACTATTTAATTTGGCTGGAAACAACATATTGGACCAATACCGCTCCAGTGTGTACCCAGCTATAGGTAAGTATTTTGAGAATATGTTGTGGCAATTCAAAGTAGAACATATGCAGAGATCTGTCTTTTGCACAAAGGATAGGGCTAATTAAATTGTACAGATGGGTCCTCATACACCTCAATCTGCCATATGATGTCAGACACTCAGAGAGACTGAGCCATTCCAAGAGATGTAGAGCATCATATTTACATCACAGTTGCAGTTAAACACCACTTAAGTGTACTAGAGACAATGAGCTGCAACTGTAACTGCACAGGAAATAGACCCTAATGTATTAAGCCTTCAAAAGTGATAATGCGGAGACTGATAAAAAGTGATAAAGTACCAGCCAATCAGTTTCCTAACTGCCATGTTACAGGAGGTGTTTAAAAACTGACAGTTAGGAGCTGATTGGCTGGTACTTTATTTCTCTTTGTCTCCACTTTATCACTTTTTAAGGCTTAATAAATTTCGACCTTAGTTCTAAACATGTTCAAAGTCATGGATGAAGTACAACAAAACTAGGGGATTCATTTAGGAAATGTTGGGCTGTAACACTTCTGAGGATGTTTACTACCGATATTTAAAATGATAATGCTTTTACTAGCTTGCTTGTAAAAGCATTGCTCTTTTAAAACTCTGGAATAAACATGCTCAGAAATAAAGGGTTTTACAACCGGACTCTTTATAAATAAAACCCTTGGTGTGAGAAAGAGCTGTGCCCGCTGCATTGTAACACTTTGTATACAGATTCAGCCTCAGTTGCACACAGATATAAAATGTTACACAACAAATTGAGCGGTGTAATCTAGAAAAGCAGTTTTGTCATTTTGAATTGTTTCATTTTTGTGAATAAGATGCACATTCTGAGCAAAAAAGATGCTTGGCGCTAGTAGAACTGAGTCGCACAGGACCTGGTGCTGCAAGAGGGGCCGTTCGGCACATCTGCAACTACAGTGTACGAGGACACATCTGTATGCTGATAGTAATAATGGCTACTTTCACAAGTGAATGGAAAAGATTGGTGCAGCCTAATAGATGAATCCTGTACTTCTGTACACACAATGCGGCTGTTTTGTGTGCAATGCTGTATCAGCCATGTAAAGCCTTCTGTATTTCCGCAATAAGAACATGCAAATTTCCACCATAACAATTCTACTTCTACCATTACAAACTTAAACACCTCTTCCATCATAACAACATGCAAATTCCAGAATTAAGCAAATATTGCATAGAACAATTCTGAACATTTTGTTCATCCCTAGTACATACTGTATGAATTTTCACAAATAAACCAAGATTTCATTAGGCCATCAGCATTCTGTATTTGTACATTATTGCAATGCATAAGAGCCATGCCAGTATAAAAGTAAAATGTGAAAACTTAAATTGAGCAATTTTCATGTCACATTTAAAATCTAGCCACAAACTCAGTACTAGCAATGTAACTGCTATTTATTCCATTGCTAATGTCATTGGTAGCAATATAAAGTCTTTTGTTTCCTATAGTGCTTTATATAATGGTACATCACCTAATAATCACCCCTAGTACTGTCACAGTGACAGTCCCATTGACAATTTCTTATGTATGTTAAATGACAACATACTGCAGTATTCATGAATACGCCAAATAGCTTCCTGAGAATGTGCGAGCAAGTCTTACTTAGTATTTTCAAATTTAATTGGAATGAACTCTACAAAGAAAGTGCTAAGGTGAGTGCATTGCTCATTTATATCCCATGAAAAAAACATGCAAACATAAAATCAAAGAATTCAATATTTAGTTTAAATTAAAATGTGTGCATTCGTAAACTAGCATTATTTGCTTAAGGGCAGTGTGCTCTACTTGACTTAAATTAAGCATAGTTATTAATCTTCATTAAAAAAGTGCTCATTTTAAATTATTTATATTTTGAAATTGCTTTTCCCTGTATTCTGAGAATTATGCAGATTCTAAGAGAATATCTTTATTAAAAGTAGTTAAGCTATAACTTGCAAATTAAGGATTTTAAAATACAACATTGTGATTTTTTTTAATTCAGATAAAAATATGCAGAAAAATCATAACTTTTATATTGGTGACTTTCTAACACAAAAAAGGAGAAGGTCAATTTGAGAATAATATTGCAGCTAAAACTAACAGTTTTCTTTTAAAATGTATCTTTGTGAAGCTGTGATTTTTCCACAATGAATCTATTAACACATCTTACCCTAATACAATAATATCTCTATAGTTTATAAGTCGGAGTGACATCAAAGGGGTAATGTGTTCTACAAGACATCTACACTCGATGTCAATACTGGAGCTTGTAAATGATTAACAGAGTGAATGTTTTAAATGAAAAATTGCATTTGTTCTTTTTCCTTTATTTTAAGACAATGACATACTTACTATGACCCAGAAATAAAGTAAAGCAGAGCACACTGTGATAGTTGAAGTTCTCAAGACACAAATATTAGAGGCAAAGTAATAACACAAGGGAATCATTGCCTAAGATACAAATAAATCAAGTCTAGCACAAAATTCAGAAAACAAAGCTGGTTTAAAATGTCTTAGAACTACTTTATCAGAAAAGTTATACTATGGGCCTGATTAAGAGATGGACCTTGGATGTCTTTGGACACAGCAACAATGAGAAAATATTGTAATGCTGCAGGAGACGTCATGGTCTGAGGATAAAAGACGCCCCCTGACAGCATCACAGATCCGTGAGCTGTGTCCAAAGATGCACCATCGGATCATCAATGTGACCATCGACTTACTCAAATGGACCGGCAGAACTGCTCAGCTGGGGGCCAAGGAGTCTGCATTGGAAGATGCAGACCCTGGCCTGGTCACACTTACAAATCAGGGGTGACATGCCCCCATTTTTAAAAATGCTTCCCATTGCCACTCCAATCCTGCCCAAAAATGGTCACAGCATGTCAATTATGATGCGGCTTTGGGGCACTCTGTACAAGCTCGCAGTACCCACTTTATACATGTGTAGAATGAGTACTGTGAATGCCCATCCACCCCCACCCCCATCAGACTTGTATGTAAAGTCTGAATGAGGCCCTATAATAAGGGTTCAAACCTTGTCCAACTACTTGTTACTTCCAGTATGATTACAATAATCATGTTGTTCTGATTAGACATGACTGCCAAACTGCAACGTGTTTTATGTTTATAATGATTTATTCTCATTTTCAGGATTTATTTAGGTATTTAGTTTATTTAGATGTCCTTCTCCTCCTTAAAACTGCTCCTGATATAATTTTTGTTACTGACAGTCAGGTGCTTACAATTGGCATAGCTAAATCAGGACCGGGAGAGACACTTGTCAAGTGTGATATAAAGGCAATCTTCCTATGAGAACACCAGAATGGAGCAGCTATTAATGGCCATGATTATCTTTATAGCAGTAGCTGCTGAGGATTCTGGGCCTGATTCAGAGGTGTACACCAATCACGTTACTGCTGGGTTTTCATATGCAGCCGATTTGTGAAGATATGCAAATGTCACAGGTGCTGTCTTTTGTACAGAGAAACCTACTGCCCGCTTCTCATATTGCATACTACAAACAATCAGCATCACACAAACACCGGTAACACTATCGGACATCTCAGTATCCCTATGATTAGTCAGACTGTCCATTGCTAAGGCATCAGGGTCAGCAAAACTAACTTTTAACTAATTATAGCTAAAATAAATCAATAATAAGAGGGTTAGAATATAGGGTACATACATAATGTTGTTGATGTTTGATATGTCTTATTCACTTAATAATTTTTACAGTAATAAAATCTAACTTTGGAAATCAGAGTCAGTTTTGCTATTCATTTGATAAAAGGGCATGCACCAGGTCCATTTACAAAAACATGTTTTAGTAATACTTTTATGGCATACATACTGTAGATAGACAGATGTACTATGATTTGCAAAATTATTACTTGTTGCCAGACAATAACAACAGTTTATGGTCAGAACAGAATTTAGCTTTCAATTCCAATTGTTTATTTCCTCTGTAGACTTTTTATGTATTTTCCCTATGCTCTATACTAATAAAGTAAACCTTTCATCTGTAATTTTTGTTAATGTGTGTGCTGAGACTATCTAAATTAGAACATACTGTACACTATCAGTTCACTAGCCCCAAATGACATTAGTGGAGCATGGTTCAACTTAGAATCCTCTTGTTAGAATCCTCATTTTGACAAGAAACAATGTTACAGTTACCTATATTTCCCTAAACAAATTCCCTAAAAGATTGCATATTATTAACTTTGTTGATTATAGTAATGCATTTGCTTCCACAATCTTTCCACACCAGATTTATATGTGCTCATGGCTCTTACCATTCCAATCTTGCTTACACATGAACAAACAAGAATTGGTTGGCCAGATAACTATAGGTTTCATTGGCTGTTAAATTTAAAAATGTCTGGAATATAAATGATTCAGCAGTACATTAAACTGGTTAATATGTAGCAAGATGTATCACAACGGGATATGGTCTGAAGATCGACAGTGTCTAGGTCAACAATGTTTTGGTCAATCACTAATGGTTGACAGTCACTAGGTTGACATGTTTTCAAGGTCGACAGAGTTTCTAGGTTGACATGTTCTAGGTCGACAGGTCAAAAGGTCGATATTACTTTTTCAATTTTTTTTTTCAAACCTTTTCATACTAAATGATCCACGCGGACTACGATTGAGAATAGTAACATGTACCGAATGCAGCGGTAGCGGAGTGAGGCACTTTGCCCGAAGCATGGCGAGCAAAGCGTGCCATGCGAGGGGACACAGTGCACTAATTGGGCTTCCCGGTCACTGTACGGCGAAAACTATACCAACACAACATAAAAAACTAATGTCGAACTTTTGACCTGTCGACCTAGAACATGTCGACCTAGAAACCCTGTCAACCTGCAAACCCTGTTGACCTAGTGACTGTCAACCTATAGTGGTTGACCCAAACATTGTCGACCTAGACACTGTCGTTCCAATGATCCACACCCATCACAACAGAGCAATACCAAATCCTGAAATATCTAATGCCCAGTTTACATTAAATAGAATTCCTTCAAAGTCATTGAGGTAATTAATGATGCTCAAAGCTCTATAACCTATTATCTTCTGATGTACTTTGCACTATTTGATTCCAATCTCTGGCTTAGGGGGTAATTCCAAGTTGATCGCAGCAGGAAATTTTTTAGCAATTGGGCAAAACCATGTGCACTGCAGGGGGGGGGCAGATATAACATTTGCAGAGAGAGTTAGATTTGGGTTGGTTATTTTGTTTCTGTGCAGGGCAAATACTGGCTGCTTTATTATTACACTGCAATTTAGATTGCAGATTGATCTCACCACACCCAAATCTATCTCTCTCTGCACATGGTTTTGCCCAACTGCTAAAAAAATTCCTGCTGCGATCAACTTGGAATTACCCCCTTAGTGCATTAATTTCCCTCTTATATCCTGTCACATGCTCCATACTTCCCCTAATTTAAATTAGTGGATAGATCTTCTACTACAAATCCATACTTATCTACTTGTCCAGGATATTTGGAAGACTATTACATTTTGACTGTTTGAACTTCCAAGAGAGTAGACCAATTAGCTGCACGAAGTGAAGTGGGCAGTCTGGGGCCTTGATGACAGCTTTTCAATGCATCATCATGGCTTTGCCCACAAAAAGCAGAGAATACAATAAAACAATGGAGGTTGGATTGGAGGCAGTGATGATGAGATCACAGAGTCACATTCTCACACTTCCGCCCTGGTTGTCTCATACGGGAGTCACTGAAAATGAGCAAGTATGTGCCAAAACTTTTCTAAGACAATTTTAAGGACTTTCAGGATAAACTGGGTGGTGAAAAAACAATGTATACCCTATTTGGATTAAAAGGGAACCACCTCCTTGCTTGCCAGTCCTGTCCCTTAATCAATTCAGATGATTATGGAAAAACCATAACAAATCTTCACAAGCCAATCAGGAAACCCATTGTGTATTTTCACATACTGTACATAAAAAGTGAATAAAGTACACTGAGTGAACAGGTGAGTACTATAGTCCCCAGTAGTCTCACAGTCAATGCTGTAAAGCCACGCAAGACATATAACTACATGTACCAAGAACAGACACCTTAAAAATATATTTTCTATTTTCTATAGTATTTTAATATTTTTCTTCCCAAAATAGGTGTACAAGCATTTAGTAAAGTAATTTCACTTCACCCAACTCCATTCAGGAGAATGTAAGCAAACTTTGTCATCTTACCTCTTAAACCCATGCACTTTGTTGGAAAGTAGGCACACCAGTTCAAATTAAGTCCTGTCTTATGACCAAATTCTGCACCAGTTTATATGTGTTCAAGCCAACATATCTGAAGAGTTCTGGTAAAAAAAAATTGCACTCACCCCACTGCCGGCATACTGGCGGCCGGGATGCCGCTGTCAGAATATTGCCGGCCGACATCCCGGACACCAGTAAATCATACTGAATCTGGGAACCATAAAGAGTATTTGAGAAGAGAAATGGAAAATGTGTACTTCATTATGGGTGGCCAAATAATGAATGTCGGCAGTTTGTTGAATTTTTATTTTTATATTTGGCAATATGTGTATTCAAACAGGATTTATAAGTGAATGTTAACATTCTTTTTGTTTGGAAACTTCCATCTTATGTAATGAATCAAATGAACATCAAGATGTAATTTAATAGAGAGACAACAAATGTAAAAAACAAACAAACTGGCTTAGAAGTGCTTGTTGCAGTGCAACCCCATCAGAGGTGTAGCCAAACTTTGTAGGTTCCATAGAATATTGAAGGGGCCCCTCCCCAATGATTTTAGAGAGATACTTGTCTCCACAGTGGATGTTCATTTTATGCCCCAGAATTTTTCCTTAGTTCATTTTATGCACCCTACAGTAATAGTGCCCTAGTTCATTTTATGCCCCATAGTAGTGCACTAGTTTATTTTATGCCCCATAGTAGTGCACTAGTTCATTTTATGCCCCATAGTAGTGCACTTGTTCATTTTATGCCCCATAGTAGTGCCCTAGTTCATTTTATGCCCCATAGTAGTGCACTTGTTCATTTTATGCCCCATAGTAGTGCACTAGTTTATTTTATGCCCCATAGTAGTGCACTAGTTCATTTTATGCCCCATAGCAGTGCACTAGTTCATTTTATGCCCCATAGTAGTGCACTAGTTCATTTTATGCCCCTTGAAGAACTCTACTTCACATTATACCACAGATTAACACCAGTATATGTTATACCACATTGTCTTTCTCCCAGTTCACAATGGCGGTCATTCCGACCCGATCACTCACTGCAGTTTCTCGCAGCGCAGCGATCAGATCGGAATTGCGCATGCACCAGCGCCACACTGCACCGGCGCTTGCCAGCCGTCATTGCTTAGCGATCGCCTCTGAGGCAGAGGCGGTCGCTGGGTGGGAGGGGGCTGGATGGCGGCATTAATCCACCATTTAGGGGGCGCAGTCCAGCCAACGCAGGCATGGCCAGACCATTGGGGAGTGGGCTGCGGTGGCTGCATGATGTCACACGCAGCCACTGTGGGCCGGAGTGCGACGAGTAGCTCCCGGCCAGCACACTAAAGCTGCGCTGGTCGGGAGCTACTCTTGAATTGCAAAAGCATCGCCGCTGTGCAATGCATTTGCACTTCTGGGGGGGTGGCACTGACATGCGGGGTGGACTAGCCCTGTGCTGGGCGTCCCCCCGCATGTCAGTGTGAATGATCGTAGCTGTGCTAAATTTAGCACAGCTACAATCAACTCGGAATGACCCCCCATATACCACACAGTGCCTCCAGTTCACATTATGCAACAGAAGAGGCGGGACCAACCACCTCCTACCTGAGGAAATACTTCTTAATGCAGGTCATTTCATTCTGAGTGGAGATCTTTTTAATTTAAGGACACTTTCCCTTTCTGGACAATCATAAGCTCAGAACCCCAATGCTTCACAAGACAGAATTGTGGGAGGTGGATCATATCAGTGTAGAGCTTTACTGATGATTCCCCCTTTTTGGGGAGAGGCAATGGGCCGGACCCAATAACTTTTAGGCAATATCAGGAACTTGGTAGACTATATGAGTTGATTCTGGGGCCCCATTGCAATGGCACTCCCTACACCCACTATAGTTATGCCCATGCTAACAGTTAACTATGCTGTTTGGAGGACTCCATAAAAATAGAACAGTATATGTCTACAGACATAAAACTGCATTTGAAGATATAACAATAAACCACATGAAATAATTAATTTTAAGAAAAAACGTATACAGTCTACAAAATCTATTAACACAGTAAATATGACTTTCCACACAAGAAGTAAGCCTCTCGGATCTATTTTATTAACAATGTCTTTTTGAATTTATTTTCAAGAATTATATTTTTTATCCCAAGGCAATACATACAAGCTGTAAAATAGGAGCACACATAGATAAATTCATACCAAACAATGATATATTGTATGAAAGCAAATAACAGCAAACAAAAATAACAGTTGGAAGTAGCAGAAAAAGCAAACCTAGTGAAGAAAATATAGCTCTTAAAACACTATAATTCACATTACCCAGTTCTTCTAATCTCATTCCTGAAGAGTTGATCTTGTAGCTCCTGTGGCTGTTCTAATCCAAAAAATGATTGTAAACAGTGAGCTTAAACTAAGAGGTTATACACTCCTTCTAGATTCAGCAGTAAAATCCTATTACTCCCAATACTTGACAGCCAACCCCATATTTCCTTGCCTATACCATTTTTTATCTTGTTATTATAAAACTCATTCAGAACACACTGGAAACAGGTGTTTCTTCATTAAAGGCTTAATTTATTTCATCAGAAACTGTACATATGATAGCTTCAAATCACTATATGGGTTTTATTGATTGTTAATTAACAAAACAACATCTATTTATTATAATTAAGTGGGTAAGGATTCTTGGAACATTATTACTTCTATTTTTCTGGTTTCATGTACAGTAATTATTATTTCACATACTTTAGAATGGAGCACAATTGTTGCTAATGTTTCACTAAAGAAATTTATATTTTTGACAAGTGAAAACAGTACAGCACTACATTTAAAATAAGTTTTAATATAATGTCCCACATATGGTTTAATATGCACAATACTACTGCACTGCAAGTAGGGAATATTGTTGCTTACACAACCAAACTGTGAAGGGTAAAAGTAGTTAAGGCTGGATATAGGGCCTAATTCAGAGTTGATCGCTCGCTGCCGGTTTTCGCAGCGAAGCAAACAGGTCACTACTGTGCATGCATATCAACCGCAATGCACAGGAGCATCGTACGTGTACAAAGCTGATCATTGCTGGGCGATGGATTTAATGAAGAATCCATTCACACAGCCGATCGCAAGGAAAAAGACAGGAAGAGGGTGTTTGTGGGTGGCAACTGACCGTTTTCAGGAAGTGTTTGGAAAAATGCAGACGTGTCCAAACGTTTGCAGGGCGTGTGTCTGACGTCAGTTCCGGGACCAAAAAGACTGAAGTGATCGCAAGGGCTGAGTAAGTCCAGAGCTACTTAGAAACTGCAAAATACTTGTTTGCCCAGCGCGGCTGCACACGCGTTCGCACACTTGCAAAGCGAAAATACACTCTGCTGCTAAAAGTAGCTAGCGAACAAACAACTCCGAATGAGGGCCTATGTGCACTGCAGGTGTGGCAGATATAATATTTGCAGAGAGAGTTAGATTTGGGTAGGGTGTGTTCAAACTGAAATCTAAATTGCAGTGTAAAAGTAAAGCAGCCAGTATTTACCCTGCACAGAAACAAAATAACCCATCCAAATCTAACTCTCTCTGCAAATGTTATATCTGCCACACCTGCAGTGTACATGGGGGGTCATTCCGACCCATTTGCACGCTGCAACTTTTTGCAGCTGTGCAAATGGGTCGTAACTGCGCCTGCACGCTGGCATCATTGCACAGGCGCATCGTTGCCCGGCATCAGCCATCACCAGGCAGCAATGAGGGAACCATAGAAAGCATTCGCAGTGGCAAACGCAAGAAGATTGACAGGACAAAGGCGGACCTGGGCGGCAACTCACCGTTTCTGAGGAGTGTCCGGAAAAACACAGTAGTGGATGGCTGTTGAAGAGGAGGGTTCCTGACGTCAGGTCAATGCCATATCATCGCAGTGGGTGAGTAACTCCAGAGCTGTGCAGAGACTGCTCAAACTTTTTGTTTGTGCAGCTCTCTGCACGACCGATTGCAGCCCTTCACAGCCCTAAAAATAGCCTGCGTACGTGCAGGTTGGAATGACCCCCATTGTTTTGCACAACTGCTAACAAATTTGCTGCTGTGATCAACTCTGAATTACCCCCATACACCTGAGTGACACACTGGCTGACCCACAATCTCGCCAACCTAGCAACCTATTTGATAAGCTATACACAGTTAGTGGTAAATTTACTAAGCTCCGTGTTTTTCCAAGTTGGCAAACATGGGAGTGTTTTGCCATTTTTCCAAACACAGTAATTTACCAAAAAACAAACACAGGTGTATTAGGACATTCAATCAAATACATCATCAGCCAAACGTGGATATAATTTCCAAAGACAACACAAAAACACTGAACTCGTTTCTGCAAACACACCTGAGCAAACTGATCAACACTCTGATCGTTATCATTTTCCATATCGATAAACAATTAGTTTGATTATTTTTGAAAATTACTGACAAGTTACTGTAGATTCTCCAGTTATATTTATGTGAAGTTGTGAACAAATGTAGTGTGGTACAGTACAGCATGCAACAGTTGTACAAATAAATGAACACTGTGGTCTCAGCACTTATATTTATGTGAAGTTGTAGGGTGCAGTCTGCAGAGTTGCAGTACTTATACAGGATTTATGTGATCAAACGCAGTGGAGGACAGCATGTACACCACACACAAGTTGTATACAAAAGTAAAAATAACTTTTTTTTTTCAATTTTGGAGATTTTATATATCTGTTTACACACTGCTACACTTAGTACAGTAATGGTGGCATGTCCCAGTGTGCACCAATAAAGCTCTTAGGAGATCTGGGCATCTATCCAGTGTGGGAAGGTGAGCTGGAGGCTGCCCAGCTGCTTGTGGAGCACTGAACATGCCTCCAAAATGCCGGAAAACTGGTCTGTGCTGTGAGCCCATGCCCCTCCCTCTTGAGGCAATGCTTCTTTCCCAGTCTCACGTGACTTTGCCACACGCAGTTCCTGGATCTCTGCTAAGAAAAGTTGGGTATTACTAGCTGTACCAAATGTCAAGGTTTATAATTGCTCTTTGCATGATACATAATGGTGAAGGGGTACAGTAGCAATACTACCACTAATGTCCATGCATAATATCTAAACTATATACAGTAATAATCATAGCTGTGCTATTTCATATCTTTTTAAAAACATACAGTACTTGTAATAAACCATTAAAGTAAAATGAAACATTAAGAAACCATACGCTACGCTATAAATCTATTTATATAATCACATGCAGAAAAAACAGTGGATGCGATGTATTTAGAACTTCTAATAAGCCTAACAGCAGCGTTATTGCATCCACCCAGAAAATGTAAACACTCCCTCTGTTCTATGAATAACATGTTACCACTGGTGTTTCTATAATGGGGGCAGTGTTTGCGGTGCATACAGGCCCCTGAGTTCAGAGGGGGCCCACACCACACACACTGCATCCATTTTTTTGAATACTCACCCCTCCGGAGTCCCGCGCCACTGTCACCTACACTGTTAAAACTAGTGATGTGCACCGGAAATTTTTCGGGTTTTGTGTTTTGGTTTTGGGTTCGGTTCCGCGGCCGTGTTTTGGATTCGGACGCGTTTTGGCAAAACCTCACCGAAAATTTTTTGTCGGATTCGGGTGTGTTTTGGATTCGGGTGTTTTTTTTCAAAAAACCCCAAAAAACAGCTTAAATCATAGAATTTGGGGGTCATTTTGATCCCTTAGTATTATTAACCTCAATAACCATAATTTCCACTCATTTCCAGTCTATTCTGAACACCTCACACCTCACAATATTATTTTTAGTCCTAAAATTTGCACCGAGGTCGCTGGATGGCTAAGCTAAGCGACACAAGTGGCCGACACAAACACCTGGCCCATCTAGGAGTGGCACTGCAGTGTCAGGCAGGATGACCCTTCAAAAAAATTGTCCCCAAACAGCACATGATGCAAAGAAAAAAAGAGGTGCACCAAGGTCGCTGTGTGACTAAGCTAAGCAACACAAGTGGCTGACACAAACACCTGGCCCATCTAGGAGTGGCACTGCAGTGTCAGGCAGGATGGCACTTCAAAAAAATAGTCCCCAAACAGCACATGATGCAAAGAAAAAAAGAGGCGCACCAAGGTCGCTGTGTGACTAAGCTAAGCGACACAAGTGGCTGACACAAACACCTGGCCCATCTAGGAGTGGCACTGCAGTGTCAGGCAGGATGGCCCTTCAAAAAAATTGTCCCTAAACAGCACATGATGCAAAGAAAAAAAGAGGCGCACCAAGGTCGCTGTGTGACTAAGCTAAGCGACACAAGTGGCCGACACAAACACCTGGCCCATCTAGGAGTGGCACTGCAGTGTCAGGCAGGATGGCCCTTCAAAAAAATTGTCCCCAAACAGCACATGATGCAAAGAAAAAAAGAGGCGCACCAAGGTCGCTGTGTGACTAAGCTAAGCAACACAAGTGGCCGACACAAACACCTGGCCCATCTAGGAGTGGCACTGCAGTGTCAGGCAGGATGGCCCTTCAAAAAAATTGTCCCCAAACAGCACATGATGCAAAGAAAAAAAGAGGCGCACCAAGGTGGCTGTTTGACTAAGCTAAGCGACACAAGTGGCCGACACAAACACCAGACCCATCTAGGAGTGGCACTGCAGTGTCAGGCAGGATGGCCCTTCAAAAAAATAGTCCCCAAACAGCACATGATGCAAAGAAAAAAAGAGGCGCACCAAGGTCGCTGTGTGACTAAGCTAAGCCACACAAGTGGCCGACACAAACACCTGGCCCATCTAGGAGTGGCACTGCAGTGTCAGGCAGGATGGCCCTTCAAAAAAATAGTCCCCAAACAGCACATGATGCAAAGAAAAAAAGAGGCGCACCAAGGTCGCTGTGTGACTAAGCTAAGCGACACAAGTGGCCGACACAAACACCTGGCCCATCTAGGAGTGGCACTGCAGTGTCAGGCAGGATGGCCCTTCAAAAAAATTGTCCCCAAACAGCACATGATGCAAAGGAAAAAAAAGGCGCATCAAGGTCGCTGTGTGACTAAGCTAAGCGACACGTGGCCGACACAAACACCTGGCCCATCTTGGAGTGGCACTCCAGTGTCAGGCAGGATGGCACTTCAAAAAAATAGTTCCCAAACAGCACATGATGCAAAGAAAAATTAAAGAAAAAAGAGGTGCAAGATGGAATTGTCCTTGGGCCCTCCCACCCGTATGTTGTATAAACAGGACATGCACACTTTAACGAACCCATCATTTCAGTGACAGGGTCTGCCACATGACTGTGACTGAAATGACTGGTTGGTTTGGGCCCCCACCAAAAAAGAAGCAATCAATCTCTCCTTGCACAAACTGGCTCTACAGAGGCAAGATATCCACCTCATCATCATCCTCCGATTCCTCACCCCTTTCACTGTGTACATCCCCCTCCTCACAGATTATTAATTCGTCCCCACTGGAATCCATCATCTCAGGTCCCTGTGTACTTTCTGGAGGCAATTGCTGCTGGTGAATCTCTCCACGGAGGAATTGATTATAATTCATTTTAATGAACATCATCTTCTCCACACTTTCTGGAAGTAACCTCGTACACCGATTGCTGACTAGGTGAGCGGCTGCACTAAACACTCTTTCGGAGTACACACTGGAGGGAGGGCAACTTAGGTAGAATAAAGCCAGTTTGTGCAAGGGGCTCCAAATTGTCTCTTTTTCCTGCCAGTATACGTATGGACTGTCTGACGTGCCTACTTGGATGCGGTCACTCATATAATCCTCCACCATTCTTTCAATGGTGACAGAATCATATGCAGTGACAGTAGACGACATGTCAGTAATCGTTGGCAGGTCCTTCAGTCCGGACCAGATGTCAGCACTCGCTCCAGACTGCCCTGCATCACCGCCAGCTGGTGGGCTCGGAATTCTTAGCCTTTTCCTCGCACCCCCAGTTGCGGGAGAATGTGAAGGAGGAGATGGTGACGGGTCACGTTCCGCTTGACTTGACAATTTTCTCACCAGCAGTTCTTTGAACCTCTGCAGACTTGTGTCTGCCGGAAAGAGAGATACAACGTAGGTTTTAAATCTAGGATCGAGCACGGTGGCCAAAATGTAGTGCTCCGATTTCAACAGATTGACCACTCGTGAATCCTGGTTAAGCGAATTAAGGGCTCCATCCACAAGTCCCACATGCCTAGCGGAATCGCTCTGTTTTAGCTCCTCCTTCAATGTCTCCAGCTTCTTCTGCAAAAGCCTGATGAGGGGAATGACCAGACTCAGGCTGGCAGTGTCTGAACTGACTTCACGTGTGGCAAGTTCAAAGGGTTGCAGAACCTTGCACAACGTTGAAATCATTCTCCACTGCGCTTAAGTCAGGTGCATTCCACCTCCTTTGCCTATATCGTGGCCAGATGTATAGGCTTGAATGGCCTTTTGCTGCTCCTCCATCCTCTGAAGCATATAGAGGGTTGAATTCCACCTCGTTACCACCTCTTGCTTCAGATGATAGCAGGGCAGGTTCAGGAATGTTTGGTGGTGCTCCAGTCTTCTGTACGCGGTGCCTGAATGCCGAAAGTGGCCCGCAATTCTTCGGGCCACCGACAGCATCTCTTGCACGCCCCTGTCGTTTTTTAAATAATTCTGCACCACCAAATTCAAGGTATGTGCAAAACATGGGACGTGATATAATTTGCCCAGATGTAATGCACGCACAATATTGCTGGCGTTGTCCGATGTCACAAATCCCCAGGAGAGTCCAATTGGGGTAAGCCATTCTGCGATGATCTTCCTCAGTTGCAGTAAGAGGTTGTCAGCTGTGTGCCTATTCTGGAAAGCGGTGATACAAAGCGTAGCCTGCCTAGGAACGAGTTGGCGTTTGCGAGATGCTGCTACTGGTGCCGCCGCTGCTGTTCTTGCTGCGGGAGGCAATACATCTACCCAGAGGGCTGTCACAGTCATATAGTCCTGAGTCTGCCCTGCTCCACTTGTCCACATGTCCGTGGTAAAGTGGACATTGGGTACAACTGCCTTTTTTAGGACACTGGTGAGTCTTTTTCTGAGGTCTATGTACATTTTCGGTATCGCCTGCCTAGAGAAATGGAACCTAGATGGTATTTGGTACCGGGGACACAGTACCTCAATCAAGTCTATAGTTGCCTCTGAATTAACGATGGATACCGGAACCACGTTTCTCACCGCCAAGGCTGCCCAGGCCTGAGTTATCTACTTCGCAGCAGGATGACTGCTGTGATATTTCATCTTCCTCGCAACGGACTGTTGGACAGTCAATTGCTTACTGGAAGTAGTACAAGTGGTCTTCCGACTTCCCCTCTGGGATGATGATCGACTCCCAGCAGCAACAACAGCAGCGCCAGCAGCAGTAGGCGTTACACTCAAGGATGCATCGGAGGAATCCCAGGCAGAAGAGGACTCGTCAGACTTGACAGTGACATGGCCTGCAGGACTATTGGCTTTCCTGGGTAAGGAGGAAATTGACACTGAGGGAGTTGGTGGTGTGGTTTGCAGGAGCTTGGTTACAAGAGGAAGGGATTTAGTGGTCAGTAGACTGCTTCCGCTGTCACCCAAAGTTTTTGAACTTGTCACTGACTTATGATGAATGCGCTGCAGGTGACGTATAAGGGAGGATGTTCCGAGGTGGTTAACGTCCTTACCCCTACTTATTACAGCTTGACAAAGGCAATACACGGCTTGACACCTGTTGTCCGCATTTGTGTTGAAATAATTCCACACCGAAGAGCTGATTTTTTTTGTATTTTGACCAGGCATGTCAATGGCCATATTCCTCCCACGGACAACTGGTGTCTCCCCGGGTGCCTGATTTAAACAAACCACCTCACCATCAGAATCCTCCATGTCAATTTCCTCCCCAGCGCCAGCAACACCCATATCCTCATCCTGGTGTACTTCAACAGTGACATCTTCAATTTGACTATCAGGAACTGGACTGCGGGTGCTCCTTCCAGCACTTGCAGGGGGCGTGCAAATGGTGGAAGGCGCAAGCTCTTCCCGTCAAGTGCTGGGAAGGTCAGGCATCGCAACCGACACAATTGGACTCTCCTTGGGGATTTGTGATTTAGAAGAACGCACAGTTCTTTGTAGTGCTTTTGCCAGCTTAAGTCTTTTCTTTTTTCTAGCGAGAGGATGAGTGCTTTCATCCTCATGTGAAGCTGAACCACTAGCCATGAACATAGGCCAGGGCCTCAGCCGTTCCTTGCCACTCCGTGTCGTAAATGGCATATTGGCAAGTTTACGCTTCTCTAGAAAGAGGACACAAGGTCCAAAAGACACTGCACTGGTAATTTGGAAAATTGAAAAATGTCAATAGAAACCAACCATTTGAGAGAAAATATTGAAGTAAGGGCCACTAGAAGATCCCTGTAAGAATCAATAGGGGTTGGAGGTGCGCCACTAAGCTAAGTTGTAGTATTTTTTGGGGGGGAATTTTTTAGTGTGGGTCACTAGTGGACCTATCACTAAAAGAGGCTTAGTGTGTGGCGCACTCTTTTGAAATGATTATTGTGTATTAAAATATTTCAAACTTTTATTTCCATATTTAAAAGAATTTTTTGAATATCTCGAGCAGGAATTCTATCCTATCTGATGGCCTGAAAAGTGCAAAAATGATAATTTTTATTTTATTTTATATATATAAGTGTAAGATTCATGTATTTTGCCTATAGAATTGGGTCATCAAAATGATGCCAATTATCAGTAAATTGGTTATTCAGGCAAAAAAAGGGGGAAAGAAATTGTGATTAAATAAGCATTGTGAAATTTAATAAAAATTGGTCAGTGCTAGTTTAGCTACTGCTGTGCTCTCTTGAGAGACTGTAAATACCGCGCTCTTCAGTGGAGGGAGAAATGAATGTAAGTCCCTATCCAATTAGCCCGTAATGGTTACCCAAGACACATATTACTTGTACAAATACCAATCAAGAGAACAAATCCAAGTAACAAATGGAGAAAGCACGATGAATTACATAAGAGTTTTTGTAACATATATGCACTCTTTACATCAGTCCACTGTTCAGGACTGCAGTAATAGTGTTAATGTAATTTGATACAGTTTCACATTCACCATTCTGCAACAGTGTATAATAAATAAAACAGGTCGTACTGGAGATCAGGTAATAATTGCACTGTCTCAAGTATACTTGTCTGGAAAAAGAACAGAAAAGAATTATAGCACAAGTAGGATTTGAACATTCATATTATATCCTGTTCTAATTGCTAATCCTTTCTCTTCAGAAAGAAAGGAAAGAAGGTTGTTTGTACCATTATTCAAATTCATATAAAGACTGTGAAAAATATCTCCTTGATGTAAGAGATCTAAGCAATATTGTAATTCATTGAAATCTTTCCCTGGGACATAATTGAGGCTAATTGTCGGCACATGGGTTAGTTAATTCCTATAACCCTTTGTGGTAGGTATATTCATATCATTTCATTTACCAGGGTACAGATACCAAAGCTGAAAAGGGAGGGAAAAAGAGTCCCAGGTGTGTGGAGACAGATTCCCTTTCTGCTTTTGTCCCATGTGCCGCTTTAGGCAGTGAATGGGAACATGAGAGCAGGGAAGAGCCGTCCACCTGGGGCTGAGGGGAAAGAACAGTGCGGGCTGCTTCTACTGTCCACGCTTGGTATCCCCCACCCCTGTTATCTAGGAGCATTGCAGGGGGGCCAAGATACCATGCAGTGCATGAGAGGGCAGCCCTGAGTACCTGATAAGCGTTCGCCCGGTGTATGGTAGGCACCCTTGTCACGTTCACCTCCGTGTTCTAATGCCACTACAAGTAAGATCTCTCCATTTAGCAGTCTCAATAAGAGATGGGCGCCGGGTCAAGTGATTGTATATCCGTGTCCCGCTGTTCTATAAATGCTGCAGGGACTGGACGTCAGATCAGGATCTTCCCATGCCTGGTATATCATGTGCGCCCATGTGTAGTATTCACCAAGGGTGGAGGCCCCCAGTGTCCTGGTGCCGCTACAGATAAAGTCTCTCTTTGGAGCCTCAGCGGGGATGGGGGACGCCGGGTCGGGTGATTCCCGTACCACCGTGTTAAGTGGACGTCCGTGTCCCGTCTAGTGTCCTGGTGCCGCTACTGGTAAAGTCTTTCATTGGAGCCTCAGCGGGGATGGAGGACGCCGGGTCGGGTAATTCCCGTGTCACCGTGTTAAGTGTACGTCCGTGTCCCGCTATTCAGTGGATTCTTTAGAGCATCAGCGGGGAGGGGGGACGGGGGAACGCCGGGTCGGGTAATTCCCGTACCACAGTGTTAAGTGTACGTCCGTGTCCCGTCCAGTGTCCTGGTGCCGCTACGGGTAAAGTCTCTTTTTGGAGCCTCAGCGGGGAAGGGGGACGCCGGGTCGGGTAATTCCCGTGCCGCCGTGTTGAATGTACGTCCGTGTCCCGCTATTCAGTGGATGACGTACGTTTCACAAAAAAGCTTGGTCACATCCGTAGAGTCAGGGGGCTGAGATCTCATTTAAAGCCGAAGCCATCGGCGTCATAACTAATTAATTAGTTAATTAGTTTAGGATAATAACTACTATTTTTCTGAGGAGGAGTTTAATACAATACTATTGGTCAAAGGCGTATATATGTATGTAAAGAAAGACAAAAAATTTAATAAAAAATAAAAAATTATTATACAACTTAAGACTTTGTCAGAAACTGGATCATTAATGTGAATTAATTGGACTTCTGCATCAATAATGAGGTGTGTAATTAATGAGCTGCTAATTAGTGTGTCTCTGAGAGTCATATTAATTGCTAGAGCCACAACCCATATATACGTTTGCACACAAGCAATACATGATACAGATTCTCATACTTTGTGATATATGGGATCCTCCAATGGTGCAATAGTATCCTTATTCTTATTAAGGTATATATAAACACATAAATAAATAAAATAAAATAAATGATATATAAATATATATATATATATAACTGGAAATCTGATATGAAGTTCATGCATCCGTTAACAATTAGCTAGTACAACTATTCTGTAAATTCATGTGGGTTCTCTGCGCATTGTTTTGAATGATCATACTATCTATGTGATACAGTGTTGCAAGTTAGATGTAAGGTTTGGTGATAATCCACGGGAGTTTTAGATAAAAGTGACTGTGCAATAATTGTGTAGTATTATAAAATGTAATAATTAAACAAATCGGCAAAATTTATAAATTAAGAAAAATGTGATATAGGAGATATTGTGAGTGGGGATATAGATTAGTGATATGTGATAAGTAAGAATAATAGACAGAAGGGAAATGTAAAAATAGAGCCTCCCTTAATCGTCATGTAAAATTAAGTAATATAGATAAATGTGAATAATTGAGTCAGTGGAGAGAAAAGTTGTAGGCTAATTGTTAAATTATTCATAAAACTAGTAAGAATATTAAAATATGGAAATATGAGAATCGAACATCCTGAATTTATTGCACAGTCACTTTTATCTAAAACTCCCGTAACACTCTGAGGACATATCATAAGAATTTGTACACACCACACTGGATTATCACCAAACCTTACATCTAACTTACAACACTGTATCACATAGATAGTATGATCATTCAAAACAATGCGCAGAGAACCCACAGGGATCTACAGAATAGTTGTACTAGCTATTTGTTAACGGATGCATGAACTTCATATCAGATTTCCAGTTATATATATATATATATTTATATATCATTTATTTTATTTTATTTATTTATGTGTTTATATATACCTTAATAAGAATTAGGATACTATTGCACCACTGGAGGATCCCATATATCACAAAGTATGAGAATCTGTATCATGTATTGCTTGTGTGCAAACGTATATATGGGTTGTGGCTCTAGCAATTAATATGACTCTCAGAGACACACTAATTAGCAGCTCATTAATTACACACCTCATTATTGATGCAGAAGTCCAATTAATTCACATTAATGATCCAGTTTCTGACAAAGTCTTAAGTTGTATAATAATTTTTTATTTTTTATTACATTTTTTGTCTTTCTTTACATACATATATACGCCTTTGACCAATAGTATTGTATTAAACTCCTCCTCAGAAAAATAGTAGTTATTATCCTAAACTAATTAACTAATTAATTAGTTATGACGCCGATGGCTTCGGCTTTAAATGAGATCTCAGCCACCCTGACGCTACGGATGTGACCAAGCTTTTTTGTGAAACGTACGTCATCCGCTGAATAGCGGGACACGGACGTACATTCAACGCGGCGGCACGGGAATTACCCGACCCGGCATCCCCCTTCCCCGCTGAGGCTCCAAAAAGAGACTTTACCCGTAGCGGCACCAGGACACTGGACGGGACACGGACGTACACTTAACACGGTGGTACGGGAATTACCCGACCCGGCGTTCCCCCGTCCCCCCTCCCCGCTGAGGCTCTAAAGAATCCACTGAATAGCGGGACACGGACGTACACTTAACTCAGTAATACGGGAATTACCCGACCAAGCGTCCTCCATCCCCGCTGAGGCTCCAAATAAAGACTTTACCAGTAGCGGCACCAGGACACTAGACGGGACACGGACGTCCACTTAACACGTGGTACGGGAATCACCCGACCCGGCGTCCCCCTTCCCCGCTGAGGCTCCAAAGAGAGACTTTATCTGTAGCGGCACCAGGACACTGAGGGCCTCCACCCTTGGTGAATACTACACATGGGCGCACATGATATACCAGGCATGGGAAGATCCTGATCTGACGTCCAGTCCCTGCAGCATTTATAGAACAGCGGGACACGGATATACAATCACTTGACCCGGCGCCCATCTCTTATTGAGACTGCTAAATGGAGAGATCTTACTTGTAGTGGCATTAGAACACGGAGGTGAACGTGACAAGGGTGCCTACCATACACCGGGCGAACGCTTATCAGGTACTCAGGGCTGCCCTCTCATCCACTGCATGGTATCTTGGCCCCGCTGCAATGCTCCTAGATAACAGGGGTGGGGGATACCAAGCGTGGACAGTAGAAGCAGCCCGCACTGTTCTTTCCCCTCAGCCCCAGGTGGACGGCTCTTCCCTGCTCTCGTTGTTCCCATTCACTACCTAAAGCGGCACATGGGACAAAAGCAGAAAGGGAATCTGTCTTCACACACCTGGGACTCTTTTTCCTTCCCTTTTCATCGTTGGTATCTGTACCCTGGTAAATGAAATGATATGAATATACCTACCACAAATGGTTATAGGAATTAACTAACCCATGTGCCGACAATTAGCCTCAATTATGTCCCAGGGAAAGATTTCAATGAATTACAATCTTACATCAAGGAGATATTTTTCACAGTCTTTATATGAATTTGAATAATGGTACAAACAACCTTCTTTCCTTTCTTTCTGAAGAGAAAGGATTAGCAATTAGAACAGGATATAATATGAATGTTCAAATCCTACTTGTGCTATAATTCTTTTCTGTTCTTTTTCCAGACAAGTATACTTGAGACAGTGCAATTATTACCTGATCTCCAGTACGACCTGTTTTATTTATTATACACTGTTGCAGAATGGTGAATGTGAAACTGTATCAAATTACATTAACACTATTACTGCAGTCCTGAACAGTGGACTGATGTAAAGAGTGCATATATGTTACAAAAACTCTTATGTAATTCATCGTGCTTTCTCCATTTGTTACTTGGATTTGTTCTCTTGATTGGTATTTGTACAAGTAATATGTGTCTTGGGTAACCATTACGGGCTAATTGGATAGGGACTTACATTCATTTCTCCCTCCACTGAAGAGCGCAGTATTTACAGTCTCTCAAGAGAGCACAGCAGTAGCTAAACTAGCACTGACCAATTTTTATTAAATTTCACAATGCTTATTTAATAACAATTTCTTTCCCCCTTTTTTTGCCTGAATAACCAATTTACTGATAATTGGCATCATTTTGACGACCCAATTCTATAGGCAAAATACATGAATCTTACACTTATATATATAAAATAAAATAAAAATTATCATTTTTGCACTTTTCAGGCCTACAGATAGGATAGAATTCCTGCTCGAGATATTCAAAAAATTCATTTAAATATGGAAATAAAAGTTTGAAATATTTTAATACACAATAATCATTTCAAAAGAGTGCGCCACACACTAAGCCTCTTTTAGTGATAGGTCCACTAGTGACCCACACTAAAAAAATCCCCCCCAAAAAAGTTTACGCTTCTCCTCAGACGCTTTTAATTTTGATTTTTGGGTCATTTTACTGAACTTTTGTGTTTTGGATTTTACATGCTCTCTACTATGACATTGGGCATCGGCCTTGGCAGACGATGTTGATGGCATTTCATCGTCTCAGCCATGACTAGTGGCAGCAGCTTCAGCACGAGGTGGAAGTGGATCTTGATCTTTCCCTATTTTAACTTCCACATTTTTGTTCTCCATTTTTTAATGTGTGGAATTATATGCCAGTATCAATAGCAATGGCCTACTACTATATTTACTGCGCAAAACTAAAATGCACCACAGGTATAGAATGTAGATGGATAGTATACTTAATGGATGACGAGTGACGACACAGAGGTAGGTACAGCAGTGGCCTACCGTACTGCTATATATAGTATACTGGTGGACACTGTCAGCAAACTGCAAAACTAAAATGCACCACAGGTATAGAATGTAGATGGATAGTATACTTAATGGATGACGAGTGACGACACAGAGGTAGGTACAGCAGTGGCCTACCGTACTGCTATATATAGTATACTGGTGGACACTGTCAGCAAACTGCAAAACTAAAATGCACCACAGGTATAGAATGTAGATGGATAGCATACTTAATGGATGACGAGTGACGACACAGAGGTAGGTACAGCAGTGGCCTACCGTACTGCTATATATAGTATACTGGTGGACACTGTCAGCAAACTGCAAAACTAAAATGCACCACAGGTATAGAATGTAGATGGATAGTATACTTAATGGATGACGAGTGACGACACAGAGGTAGGTACACAGCAGTGGCCTACTGTACTGCTATATATAGTATACTGGTGGACACTGTCAGCAAACTGCAAAACTAAAATGCACCACAGGTATAGAATGTAGATGGATAGTATACTTAATGGATGACGAGTGACGACACAGAGGTAGGTACAGCAGTGGCCTACCATACTGCTATATATAGTATACTGGTGGACACTGTCAGCAAACTGCAAAACTAAAATGCACCACAGGTATAGAATGTAGATGGATAGTATACTTAATGGATGACGAGTGACGACACAGAGGTAGGTACAGCAGTGGCCTACCGTACTGCTATATATAGTATACTGGTGGACACTGTCAGCAAACTGCAAAACTAAAATGCACCACAGGTATAGAATGTTGATGGATAGTATACTTAATGGATGACGAGTGACGACACAGAGGTAGGTACACAGCAGTGGCCTACCGTACTGCTATATATAGTATACTGGTGGACACTGTCAGCAAACTGCAAAACTAAAATGCACCACAGGTATAGAATGTAGATGGATAGTATACTTAATGGATGACGAGTGACGACACAGAGGTAGGTACAGCAGTGGCCTACCATACTGCTATATATAGTATACTGGTGGACACTGTTAGCAAACTGCAAAACTAAAATGCACCACAGGTATAGAATGTAGATGGATAGTATACTTAATGGATGACGAGTGACGACACAGAGGTAGGTACAGCAGTGGCCTACCGTACTGCTATATATAGTATACTGGTGGACACTGTCAGCAAACTACAAAACTAAAATGCACCACAGGTATAGAATGTAGATGGATAGTATACTTAATGGATGACGAGTGACGACACAGAGGTAGGTACACAGCAGTGGCCTACCGTACTGCTATATAGAGTATACTGGTGGACACTGTCAGCAAACTGCAAAACTAAAATGCACCACAGGTATAGAATGTAGATGGATAGTATACTTAATGGATGATGAGTGACGACACAGAGGTAGGTACAGCAGTGGCCTACCGTACTGCTATAAATAGTATACTGGTGGACACTATCAGCAAACTGCAAAACTAAAATGCACCACAGGTATAGAATGTAGATGGATAGTATACTTAATGGATGACGAGTGACAACACAGAGGTAGGTACAGCAGTGGCCTACCGTACTGCTATATATAGTATACTGGTGGACACTGTCAGCAAACTGCAAATCTAAAATGCACCACAGGTATAGAATGTAGATGGATAGTATACTTAATGGATGACGAGTGACGACACAGAGGTAGGTACAGCAGTGGCCTACCGTACTGCTATATATAGTATACTGGTGGACACTGTCAGCAAACTGCAAAACTAAAATGCACCACAGGCATAGAATGTAGATGGATAGTATACTTAATGGATGACGAGTGACGACACAGAGGTAGGTACAGCAGTGGCCTACCGTACTGCTATATATAGTATACTGGTGGACATTGTCAGCAAACTGCAAAACTAAAATGCACCACAGGTATAGAATGTAGATGGATAGTATACTTAATGGATGACGACACAGAGGTAGGTACAGCAGTGCACTCTGCTCTGTACTCCTCCTATATAATATTAATTATACTGGTGGTCCCCAGTCCCCACAATAAAGCAGCACACTGAGCACAGATATGGAGTGTTTTTCAGGCAGACAACGTATACTGGTGGTCACTGTCAGCAAAACTCTGCACTATACTCCTGCTATAGCTGCTCCCCAGTCCCCACAATTAAGCAGTGTGAGCACTTAGCACAGATATATTATGCAGCACACTGAGCACAGATATGGTATGGAGCATTTTTTTCAGGCAGAGAACGGATAAAAACTGGTGGTCACTTATCAGCAAAACTCTGCACTGTACTCCTAACAGCTGCTCCCCAATCCTCCCCACAATTAAACAATAAACAACCAATCAACTGTCTTCTACAATAAACGGAGAGGACGCCAGCTACGTCCTCTCCCTATCATCTCCAATGCACTAGTGAAAATGGCGGCGACGCGCGGCTACTTATATAGAATCCGAATCTCGCGAGAATCCGACAGCGGGATGATGACGTTCGGGCGCGCTCGGGTTAGCCGAGCATGGCGGGAAGGTTCGAACCTGCCTCGGACTCGTGTAAACAAGGTGAAGTTCGGGGGGGTTCGGTTTCCTAGAAACCGAACCCGCTCATCACTAGTTAAAACCCAGTGAAAATGGCACAGCAGCAATTTTAACGGAGTTCTGCGCATGCACAGTACAGAAATTGCTGGGAAAATGTCCGCCGCGCCATTTTCCTGGAAATCTGTGCATGCTCAGTAGAGTCTGAGCCCTCTAGGGCTCAGACTCTACAGCGCTCCTGCAGAGAGGAGGCAGCCCATACGTAGGAGGCAGCACACGGGCCTCCTTCTCTCTTAAAGCACCCCTGCATGTTTCCATTACACACAGGGGAAGAAATAAAGTAACAGTAAATTACAATGTGTTTCAGTTTACCATGTCCACTATATAAGGGTAATATGTTTATTGTCCACTATATAAGGGCAATATATTTTAAACCTAATTTCAGAAAAGGCGCATACACACACTGTGTCAGTAATTACTGGACATTATTTTTATATTTCATGTAATAATAATAAGAATAAGAATAAGAATAATATACTGTAACAATCTTTTTCCAGTTGGACATATTTAAATTTAATCTGTACCTTAAGCATCAGCTATGTGTCTGTGATCTATCTTTCTATAAGTAGCCATATTAATTCCAATATTTTACAACGCTGAACTCTTGTATCTGCTTGCATCTGTAGAGGCAGATTGGGTGATAAGGGGCAGCCTAACATAGGTTGAATACATTGGTATACAGATGCAGACGTACTGTATGACTACAAGCATAAAGCCAGCAAAAGATGTGCACCCATCTGCTGCTACATTGGAGTGCAAAGGGTTGCTGCCTGGGAGAGGATGAGGCAAAGTGGAGAATGGGAAGCTGTCTGACAGTGCAGGGACAAGCGGCAGAGGACCCAGCACTGGCTGTTGGCTGATTGTAACAATAATACATGCACCAGCAATAAAGAAAGAACTTATTAGTTTCTGTTGCTAATCTGCAGTCAGATGATTAAAAGTACATTGAGTGCCATCATCATCATCATCATCATCATCATCATCATCATCCTCTTCATCAGCACCTTGCATCTGCAAAAGTCCCCAGGTGCCTGCAAATGATTGGACTTTGACAGGTGTATATGCATCTCTAAGTACAGTAAGTCTGCCATTGTTATTTTGTCACCAATATTTAATTAGTCAACCTACTGTATGTACAGTAAACCTGCCTCAATGCGCAGCAACTTACCAGTGCATTAAGTTCACATACAGTACTCAGTCTCCAGCACTCCTGTATACTGAAGTCATCCACTGTTCCTGTTTGTGACCCGACTTGCTCAGCTCTCTCTTTGTCCTGCTGCTTTGGTCCCATTTATAGTGATCGCCTGGCATTGACTTGGCTCATTCTCTCACCACTCTCAGTTTACTCCCTGTGGCTATTCATTAATGCTCCATGTTCTGGAGACTCTCTTATATTCATGACACTAGGAACAGGAACAGCGGGCAGTCACAGCAATTATCAAAATTCCTTTCAGGAGTCCATGGCAAAGATCACCAGTGCAACAGACTCTGACCCACACAACAGCAAATCTTACTTAATAGATCAGAGTCTTCTACTCATAACAGACAATTGCATTATTTTGTGAGTGTGGTTTAGAATTTTCTTTAGAGATTTTTTTTAAATTGTATTCCAAGCAACAGCACTGCATATTTTTGCTATGAAATATATAAAACAATGGGGTAGATGTATTAAACTGGAGAAGGGATAAATCAGTGATAAGTGCAAGGTGATGACGCACCAGCCATTATTACAGATTTGAAAAATGACAGGAGCTGAATGGCTGTTGCGTTATCACCTTGCACTTATCACTTCTTTATCACTTCTTTATCACTCCTCCAGGCTTAAAACATCTGCCCCAAATGGGTTTAAGCATATCTGATACATGATCCATTTGCAATTGCTACTAGTGCAGACGGGTGAGTAGGGTATGCCGGCGGCCGGGCTCCCGGCGACCAGCATACCAGCACCGGAATCCCGACCGCCGGCATACCGACAGCTGGGCGAGTGCAAATGAGCCCCTTGCGGGCTCACTGCACTTGCCACGATGCGGGAACGGTGGCTTGCTACATGCACCATGCTATCTATACTCCCTCCAGGGGAGTTGTGGACCCCCAAGAGGGAGCAAAAGTGTCAGTATGCCAGCTGTCAGGATTCCAGCGCTGGTATACTGTGCGCCTGGATCCCGACAGCCGGCAAACTGAAGACCACCCATGCAGACTTGTATGCACCCTCGGATTTTGTAACTTTGCCTGTGTGCACAATTACATTCTTCTAAAGAATTCACTTTACATTTGGCATATTAGGTTCAAGTACATTCAAACTCAGCATAAGTCCATTTATGCATTAAACTGGTTTATACTAGTTACAAAGGTAGAATGCAACACACAAGTAATATTGCGTGGCTTGTGGAGTAATGTACTCCCGAGTGCTAGTCAGGTAAACCAAGTTCTGTAACTAGATGAAAACACAAAGTGACTCCATATTGCCTACTCTGTGAATCTTAATTGCCATCCACCTTTAGAGTGACCAGAGAATGAATCTTGCTCATATGGTAATAAGATCTTTATTACCATGTAGCATGTGATTGGCTCGATACACTCCTCTGCAGGAAGTATCAGAGATGTGTAGCATGGGGATATCTATAATGGGAGCAGTGCCCCTGGGCCCAGGGAGGGCCCACACTGAACACCCTACACCCAGACTAATACGTTAACACCAGTGTAATCACCAGGAAAATAGTGCAGTGCCATTTTCACAAAGACCTGCATACTGTAAGCGCAGTACAGAAGTCACTTGGTAAGTGGGGTGGGCACCATTTTCCTGTAGTTTCCTGTGTGCACACTAGACTGTCACAGTGCCAGAGTCTACTCTGTGCATGCACCGGCGAGTGACAGGGGGCTTTAGAGGCCATGGATCTATAAGGAGACTGCTAATGTTTCTGTAAATTCAGTGCAAACTATCCCTTATTATTCATGATGTTTGCTGAACTGATGCCATTAAGGATTTTTACCTTATAAATGTAAGCCTCCCTGCTCACTCCTGCATGCCATCATTAGTGGCGGCCCACACAGTACCTGTCTACAAAAAGATTGCATAGCCAGGAGCAAAAAGAAACTACAGGTGCTTCGAAATGGGCAGAAAAATGCATTAAGGCAAAAGTGCCTGTGCACTGATATTTTAGTGACTGGCCACGCGTGACAGTATAATGGACAAATACAGCATGATACACTCTGTTAATAATCAAAACAAAATATTGATTTCAATAATAAATCAGCAATTCTGTTTGTTCATACCTTTTGCTCAGCATAAATTCGGAAGCTTTGTTTGACCCAGGACTTAGTTTCAGCATCGCTAATCATTACTCCAAAATACATTTCAGATGTGTCACTGGACTTTACAAGGATCATTTTATATGTGGCCAAAATAAAGTTAGATTATTTTGTTGTAAAAAGATCAATGTATGTTCTTTACACTGACAACGATAGTTTGAGTTTGCTTTCCAAGTTGCATATATTAGCAGTATGCCTGCGATGTGTTTCAAGATGTGCCGTCAATAGCTTGAATTAGTGCCATGATTTATTTGTGCCAAAAAAGTGATTCACAGATCAGGAAAAGTTATAATAAAGTCTACATGTGTATGTAAATAGTGAATATCTGTCTTTTGAATGATACATATTTCAGATTGGCCTTTTTTGTTTTACTAGAAAACACAAAGCTAAAAGGATAAAGAGTGATTAAAAATCTTTGCATATCATAATATTACAACATTCTGCAATAGAAGGTACATGCAAAATCATAAGAGGGTAATGGGTAATACCCAAGACTATTCGGGCGCTGTGAGACGAGGTGCTCCGCTAAGCAGCAGCCAATGTTTAGAAGGAAGTCATTCCCAATATATAACACTGAAAATGGGTACAAAAGGAGGGGGAGGCTGTGCTCCAAGAGGAAGGAACAATATCACTCACTAAATGTGTAAATTTTAAAACAATTTAATAAAAAATAACTCATTAAAAGACAACAATATTCTGTGCAATAATATTATGCCATATGCATACATAAAAGGATAGAGTTTACCCAAAGTGTTGGTTCAGGACATATATTATGTACAAACTGTAGGATCCGTTCTGGGTATTGCCCTTAAGTAATATATGTGTCCAGTATTAATCCACTATGAAGAGTCTCTTTTGAATGATATTTAGAGAGTCCAATAAAGATTCCATATGCCGCTAGAGGATTGAATCGTGTGTCCCATAAATGATGAGTACCTCATGCAGTGCAGTGATTGGATGGTGCCTCTCTAGGACTCCTCTGGAAAGCTGGAAGATGATGAGGGCTGGTTCGGATACAATTAGAGATTGTCCTGCTCCAAAGGGTAAATGCCTGACGTGTTTCGCTGCATAAGCCTTGCAGCTTTTTCAAAGGTTGAAAAAGCTGCAAGGCTTATGCAGCGAAACGCATCAGAAATTTACCCTTTGGAGCAGGACAATCTCTAATTGGATCCGAACCAGCCCTCATCATCTTCCAGCTTTCCAGAGGAGTCCTAGAGAGGCACCATCCAATCACCACACTGCATGAGGTACTCATCATTTATGGGACACACTATTCAATCCTCTAGCGCAGGGGTGGGAAAACTTTTTTCTACCGAGGGCCATTTGGATATTTATAAAATCCTTCGGGGGCAATACAAGTCTGCCCCCGCACGCGCCCAAAAAATGGGTGTGGCCAGTTAAAATGGGACATGATACACATATGCCCCCAATAGTGCAGTGCCAGATCCACAATTGCCCCCACAGTGCAAGGTATACAAATGACCCCACAGTGCCAGGTATACAAATGCCCCCACAGTGCCGGGTATACAAATGTCCCCACAGTGCCAGGTATACAAATGCCCCTCACTGTGCCAGGTATACAGATGCCTCCACAGTGCCAGGTATACAAATGCCCCCACAGTGCCAGGTATACAAATGCCCCCACAGTGCCAGGTATACAGATGTCCACACAGTGCCAGGTATACAGATGCCCGCACAGTGCCAGGTATACAAATGCCCCTCACAGTGCCAGGTATACAGATATCCCCACAGTGCCAGGTATACAGATGACCCCACAGTGCCAGGTATACAGATGCCCACACAGTGCCAGGTATACAAATGCCCCTCACAGTGCCAGGTATACAGATGCCCCCCCACAGTGCCAGGTATACAGATGCCCCCCCTGTCCCCGTCCCCCCGTCCCGCTTACCGCTCCTTTCGGCGGGGACACGGAGGAGAGCGCGGCTATGTTGGGCGGCGGCGTGTAAGACTTGAAACCAGCCGCCGGTTTGAGCGCCAATCAGAGCTTGCGGACCGTCAGCCACGGCTCCTGATTGGCTGCCGGTCCGCGAGCTCTGATTGGCTCATGAACCGGCGGCTGGTTTCAAGTCCTACACACCGCCGCCCGACAATAGCCGCGCTCTCCTCCGTGTGGTGACAGCTGAGACACGCTGCCGCCGGACTGTGCGGTGGCGTTTCTCACTGAGAGGAGCGGGTGGGCCGGACCATACGGCTTCGCAGGCCTTATACGGCCCGCGGGCCGGAGGTTCCCCACCCCTGCTCTAGCGGCATATGAAATCTTTATTGGACTCTCTAAATATCATTCAAAAGAGACTCTTCATAGTGGATTAATACTGGACACATATATTACTTAAGGGCAATACCCGGAACGGATCCTACAGATTGTACATAATATATGTCCTGAACCAACACTTTGGGTAAACTCTAACCTTTTATGTATGCATATGGCATAAAATTATTGCACAGAATATTGTTGTCTTTTAATGAGTTATTTTTTATTAAATTGTTTTAAAATTTACACATTTAGTGAGTGATATTGTTCCTTCCTCTTGGAGCGCAGCCTCCCCCTCCTTTTGTACCCATTTTCACATGCAAAATCATATGTTAAAGTCATACATACAGTATGCACTTCAGTGGGAGTCAGGAATGGACACAGTTAAAACAAGTTGAATGAAAAAACATTAGTGAAACATTACAGACATCAATACCTTAAAAAAAAAAAAAAAAAACTGAATAAGCACCAGCAGAATCCATCTGTGAATTAATTCAAAAGTGCAAGTTGCAATTAGAGATGAGCGCCTGAAATTTTTCGGGTTTTGGGTTTTGGTTTTGGGTTCGGTTCCGCGGCCGTGTTTTGGGTTCGAACGCGTTTTGGCAAAACCTCACCGAATTTTTTTTGTCGGATTCGGGTGTGTTTTGGATTCGGGTGTTTTTTTCAAAAAACACTAAAAAACAGCTTAAATCATAGAATTTGGGGGTCATTTTGATCCCAAAGTATTATTAACCTCAAAAACCATAATTTACACTCATTTTCAGTCTATTCTGAATACCTCACACCTCACAATATTATTTTTAGTCCTAAAATTTGCACCGAGGTCGCTGTGTGAGTAAGATAAGCGACCCTAGTGGCCGACACAAACACCGGGCCCATCTAGGAGTGGCACTGCAGTGTCACGCAGGATGGCCCTTCCAAAAAACCCTCCCCAAACAGCACATGACGCAAAGAAAAAAAGAGGCGCAATGAGGTAGCTGTGTGAGTAAGATTAGCGACCCTAGTGGCCGACACAAACACCGGGCCCATCTAGGAGTGGCACTGCAGTGTCACGCAGGATGGCCCTTCCAAAAAACCCTCCCCAAACAGCACATGACGCAAAGAAAAAAAGAGGCGCAATGAGGTAGCTGTGTGAGTAAGATTAGCGACCCTAGTGGCCGACACAAACACCGGGCCCATCTAGGAGTGGCACTGCAGTGTCACGCAGGATGTCCCTTCCAAAAAACCCTCCCCAAACAGCACATGACGCAAAGAAAAAGAGGCGCAATGAGGTAGCTGTGTGAGTAAGATTAGCGACCCTAGTGGCCGACACAAACACCGGGCCCATCTAGGAGTGGCACTGCAGTGTCACGCAGGATGGCCCTTCCAAAAAACCCTCCCCAAACAGCACATGACGCAAAGAAAAAAAGAGGCGCAATGAGGTAGCTGTGTGAGTAAGATTAGCGACCCTAGTGGCCGACACAAACACCGGGCCCATCTAGGAGTGGCACTGCAGTGTCACGCAGGATGTCCCTTCCAAAAAACCCTCCCCAAACAGCACATGACGCAAAGAAAAAAAGAGGCTTTTTACTGATATTTGGTGTTTTGGATTTGACATGCTCTGTACTATGACATTGGGCATCGGCCTTGGCAGACGACGTTGCTGGCATTTCATCGTCTCGGCCATGACTAGTGGCAGCAGCTTCAGCACGAGGTGGAAGTGGATCTTGATCTTTCCCTAATTTTGGAACCTCAACATTTTTGTTCTCCATATTTTAATAGGCACAACTAAAAGGCACCTCAGGTAAACAATGGAGATGGATGGATTGGATACTAGTATACAATTATGGACGGGCTGCCGAGTGCCGACACAGAGGTAGCCACAGCCGTGAACTACCGCACTGTACTGTGTCTGCTGCTAATATATAGACTGGTTGATAAAGAGATAGTATACTCGTAACTAGTATGTATGTATAAAGAAAGAAAAAAAAACCACGGTTAGGTGGTATATACAATTATGGACGGGCTGCCGAGTGCCGACACAGAGGTAGCCACAGCCGTGAACTACCGCACTGTACTGTGTCTGCTGCTAATATATAGACTGGTTGATAAAGAGATAGTATACTCGTAACTAGTATGTATGTATAAAGAAAGAAAAAAAAACCACGGTTAGGTGGTATATACAATTATGGACGGGCTGCCGAGTGCCGACACAGAGGTAGCCACAGCCGTGAACTACCGCACTGTACTGTGTCTGCTGCTAATATATAGACTGGTTGATAAAGAGATAGTATACTCGTAACTAGTATGTATGTATAAAGAAAGAAAAAAAAAACACGGTTAGGTGGTATATACAATTATGGACGGGCTGCCGAGTGCCGACACAGAGGTAGCCACAGCCGTGAACTACCGCACTGTACTGTGTCTGCTGCTAATATAGACTGGTTGATAAAGAGATAGTATACTACTAATATTATATATACTGGTGGTCAGGTCACTGGTCACTAGTCACACTGGCAGTGGCACTCCTGCAGCAAAAGTGTGCACTGTTTAATTTTAATATAATATTATGTACTCCTGGCTCCTGCTATAACCTATAACTGGCACTGCAGTAGTGCTCCCCAGTCTCCCCCACAATTATAAGCTGTGTGAGCTGAGCAGTCAGACAGATATATAATATATATAGATGATGCAGCACACTGGCCTGAGCCTGAGCAGTGCACACAGATATGGTATGTGACTGACTGAGTCACTGTGTGTATCGCTTTTTTCAGGCAGAGAACGGATATATTAAATAAACTGCACTGTGTGTCTGGTGGTCACTCACTATATAATATATTATGTACTCCTGGCTCCTGCTATAACCTATAACTGGCACTGCAGTAGTGCTCCCCAGTCTCCCCCACAATTATAAGCTGTGTGAGCTGAGCAGTCAGACAGATATATATAATATTATATATAGATAATAGATGATGCAGCACACTGGCCTGAGCCTGAGCAGTGCACACAGATATGGTATGTGACTGAGTCACTGTGTGCTGTGTATCGCTTTTTTCAGGCAGAGAACGGATTATAAAGTAAACTGCACTGTCCTCACTAGTAAACTCTCTCCACTCAGTCTCTACACTTCTACAGTAACAGTACTCCTCCTAGTCAGCTCCAGTAAATCTCTCTCAGTCTCTTATAATCTAAATGGAGAGGACGCCAGCCACGTCCTCTCCCTATCAATCTCAATGCACGTGTGAAAATGGCGGCGACGCGCGGCTCCTTATATAGAATCCGAGTCTCGCGATAGAATCCGAGCCTCGCGAGAATCCGACAGCGTCATGATGACGTTCGGGCGCGCTCGGGTTAACCGAGCAAGGCGGGAAGATCCGAGTCGCTCGGACCCGTGAAAAAAAACATGAAGTTCTGGCGGGTTCGGATTCAGAGAAACCGAACCCGCTCATCTCTAGTTGCAATGACAAATTCTACAACTACCACCACTAACTAACTTGTAGGGTGGTGTTCTCCTATGCAAGGTTACTAGACCATAGGCTGGTCAGTGCAATGCTATTTTAATTTATTATTAATATTTATATAGTGCCAGCATATACTTCAGTGCTTTACAACTGAAGACAAATGCAGTCATAAAACAAGATTGGGTATAAACATACAAAGAGCTATATTTACAAGCAGCAGTGTTTAAATTAACTTTAAAGCAGCATTCACATTCAGTGTAAAGGCTGGCATGCTTTATGCACAGAATGTGAGTGCTGCTTTTAATTTTTAAAAGCCACTGCTTAGTAAATATAATCCAAATAATGCCTCTTTAGTATCACAACTAAACTGAGCTCAAAGGCAAATTCAGGGGGTTTCCAGTTGCCCGTAATCCAACCTTACCCAATGCCATGCCAGCAGCCACTACATGCAGTATAAAGGGTGGAATGGAGCTGCTACACATGCCCAGTGGAGAAGATTTTCCTACCAAGCTTGCTGTGTGTGTGTGTCTATGGATCTGAGTGCTTAATCATTGCACCAGACAATGAATCTGGAACGTTTGGTCCTGCATATGTCTAAAGTACTGTGGGGCAGATGTATTAAGCCTGGACAATGGATAAAGAAGTGATAAAGCAGTGATAAGTGCAAGGTGATAACGCACCATTCAATCAGCTCCTGTCATTTTTCAAACCCGTAATAATTGGCTGCTGCAGAGGCGTAGCTATACCAATGGGGGCCCCACAGCACAATCACCATGTGGCCCCCCTGGCTGACTGCTGAGACTGCTCCCCTCTCCCCCCATGGATTACTCACAAACACTGAAGTTTCCCCCTTCCCCCGCAACCCACCCCCGTGGATTGCTCACGGAGACACCCTACCCCATAAACTAACCAAGACCCCACCCCAAGTGCCAGCAGGCCAGCACTCACCATTGCAGCCGGCTGCCTGCTTTTCATTTCTCAGCAGTGTACTGCTCCGCTCTCCGTCCCGGCTGGTTCCGTCTCGTCTCTCCTTACTGACGCTGGGAGGAGGCTTGGCCACGGTCCGGGGATGTCCCTGCAGGCTCAGCCACACTTTCTACCAGCATCAGTTAGGACTGAGGAGACGGAGATGGCCACCAGAGCAGCAGCACCCTGCTGAGAAGTAAAAGCAATGGGGCTCAACAACTAGGTGCAGGAGGAGGGCCAGGCCCTTGAGGCTGCCTGAGCCCCATAGCAGCTGCACCTCCTGCACCTATTGTAGTTATGCCCTTGGGCTGCTGTGTTATCACCTTGCACTTATCACTGCTTTATCACTTCTTTATTACTTCTCCAGGCTTAATAAATCTGCTCCTGTATTACATAAACTGCTCATTGTTTAGGGCAGATTATAGCTTGTTGAATGTTAATTTTGCATCCTACTTCATAAGCAGGCGAAAATCACTCTAAAATCAAATATTTGGAACCTCCCTCCAGAAATCCTGTGTTTGCCTGTCCTAGTGCAGATCTGTGCAGCTGCTCTTCCCAACTATCCTGATGATAGATTTGCCTGGAGTTAGTGAGACCTCTGAAGGTGGCAACTTGCCAATACAGTTTTAATGCGTTTTTCTGTGTTGATGCTTGTGCAGTTTGAATGTCAAGCCATTATGAACCAAAACCCTGTTGCAAGAATAAGATCAGAGCAACGTTGGTTATGTTTATCTTCATCAGAGATATTGCTTTGAAGTTTCTTACCTGAAACAGTAGCCTTTTTATTGATTGCATAGGATCGGTATTTGTTAGGAGACATTAACTACAGTACATTACACATTTAAAAAATAAATTTTTTATGCTCAGACATTTCGTTCAGAAAAAATAAATTAATTTTAAGTTAAAATAGTTATTGTGTAAATTATTCATGATATTCAAATTCATGAAAACAGAGAAATATTTAATATGATTTCTCCATCTGAAGACGAGACACAAACATTCTGTGCATTACAGAAAGCTGTATACTGTAAATAGAGATATTCTCACTGTTTATGCTAATTTGTTATATTAATATGTTATTTTCTCAGTCCGTAATGTGAGGCTTTTGGGTTTGTTGAATCAATTCAAAACTGTTTCTGTTGACATCTGTGTCACTGCAGCTTGTTCCTTGTGATTAAATGGGCCAGAAAATGTTACATAGTAGGTCAGTTTTAATGCTCAGTAAATGGTTAGTTAAGGGAGGACATCTGTCCACTGAAGAAATTGTTTGAGACCACCAACAGATCTCCTATGAGCTGCCTAACATATTCCAGTCCTAATGATCGCCACTAAATGCCATAATTATTTCCGCACAATTTCTCATTTTAAAAGGTTAGAGCATTGGCAAGTTGTTGTTTTTTTCTTTAGCCTGTTTATATATTCATAGGATGCCCACATTTTGTGACTGCATGAAATATGGAGCTTTTGAGATCCTTTTCAATACTTATGCAACCCTTCACACACACACGCACAGATATGAAAATTGCTCCCTTGATGAAATGTAGCAGCTTTGTTTTGCATCATTTTGTAGTAGTGTCAATTATTTGAACATTTTTTTCTTTAAGCTTATATAGCTGACACTTATCTCTTGGGTTCTCTATTTTGCCACACAATAGAAACAGTATTCATACATGACATTGCATTGACATGAAGTTAAGAGCAAATAGTTATGATTTGAGATTCAAAGTCGAATATATTGTCATGCTGTGATGCCCATGGGAGATTCTAATACAAGAGAGTTCTAGTCTAGTGTTCATTATGATTGCAATGATGATTTGGTGCTAAAAGGGATCAGGGTAGGTGGCAGGGATAGACAGTTATCTATTCAAGCTACACATTAATGTGTTGAATTTCAACATTTATAGTAAATAATAGAACAGTTATGAGTAGTCAGCGCATCGAAATGCTTTGTGTACACTTCTATGGCATGCTACTAGCTACTGGTTATGTGAATTAGATTATATGTTCCTCTAATAGAAAATTGGTTTAAATAATATACTATATAACAAATATAGGCAAAATACATAAACTGTATTTATATACAAATATAGAAAATGTCTGTCTTATCTAGAAATGAATAAAAAGAACTGCAATTGTTTAAGGAAGTGTTGTATCCTGCATAGTCTCAGTGCTTTTAATGTGGGGAACATGTTCAGGGCTGGAGCTTCCACTAGGCAGCTTTAGGCAGCTGCCTAGGGGCGCCGGAACCTGAGGGGGCGGCCTGCTGCAGATGCCTGAAAAATGTAGCATGGTCCTACCTCCCACAGGTGCTGCAACACCCCCGGCACTCATATCTTACAGTAGCAGCAACTGCCAAGCTCCCGTATTGCAGACTCCAGTCACAGGCAGTAACTTTGACAGCTCCTGGAGTCTTGGCCAGGGGTGACATGCGGCGCTGCTCTTCATTCCAGGTTCTTTCACAGTCTACTCAGTCCCAACTCTGCATCGCAGCCTGCAGGTAAGGTGGCTGCACAGTGCACTCTCTGCAGTTGATAAGGAAAGAGGGGGAGAGTAACAGTCAGGAAGGGGAAGGGGGGGGGGGCATAAATGAGCAGCAGGCATGCACACAGTCTGGGGGGATGAGCACCAACATGCACACAGATGGTGGGGGGAATAGAATAGCAGACATTTAACAGAGTGAGGGGAGGGGGGGTGGTGAGAGCAGCAGGCACCCACGCAGACTGGGGAGATGGGGAAAAGAGAGCAGCCATGCAACAGACTGGGGGTGGGGGAGAGCAGCAGCATGCCTTTCACCTGAAGGGCGGGAAGGGGCAGTAGGCAGAAGTTTTGCCTAGGGTCCCGGGAAACCTTGCACTGGCCCTGAACATGTTGCATCAGTATATGACCAGTGCAAATAAACATGACCACCCACATCAGCTAAGATCAAATTGCTATCTATCTATCTATCTATCTATCTATCTATCTATCTATCTATCTATCTATCTATCTATCTATCTATCTATCTATCTGTCTATCTATCTATCTACAGTATGTATGCATCTAACTGTACAATAGTAAAGCTTAAATTCATGCTGCTTTATATGCTAAGACAGAAAAATAAAAATAACAAGATCATTATGGACAGTGTTTTTCTATTTATATATACAGATGTAGCCACGCTCATTGTGCCTGTGAATAGGCGCAAGTGTGACTCATTTTCCGCGATGCACGCACACACAGGTATGCGCATGCATCTTAGTCATGCCTGCACGCATTAACATTGTATTGAAAGACAAAGCAGCAGCCTGGAACAGCCTGGCGCAGGTGTGACTAGGCATGCCAGGAGTACCTGTGTGGCTGCTTCATAGCTTCAATGAGCCTGGCTACATCTGTATGTACAAGACTTCCAGAATTGAAACCTACTGAAGCATATACTGTAACTGGAAATTATTAAGAGCGTAATCAGAATGATTTCAGGTGAATGTTTTATTTTACTCTGTTTTTGTACTTCTTCATCTTCTTTCTCTTCTTTCTGTGCGAATACTTATAGCATCTTTTAACCTGCTGCTTTTCTGTTGGTGTCACCACCTTTGGTGGTATCACCCGGTGTGGTCTGCACCATCCACACCCCCTAGTTGTGCCATTGCACTTGATATATAAGGTAGTGGAACAACAATTGTTACTGCTGGTGAGGAAAATTTTGTGTGGCTGCTGCATGGCAGAAGTATTATCAGCCTCCAATACACAAGATGCCATTGAGGGCTGGCATTTTGGTGCAACCACTGGTGGTGCGGTGTGGTTCATTTGGAATATGATACAGTAATAATATGAACTGATCATTGTAGAAATGCTAAGACAGTCATGTACTTTCCCCTATGGCTCCCTTTACAATGTATCTTATTCAGTGCTTAAAGTGGTCCTGGAGAGGTGGTGGAACTCACCCTTCCGCCCCAGCTCTAAAGGGATTGTGCGCACCATAGGGGCGTGGTCAACCAATAGTATCCCCAATTTAAATTATGTAGAGCTGCCCCCTGTAGAGCCACACCAAGTACAGATTCCCCAAGTAAAGATGCCCCCTGTAGTTATGCCCCCAGTACAGATGCCCCCTGTAGTAATGCCCCCTGTAGTTATGCCACCAGTAGAAGCTGCCCACAGTAGAAGCTGCCCCCTGTAGCTATGCCCCCAGTACAGATGCCCCCTGCAGTTATACCCCCAGTAGTAGCTGCCACCAGTATAAGCTGCCCCTGCAGTTATGCCCCCAGTACAGATGCCCCCACCAGAAGCTGCCCCCAGTAGTAGCTGCCCCCGTACAGATGCCCCCTGTAGTTATGACTCCAGTAAAAGCTGCCCCTAGTACAGATGCCCCCCAGTAGAAGCTGCCCCCAGTAGAAGCTGCCTCCTGTAGTTATGCCCTCAGTAGAAGCTTACCCCAGTACAGATGTCCCCTGTACAGATGTCCCCTGTAGATATGCCCCCAGTAGAAGCTGCCCCCAGTACAGATGCACCCAGTAGAAGCTGCTTCCAGTACAGATGCCCCCTGTAGTTATGACCCCAGTAGAAGCTGCCCCCAGTAGAAGCTGACCCAAGTGCAGATGCCCCCTGTAGTTATGCCCCCAGTAGAAGCTTCCCCCAGTACAGATGCCCCCAGTAGTTATTCCCCAGTACAGATGCCCCCAGTAGAAGCTGCCCTCAGTAGAAGCTGCCCCCAGTACAGATGCCCCCTGCAGTTATGCCCCAGTACAGATGCACCCTGTAGTTTTGCCCCCAGCAGAAGCTGACCCTGTAGTTATGTCCCAGTACAGATGCCCCCTATAGTTATGCCCCCAGTAGAAGCTGCCCCCAGTAGAAGCTGACCCCAGTACAGATGCCTCCTGTAGAAGCTGTCCCCAGTAGAATCTGCCCCCATACAGTTGCCCCCTGTAGTTATGCCCCAAGTACAGATGCCCCCTGTAGAAGCTGACCCCAGTAGAAGCTGCTGCCCATACAGATGCCTCCTGTAGTTATTCCACCAGCAGAAGCTGCCCCCAGTACAAATGTTCCCTGTAGTTATGCCCCCAGTACAGCTGCCACCAGTAGAAGCTGCCCCCAAGTAGCGCCGCTTCACACACAAAAAAACCCACACACAATACTCACCAGCTCTGCTCCTGCTGCTTCTGGACAGCTGACCTCTGCCTGGCCGCCCACTCCTCAGATCTATGGGAGAGATGTAATGACGTCTCTCCCATAGCGCTGCACAGTCACACACAGCAGACGCTGAGCTCCAGCTGCCGCTGAGGGGAAGGTGCTGGTGCCTGCTGGTACTACAACCTCAGTGGGTGCCCAGCATCCCCATGTGGCCCTGGGCTCACATTCTGGGTTAGGTGATCCAGAGGAGATGGAACTGCGTTCTGTCTCCAATTGGAACTGACGGAATGTAGTTCTGACCCGTTGCGGCTCACTTTAACCTCTGATCTTATCCATACCTACTACTGATTTTGATTCTGGAGATGGATTCCTACATTGTGCTACATAAGCACTCTTGTTATTTTCTGCCAGCTTGATGTAACTATTTACCTGGTATACATCTTTGGCATCATACTTTCTGCAAGACCTAGAGGCAGAATGCTTTTTTCCTATGGCCATAGTAGTTGTGGCAACAGAGATCACAAAAAGAAGAACAAAGTTGGTAACTGACATTTGAAGTCTCTGGGTCCAGCAGCTGATGAGATGGAATCCATCAGATCAGTGGTGGCTCCAGGGTCAGTGGTATACCCTATAGTCCTCCCCCATACTGTATGCCTGAAAATGGGTCATGACCTTGCAGGAAGGGGAATGGCCTTACCGGTTGTCCCATGCTGACATCATTATTGGGATGTAGCCTTTTGGGAATTTGGTCATCTGTATCTCTCCAGGGGCATGCCCAACATCACCGGAAATGCTGGGATATCCCCAGAATCTCTCCCACACTCCTTCCCAGTGACAGGAGCCTGGCATTGAAGGATAATGTCACATTGTAGCACATGGCTCCCAGTCACTGCCGAGGAATCTGTATTTTGGTGTCAATCTCCGGTAGTGTGACAGCCTGGTGAAGTCCGCAACCCCTGCACCATCCTTTTGACTCCTCTATTTCAGAACTTCGACATCACCCTGTCCTTGGTGTGATAACACTCCTTTGAACTACTTTGTAATGTTTCATGCTTTTACAAAGTTTTAACTGGTTCCTGTTTGTGCAAAGAATCTTGCCCCTCACTCAGTTCTTTGTGAGCTTGCAAGGGAGCCTGTACATGCACAGTAAAGACCTATTTGGTATGAAAAATGGGGATTTATTGCACATGTGATACACTTATGCATACAGTACTCTGAAAAATAGATGTGAGGACTTCAGAATGCTATGTTTAACAGCACTGTGTTTTTACACTGGTCTTTGCGGTTCTTCCAAATTTAGATCTGAAATGAGACAAAACATCATCTTTCCAGAATATATGTCTGAGAAATATGTTTTGTTTTGGAAAGATAACATTTTGCATAATTGTTTTTTAGAACTAGTTTGTTAAACACTGAGGAAAATGATAGCATAACATCTGCTGCGCTCACCATACATAGTAATACAGTAGGTGTGACATGAATATGATCAATGATGGAACAGAAGAGGACCGGGAAGGGATAAGTATAATGGGATGGGGAGAGGGCATGGCAGGGCAGTCTAGGTGAAGCTGAAGATGCTAGTTTAATTTACTAATAGTGTATAAGATTAAATAAGGCCTATGGAGTATGTGTTAGAAAGCTAGTAGTATCAAGAAAAGAAATATACACAGAAATATCCCCCAGAAACCATTTAAAAAAAAATTCTACTGTATCCCATATAATAAAAGGCTAACTGCCCCTCATCTCTTTTATGTGCACTGGTGGCCAGTGGAGGCCGTCACACAGACCAAATGAAGATGAAAGTGATCATGCAGGGAGATGTTACAGCCTGCTGCTAAAAACACTGACCTGTTTCACACTTGCTGAATATGGAGGAGGGATGCTGGAGAGAGAGTTGGGGTAGGGGTAGGTTTTTGGTTTGGCATTTGCTATTAATAACAACCTTTCATATTCAACATTGACTGGAATTTCTATCCTTTTGTTTGATTTACACTTACGGTTACATTAATCTAGTGCTGCTCCTCATCTCTGTGGTGCCGCTGGCAGCCACTGGAGGGACAAGGACACACACACACCCTATGTACACTGCAATCCCCACCATATACTGCTCCTGTATACACACTGCACCCTTATACCCCTCCATATAGTGCCCCCTATATACAGGGCACATCCCTCCTCCATGTACTGCTTCTGCAATATACCGCATACTCTGCACCCTCTCCTTCATATACTATTCTGCAAACTCAGGTTACTTGCCATCGCGTGACTCAGCAACAAGTAGCAGCAGTAACCAGGCAATGGATGTAGGAACCACAAGATGGTCTCGAGGAAGGAAGGAAGGGAGGAAGGAAGGAAGGAAGGAAGGAAGGGGAAGGAAGGAAGGAAGGAAGGAAGGAAGGAAGGAAGGAAGGAAGGGGAAAGAAGGAAGGAAGGAAGGAAGGAAGGGGAAGGAAGGAAGGAAGGGGAAGGAAGGAAGGAAGGGGAAGGAAGGAAGGAAGGAAGGAAGGAAGGGGAAGGAAGGAAGGAAGGACGGGGAAGGAAGGAAGGAAGGAAGGAAGGAAGGAAGGAAGGAAGGAAGGAAGGAAGGAAGGAAGGAAGGAAGGAAGGAAGGAAGGAAGGAAGGAAGGAAGGAAGGAAATTATGGGGGGGTCGGGGCTGCAGGTGATGCTGGTGAGGAGGCAGATAATTGGCTTTACTGCCTTATATATACTGCATGCCGGTGGAGGGCAGGCTCCCGTGCTTGCTCCTCCCACACCCCACACAGGACAAGTTCAGGCCCCTCCAGCCAGCTGCTGGTGACTACTGGTGTCCTCTACCCCCAGACTGAGCAAGAGCTGTGCGGGGACTGGTGAGCTTACAAGTGCCAGTACTGGTGTTGTATAGTGTACTGTATATATAATATGACTATTTTACTGTCTATCCTGAAACACAATTAAAATCAATTGTGTACCAAATTGGCAGATCTTATTATTAGTATAAATACTGTTAATGGCATTTGGAACTTCATGCTTTGGGTACACTACCTAACAAGTGGCTGTAAATAAATAATTTTGGAGTAATAAAACATATGGATCTACAGTGAACTTAAAGTCTATGATTCAGTGAGCTAATGTGTTAATGAAAATGTTTCTGCAGGTGGTTATTTAACGTTAAGGTTGTTTTAAACACGTGACAGTGGAAAAGTGAAGACAAGCCCTTTTTTCGGTCTTTGCCCTTTAGGAAAGCTGTCTGATAACTTTGATCTTTTTAGCTGTCTACAGTGTAAAGGCAGGAGTCTGTGTGTTCTATGCTGGCAGACAATATGGGCTCATGCATTTTTAATGAGCGTTCTCTCCTATTATATTAAACATAACATAGTAGCAGGACTGTGGTTGCCATTTCTGTCTAGTAGGCTGAGTGCAGCAAGGATAAATTGGAAGGACTTCTGAAGTAGGGAAAATGTTGCTTCAAAAAATATCACAAATTGTTTCTAGACAATATGACATTACATTACAATGCCTGAAATTGCTCCTCTTTATATGTATTTTTAAGATTAAAATGTTCTTTAATATACTACATCTATGCATTTATTTAATGTCATAAAAAGTACTGTGCATAACAACTTAAAGGTAGGCCTAATTTCTGATAAAGGAACGTTTCCATTTTAAATGCATAAATCATAAGTTGCATTTTGAATCCATTTTGTGACTCTGGGAGTAAGGGGGTAATTCCGATCTGATTGCAGCAGCAAATTTGTTAGCAGTTGGGCAAAACCATGGGGGTCATTCCGAGTTGTTCGCTCGCAAGCTGCTTTTAGCAGGTTTGCACACGCTAAGCCGCCGCCTACTGGGAGTGAATCTTAGCTTATCAAAATTGCGAACGAAAGATTAGCAGAATTGCGAATAGACACTTCTTAGCAGTTTCTGAGTAGCTCCAGACTTACTCGGCATCTGCGATCAGTTCAGTCAGTTTCGTTCCTGGTTTGACGTCACAAACACACCCAGCGTTCGCCCAGACACTCCTTCGTTTCTCCAGCCACTCCCGCGTTTTTCCCAGAAACGGTAGCGTTTTTTCGCACACACCCATAAAACGGCCAGTTTCCGCCCAGAAACACCCACTTCCTGTCAATCACATTACGATCACCAGAACGAAGAAAAAACCTTGTAATGCAGTGAGTAAAATTCCTAACTGCATAGCAAATTTACTTGGCGCAGTCGCACTGCGGACATTGCGCATGCGCATTAGCGACTAATCGCTCAGTTGCGAGAAAAAAATAACGAGCGAACAACTCGGAATAACCCCCCATGTGCACTGTAGGGGAGGCAGATATAACATGTGCAGTGAGTTAGATTTGGGCGTGGTGTGTTCAATCTGCAATCTAAATTGCAGTGTAAAAATAAAGCAGCCCGTATTTACCCTGCACAGAAACAATATAACCCACCCAAATCTAACTCTCTCTGCAAATGTTGTATCTGCCTCCCCTGCAGTGCACATGGTTTTGCCCAACTGCTAACAAAGTTCCTGCTGAGATCAACTCAGAATTACCCCCATGGTTTTGCCCAATTGCTAACAAATTTGCTGCTGTGATCAGATCTGGATTAGGCCCTAAACTTGTATCCTAGGAAAGGGTTGTAGGTAAAACAAGCACCATAAAATAAGAATGATGTTTTTCTCTTTTGAGATGTGTATTTACTATGAATTTAATCTAACTGAATCTATTAAAAAATCATCTTTGTATTACACATATTAGCAGATGGCAGCATAGATGATTATGGGACGGACTTGGTGTCATGGACCCAGTGCCCAGCTGGCTCGTGAGGAGTACTTTTGCCTGTATTCAGTGCGTAAGTGTGTATAGTGGGAGACTATAACTGTACGTTATAGTATGCCGCACACTACCTGCAGTGACTATGGAGCTTTACCTTGCCTAATGTGGCGGACATTAACTGGACAGTATGTGGTTTATCTCTGACTTGTCATTTACTAGATACATTACAGTTTGCTATATGCCTTAGATGTAAGAAATAATCATTCTTCCTATATAAGTATTGTGCCTATTGTTAAACAAAATCTCTAGCTTGATATGTGTGTTATAGAATGTCTATGAGTGTTTATACATAAGGTATTGAATATTATGTTATAGTTTGTAATATAATGTTTACTTGTTAGTATAGGATGTGTGAGATTGGGACATTCCACAAAGCCAGTCTCAGATTACCAGCACTGACCCCCTTCTGTTGCAGCCCCCCTTCACAGGAAACAGCAGTTAGCTGCAGGGCTTGTGACATCACAAATGACTACGCAGGGTTAACATCGCCTGGATATCACTAAAACTTGCACTGTTAGTGTGCCTTGAGGACCGTGGTTGGGAATGCCTGCTGTAGAGTTTCTGCATACTCTAAACCCACCCGGAATACCACGTCATGTACTGTATCTCAAGGTTGGTGCTCTCATAAGGCTTTTACACAACTTCAATCCACCCAAACTGTGCAATGGTACCAGGCTGCAGGTGAATACTCTGCACAAACATGTAATTATTTATTTATTTATTATTTATTAACAGTTTCTTATATAGCTCAGCGAATTCCGTTGCGCTTTACAATTGGAAATAACAATGATATAACAAACTGGGTGATAACAAACAGTCATAGAGGTAGGAAGGCCCTGCTCGCAAGCTTACAATCTATAGGGAAATAGGCATGTGTACACAAGGAAAGGTGCTATCTATTGCTTAGTTGTCCACCAGATTGCAAAGGTTCTTGGTGGGCTGTATAATATGGTCATATAGCAATGATGAACCGGGGTCGAGAGGAGGGGAAAGTGAAGAATGAGAAGACATGTGAGGATATGTGTGGACTGTACAGAGTGGATGCAATTTGATGACAATGGGCCTAATTAAAAACTCAGGCTGATTGAAAGAAAGCGGACATTTGGGGGTGGTAACTGGTCATTTTCTTGCAGTGTCAGGAAAAAAGCAGATGTTTCCAAGCGGTTTCAAGGTGGGTGTGTGACGTCAACTCCAGCCCGATCAGCCTGTTTCTTTCGCACTGTTTGAGTAAGTCCTGGGCTACTCACAGACTGCACAGACCGGATAAAAACATTCGATGGTGAGTAAGTTGCAAACGGATTTGCAGCTGGCCGACGTTTGCTAAAATTTTTGCACGGTGTACACAGACTTGCACGGGGAAGTTTTCCACTCTGTATGGGCAGCGACCATCCAATCGCAAACCTTTGCAAATTCGAAGATGTGCAATCAGGTCTGAATTAGACCCAATATTCACAGGCATTGGCCAGGGAGAAACTGTCTTAATTCCACAAATTCCTCTGATCCCATCAGACTACCATTTCTAGTTCAAACGGCTGCAGTTTCCGGTAAAAGTCTGCTACTCCATGACCATTAACAAAGCTCAGGGGAAGAGTTTGAAAGTGGCTGGTGTGGATCTGAGTAGTGACTGCTTCTCCCATGGCCAGTTGTATGTTGCCTATCCCAGAGCCAGCACCTCTGGCAGCCTGGCCATTCTCCAGCCTGAAGGAAAGACTAAAAATGTAGTTTACCAGGAAGTCCTTCAAAATTAAAGTTACATGCACAGAAATACTTGAAATTCCGTAGCGAAGAACGGTTATTCAGCTAGTATATATTTCCCTTGTGCCATGAAAATAGCTCTGACCCATCAAAACATAGACTCCACAAGACCTTTGTAGGTTTACTGTGGTGTCTGGCACGAATATGTTGGCAGCAGATCTTTTAATTCTGTAAGTTGTGAGGTGGAACCTCAATGGCTTAGAGTTGTTTATCCAGCACATCCCACAAATGCTCAATTGGATTGAGATCTAAGGAATTTGGAGGTCAAGTCAACACCTTGAACTTTGTCATGTTCCCCAAACCATTCCTGAACAATTTTTACAGTGTGGGAGGGCACATTATCCTGCTGAAAGAGGCAACTGCCATTGTGAGAATACCATAGCCATGACGTGTAGGTGGTAAGTGTCAAAGTAATATGGCCATGAATGACAGTACCTGAGGTTTATCAGCAGAACTTTGCCCGGGGCATCACAGTTCCTCAGATGGCTTGCATTATTCCCATAGTGCATCCTGGTGACATCTCTTCTTCAGGTAAAGTATGCATACACCCAGCCATGCACACAATGTAAAATAAAATGTGATTCAGCAGACCAGGCCACCTTCTTACACTGCTTTGTCATCCAGTCCTGACACTCAAATGCCCATTGTAGGCACTTTTGATGTCAGACAGGGGTCAGATCAATATGTGACCAAGCAGCGATACACCATGTGTTCTGACACCTTTCTATCAAATCACAGAGCAGGGGAGAAAAGAACGCTCTTCTTTGTGGGGTCACCCTAACTCTCAGGGATTCACCTCCACTTGTGTAACTGTACTGTTATACATAGTAGATTTATCATACACATATCATATTATCTATTTGAATAACTTTCCTCAGCCTACTAGTGCTCAAGATCTCCCATCCCCCCTTCCTTGAGTTACACCTTTCCATCAAATCCACCATTAACATTTTCAGCAATTTGTGCTACAGTAGCTGTTATGTGGGATCAGATCAGATCGGCTAGCCTTTGCTCATCACACACATTAATGAGCCTGCAGTACCCATGTTACTGTCACCACTTCACGGGGTTCCTTCCTTGCACTCCTTTTGATAGGTACTACTAATCACTGCATACGGTTAAGTTAACACACCACAAGACCTACTGTTTTGGAGATTCTCTGACCCAGTTGTCTAGCCATCATGATTTGGCCTTTGTCAAAGTTGCTCAGATCCTTGTGCTAACCCATATTTCCTTCATCCAACACTGCCAATACCTGCTAATCAATGTTATTCACTTCCTCTGACAGTGATTTTAATGTTATGGCTGATTGATGTATATATACATGCATACATAGAGACATAGCTGTACACACACACACACACACACACACACACACACACACACACACACACAGATATATTACTAACATAAAAAAGTCCATTTCTATAATTAGAGTTTTTAAATAGGAAGTAATAACAATGTTAGACATGACAATACTTTATCAGTTTTGATCTTCTTATCTTGCCTCTTAGATATTGTTGTGCACTATGAGGTTGATTTTGAAATAGCAGTAAAGCAAAAAAAATTGAGTAATATTACATCTTGTTAAAACCATCTTTCACTGCTGGTGGGGCATACTAAAAAGGTGCAGAGAGATTTACATTTGAGAGATGCGTGTTCAAGCTCAAAACTACATTGCAATGAAAAAATAAAGCTGCCCAGTATTTGTGGGCTACATGCAATAGCATCTAGTATTTAGCCTGCAGGTAAAAACAATAAATGTATTTTTCACCTCTTGCACTTCAACGTGGCTTGTTCCAGATACAAAATTGCTTGTCTTTTCATGTGCTCCCAGCTCAAAATCTGACCTTATTTGTGCATGTAACAGGACATAAGATCCCTGAGCCACTAAGCTTCAATGCAGAAGTACAGTAAGCTTAACATGAAAAATTGTTTTGTTTGTTTCACTAGTGGAATTTGGTCTTTATTGTCCTCAATCCTCTCACATCACAAAGCAGAATTAATTGACCACCCTACTGTAACTCTCTTCATAGGGTGTATATAAATTTGCAGTGTGAATTAGTATTCTGCAGAGTAGCGGAGCAGCAACAGAACTTGGCACTTCTGCAAAACTACCTGTTCCACTGCAAAACTCGATTAGTAACAAATTTTACAGCGATTACGTTTATCTCTAGTGAGACTGGAATATAAATAGGTTGTTAGGACAAGATCTGTAGATGGAAAAAAGCAAGGCGAACACAAAAGATAGTACTAAGATTTTTGTTTTCTTTTATACACCATTCCTAGCATAAACAAAATGCACATCTGTGTGCAGATCAGGATTTATGCTGAATGCTTTTTCCTAAGGGGGCAGCCTTTACAACTCATGTAAACATTGCTACTTGTGAGTTATGGACACTTCTCTCACATGTGAGCAGTAAAGATAAAAACACATTCTTGTGTGGATTGGGGGATGAGAAATGTCCCTGGTGTTATCTTTAAGTGTTTGTTTTTATTTTACTTCTTGGTAATGTGTAGTTCTTTTTTTGGAAAGTTCTGTCTTCTGACATGACAAATAAAATGCTAAACTTTGCCTTTCTCTCTCTCTCTGTTTTTTTTTTTTTTTTACCTTACATGACCCTTTGAGGTTTGGATTTATACAACTGGGGATTAATTGTGCAGAATGTTTTGAAACATAATTTCATTAATCAAGTTGTTACAATTGTAGGTTGTGATTGTTCATGGAAAGTCATTAATCTTCAAACAGTTGTGTGAATAGTAGTAATAGGATGTTATCAAGGAACAGTTCTTACTAAAGTGCACTGTCTTGGAGTAATCCTTGACTCCTCCCTCTCCTTCAAACCACACATTCAGCACCTCTCACAAACCTGCCGTTTTCATCTACAAAATATTTCCAGGATCAGACCCTTTCTGACCCAGGATGCTACTAAGACCCTTATCCACTCACTGGTCATCTCCAGACTTGACTACTGTAATCTCCTTCTGACTGGCACTCCTGACAAATACCTTTCTCCAGTCCAATCTATCCTCAATGCTGCTGCCCGGCTCATTTTCCTCACCAAACACACTAAGTCCACCTCTCCTCTCCTACAAGACCTTCACTGGCTTCCCTTCCCTTTCAGAATCCATTTCAAGCTTCTCACACTCACTTACAAAGCCCTCCCCCACTCCTCTCCCATTTACATCTCAGACCTTATCTCTCCTTACACTCCCACCTGTCCTCTTCACTCTGCTAATGCATGCCAACTCCCCTGCCTACTGATTACTTCCTCCCACCCCTACCTCCAAGATTTTTCACGTGCTGCTCCAATTCTCTGGAATTCCCTACCTCTCCCCCTCAGACTCTCCACCTCTCTACAAAACTTCAAATGGGCTTCTCCACCAAACCCAGCCAAATCTCATTCTAACCCTCTGTTCCACGCTCTCTATGTACCCTGTCTGTGACACCCCTGTCTGTCTACCCCTCACCTTTAAAATGTAAGCTGTCACGAGTAGGGCCCTCTTCCCTCATGTGCTTAACCTTTCTCACACTTTAATAATCTTCAACTGCATCAACTCCAGCAGTCCTCTGTCACCTGATACTTATTTCAGTGCTATCTGCTGATGTAGCTATGTTTATTTACCCTGTACTTGTCCTATATTGTCTTCAACTGCTGTTTTCCTGTTTTGATTATTTGTAGTCTGCAGTTGGGCACTGCGGAACTCTTGTGGTGCCATATAAATAAAGTATAATAATAATAATAATAATAATAATAATAATGCAGATAACAAACGTAAAAAAAAAGTTTTTATTTTGAGGGCTGATCTTTCATTTCTTACTGCATTATAGACACACAATGTTATATCTTATAGGATCTGTAGGTCAGACACCGACACTATTAACAGGTTGGTAAAAGTTTAAAAAGTTCCTGTGCTTAAAGCAACTTGTCCCATTTGTTGGATGGAACTTGATGGACATTGGGAAATTAAAACTTCTATTATTGGATGACTCAGCATTCTGGTACAACACAACCATTGTCCAATGGGGGTAATTCTGAGTTGATCGCAGCAGGAACTTTGTTAGCAATTGGGCAAAACCATGTGCACTGCAGGGTAGGCAGATTTAACATGTGCAGAGAGAGTTAGATTTGGGTGTGGTGTGTTCAATCTGCAATCTAATTTGCAGTGTAAAAATAAATCAGCCAGTATTTACCCTGACCAGAAATAAAATAACCCACCCAAATCTAACTCTCTCTGCACATGTTATATCTGCCTCCCCTGCAGTGCACATGGTTTTGCCCAACTGCTAACAAAATTCCTGCTGCAATCAACTTGGAATTACCCCCATTGTGGCAGTCATTCTGGGTTTAGCTAATGCTCACAGAAACTTCATAGATGCACAAGAAATATCAAAACTTTGTTCATATCTAAGAAAGGATTAGGCAATCACCATTACCTCTTGTATCATCTTCTTAATGCAATTTAAATTGAGAAACACATACAGTATATACATTATGTGGACCTCAAAAAATATAAACCGAATCATAGCCAGGATGGAGTGAAGTCCTAGTTCGGGGAGCCGAATGTGATTATGGCCAAACATGGCTAAACCATGCTTTGTACATGATTGCCTCTTTCAAAAAAAACATTGAATTAAGTCGGCATCTCGCACAACTACCAAACTCCTGCCCATATATATCAATACCAACCTATGTGTATAGGGTTGGGTAGCTGAGACCAATGCTGGGAATCCCAGCGGTCAGCATACCGACCCTGGGATCCCTACAGCAGAATGCTGGCAGGGGGGTGGGGCGAGGAGAATGGAGCCCCTTGCAGGCTAGTTGCGCTCACCTCGCAGCGGGCCTGGTGGTTCTATTCCCAATATGGGTGTGGTAGACAGCAGTTAGTCGGCATCCCGACTGTCAGGCCTGTGAACGCTCGGGAACCCAGCGTCCGCATGGTGACCGCCGGGATCCCAAGCGCCGGTCACATGACCGGATCCCTGTGCATAAAAGATATACAAATACAGTTACAACATGTAGTAAATGAAATAAACATAGCCTTAATGTTCCATTATTCTTATTATAAGGCTACATGGAATGGAGGGGCAGAGCTACATGGGACCAGGCTGATCATGAGGAGGAACAGGAACAGGAGGATGGACAGCTCCGGCCAGCCAGAATTCCTTTTGGTAAGTAGATGTAAAGAGAGTGAGTGAGCTTAAGAAAGTGTATGTGTGTGTATCTATGTGTGTGTATGTGAGTGTATCTGTATGACTGGGTGGGCAAAATGTGTGTAAGCGACACTACCACAGGTGCAATTTTGTGTAAGCGGCAATACTACAGGGGGATTTTGTGTAAGCAGCACTACTAAGAGGGCACTTTGTCTAAGTGGCACCACTACAGGGGGGATTTTGTGTAAGCGACACTACTATAAGGGGGATTTTGTGTAAGTGGCACTACTACAGGGGGGAATTTTTGCAAGCGACACTACTACAGGGGGGATTTTGTGTAAGTGGCACTACTACAGGGGGGAATTTTTGCAAGCGACACTACTACATGGGGGATTTTGTGTAAGTGGCACTACTACAGGGAGGATTTTGTGTATAAGAAGCACTACTACGTGCGGTGCTATGTGAATAAGATTGTGCTACTGTGGTTTAATTTGAAATGGGGGTACTGTTGTGTGGCCATGCCCCTTCCGTGTAAGACCACACTCCTTTTTTTTAGTGTGTACTAAAGGTGCGCCCTGTCCCTTTGTAAAGTTTGGGAGTGCGCAAATTTATAGTTTGCAGGGGTGGCACGAACACCCTAGCACTGGCCCTGATGAACAGTTTGGATTAGATACAAGTGTGCTCCAATGGGATGTTGGGCAGCAAATTCATACTTTCCCTTGTCCACAAAAAAGAATGAGCATAAATGACAATGGGCCTTATTCAGGTTTGTTAGCAAATTAAAAAGTTAGCGATTGGGCAAAACCATGATGAACTGCAGGAGAGGCAGGTGTAACATGTAGAGAAAGTTAGATATGGATGGGGTGTGTTTAAACTGAAATCTAAATTGCAGTGTAAAAATGAAGTACTGTAGCCAGTATTTACCATGCACAGAAACAATATAACCCAGCCAAATCTAAATCTCTCTGCTCATGTTACATCTGCCCCACCTGCAGAGCAACATGGCATTGCCCAATTGCTAACTTTTTAGGTTTGCTAACAAACCTGAATAATCCCTAATGTCTGCAAACCCTGTGTCACAACTGAGGGCCTGAGCTGACGGGAGGCAGCCTCAGTTGTAGGGGCTGAGATGTAACGGAACCTGGGAGGTTGTATCAGACCCCTAGACATGTAAGTAACATGTAGAATAACTGCCCGAAGGCGTGACCACGACAACCAGGATAAAAGTCAATGATGTTTATTATGACAAACTCCGTAACACAGCAGCAGTAAAAGGAAACATAAAAGTCAACAGAGGATAAATACAATTCCTGGGTACTACAGGGTGGAAAGGGCCACAGGCACTGGTAGTGTGAGACAGTTCTTATAATCTTCTAGTTGGAAAGTCCTTACCAGGCCTGACTGTAGCAATGGAGAGAACCCAGGATCGTACCAGCTGATGTTCCAGGAAAGGCTGGGCTGCTGAAGGTAAAACGGCTGCTGTGGATACTGGCTGGAACCAGACTGTTGTTGGTACGGAGTGGATACTGGCTGGAACCAGTTAAATAATAAACGAACTTGAGAGCGATGAAATAATAATGAAGTTTGGAGTTTGAGAGCGGTGAAATAATAATACCGGTGGAGAGTGGTAAACTGCAGAAAAGGACACCGGCCCTTTAAGAGAAGCTGTACACTGCTGGAAGCTGGGCTGGAAGCAGGTGATTGTTTGAGAGCGGTGAAATAATAATACCGGTGGAGAGTGGTAAACTGCAGAAAGGACACCGGCCCTTTAAGAGAAGCTGTACACTGCTGGAAGCTGGGCTGGAAGCAGGTGATTGTTGTAGCTGGAAACAGGTGAGTCCAGAATGGATCGGAGAGTCAGGCTACACCGCAGATGGAATGCTGGTGCGGGTCTCTATAGCAGAAGTCTGGAGACAGGAGCTGGAACCTGGAAGACAACCACAGGAGAGAGACAAACTGGAACTAGGTTAGACAACCAAAGCACTGACGCCTTCCTTGCTCAGGCACAGCTTACTTATACCTGCAGCAAGGAAGGGGTTGGCTAGGCAATTATGCAGATTAACAATACAGACAGCAGATTGGTGGAAATGATCAGATGACAAAATCCAAGATGGCTGCGCCCATGCAGACACTTGGAGGGAAGTTTGGTTTGTAATCCATGTGAGAATTGAAACAGCAATGGCGGCGCCGGCCACAGGAGACAGGAGACGCCAGACTGATGATTGCACATCTAAACCACGCGGGCACAGCGGAGGCCGCGGCTGACGTAATCGCCACTCTGACACTCTGCATGCAGGAACTCAGGGACAGCGGTGGAGGCCGCGGGGAACGCCATTCCAGATGTTACATGGCGCCGCGGTGACCGCGTCTCAGAGTTACAGGAGAGGAGGCAGGAATGTGGACATCAGAGTAACGGATGGGATCCGGTCCTGGAACGCTGAGCCAGCCTCAGGAGGCATCTGAAGGGTAAGTAATGGCGTCCAGATACCCGGATCGTGACAGCACCCCCCCCTTTAGGAGTGGCCCCAGGACACTTCTTAGGCTTTAAAGGAAACTTTGCGTGGAAATTTCGGACCAAGGCAGGAGCATGGACGTCTGAGGCATTGGTCCAAGAGCGTTCTTCAGGACCATAGCCCTTCCAGTCAATGAGGTATTGTAACTGACCGTAACGGAAACGTGAGTCCAAAATCTTGGCCACCTCGTACTCGACTCCCCGTTGAGTCTGAACTTTGGGAGCTGGAGGAAGTGCGGAATGAAACCGATTCAGGATCAGCGGTTTCAACAAAGAAACATGAAATGTCCTGGGTATTTTCAAGAAGGATGGTAACTGTAACCTGTAGGCAACAGGATTGATGACTTGTTCAATCTTGAAGGGTCCGATGTAGCGAGGTGCAAATTTCATGCTGGGAACTCTCAACCTCAAATTCTTCGTGGACAGCCACACACGATCACCCACCTTGAGAGCAGGAACCGCTCTACGCTTCCTATCGGCAAACTTCTTATACCTGAATGAGGCTTTAAGCAGGGCTGCGCGGACGTTCCTCCAGTTATTTGAAAACTGACGCAAGGTGACATCCACTGCTGGAACAGAAGTTGCGGGAAGCGGTTGGAATTCTGGGACTTTAGGGTGGAATCCATAATTAATGAAGAATGGTGTAGAAGAAGATGAGGAATGGTATTGATTGTTGTGGCTGAACTCGGCCCAAGGAAGGAGTTGAACCCAGTCATCTTGAGAGGAAGACACATATATACGGAGGAAGGCCTCCAAGTCCTGATTCACCCTCTCGGTTTGACCATTGGTCTGAGGATGGTAAGCCGTGGAAAACTTTAACTTGACTTGGAGGGCTTGACACAAACTTCGCCAAAATTTGGCTACAAGTTGTACTCCACGATCCGAGATGATCTCTTCAGGAAGACCGTGAAGTCGGAAGATCTCTTGTATAAACACTTGAGCCAACTTGGAAGCTGACGGAAGACCGGTGAGAGGGATGAAATGTGCCATCTTGGTGAACCGGTCAACTACCACCCAGATGGTATTAAACTTGTTGCAGATAGGTAGATCGGAAACAAAGTCCATCGACAAATGGGTCCAAGGTCGACGGGGAACAGATAATGGAACCCGTTGCCCCGCAGGCGACTGGCGGGAGACTTTGTGTTGGGCACACTTTGGGCAGGAGGCAATAAATTCCATAACGTCCTTCTTCAGAGTTGGCCACCAGTAGGACCTAGAAATAAATTCAAGGGTTTTTTGAATGCCTGTATGTCCAGAAAAACGGGAAGCATGGGCCCAATGCATGAGCTTCTTCCTTAGAACTGGCTTAACAAAACTTTTCCCTGGTGGAGGCGTAGAGTCCATCCCTACCGTGGAGAATGCCAACGGATTAATAATAGGATGCTTGTCTGCAGACTCTGACTCATTTTCTTGCTCCCATGAGCGGAAAAGGGCATCGGCCTTACGATTCTGAGAACCCGGACAGAACTGGAGTTTAAAGTCAAACCTAGAGAAGAAAAGTGCCCATCTGGCCTGACGAGGATTCAGACATTGTGCGCCTTTGAGATATAAAAGATTTTTGTGGTCGGTAAGTATGGTGATTGAGAGGGAAGCTCCCTCCAACAGGTATCTCCACTCCTCCAGAGCGAGCTTGATGGCTAGCAACTCCTGATCGCCAATGGCATAGTTGCGCTCAGCTGGGGAGAACTTCCGGGAGAAGAAACTGCAAGGATGTAGATGTCCATCTTTGGCCCTCTGGGATAACACTGCTCCTACTCCAACGGAGGAGGCATCTACCTCTAAGATAAAAGGAGAGTCGGTGTCGGGCTGTTTCAGAACTGGTGCAGAGATGAACCGTTGCTTCAGAAGGTGAAAGGCCTGTGTAGCTTCCTCGGACCACTTGGACGGATTAGCACCTTTCTTGGTTAATGCAGTGATAGGCGCCACAATGGTGGAAAAGTCTCGTATAAATTTTCTATAATAATTGGCGAACCCTAAGAACCTCTGGACCCCTTTGAGGCTTAAGGGTATAGGCCAATTCTGGATTGCTTGGAGTTTCTCAGGATCCATCTCTAGTCCGGAACCGGACACAATGTAACCTAGAAACGGAATGGTTTTAACTTCAAACACACACTTCTCCAATTTACAATAGAGGTGATTGACACGGAGACGGGAAAGAACCTCTTTTACCCAGAAACGATGATCTTCGAGATTATTAGCAAAGATGAGGATGTCGTCTAGATATACCACGACATGGCGGTACAAGATGTCCCTGAAAATCTCATTCACGAAGTGCTGGAAGACTGCTGGAGCGTTGCTCAATCCGAAGGGCATGACGAGGTACTCATAATGTCCGTCACGGGTGTTAAAGGCGGTCTTCCACTCGTCACCCTCACGGATTCGGATGAGATTGTAGGCACCCCTCAAGTCCAGCTTTGTGAAAATAGTTGCACCACTAACTCTATCAAAGAGCTCGGTAATCAGGGGTAAAGGGTATCGGTTCTTGACGGTAATGTCGTTCAGACCTCTGTAGTCGATGCACGGACGCAGACCACCGTCTTTCTTCTTAACGAAGAAGAAGCCTGCGCCGGCTGGAGAAGAAGATGGTCGGATGAAACCCTTCGCCAGGTTCTCTTTGATGTACTCTTCCATGGAGTGTGTCTCAGGCAGAGACAACGGATAAGTTCGGCCTCGCGGTGGAACCTTCCCTGGAATGAGGTCGATTGGGCAGTCCCATTCTCTATGAGGAGGAAGGATATCAGCAGAGGCTTTACTGAACACGTCCGTGAAGTCTTGATATGGAGGAGGCGGAACATCAGATGACCTGGGGAAGGAAGAACAAACAGGAAGAACTTTGGCTAAACAAGTCTCAGCACAGGAGGGACCCCATGCCAGTATTTGCGTAGTCGTCCAGTCAATTGATGGGTTGTGGAGACGAAGCCATGGAAGGCCTAAAACCACTGGATGTGTGGCCCTTGGAATCACTAAAAAAGAAATATACTCAGAATGAAGAACTCCCACTCTCAGACGAACTGGAAGAGTCCTTAAGGAAATGACTGCGTCAAAAATCTTGCTGCCATCCACGGCAGTCAAAGAGATGGACGAGGACAGTCTCTCGGTGGGTAGGGACCACCGTTTAACATAAGCTTCGGTTATGAAATTCCCAGCTGCTCCGGAATCAAGGAGGGCAATGACGTTCCTGTAACGTTGAGCAATTTGGAGCGACACTGGGAGGTTACAGTCATAAGGAGATGGAGAGGAGATCATTACTCCTAGCCGGCCCTCTCCTTGGCGAGCTAGGATCTGGAGTTTCCCGGACGTTTGGGACAGGCATTGATAGTGTGCGACGGAGCTGCACAGTAGAGACAGAGAGACTCAGAGAGACGTCTTCGGCGCTCAGCGGGAGATAGACGGGAACGACTAATTTGCATAGGCTCATCCTTGGATGGAGATGGTTGACGAGGAGGAGGAGCAGAAGATTTAGGAGTAGATGATCTTCCTCGCTCGGTTGCTCTCTCTCTGAAACGTAGATCAACCTTCGTGCAAAGAGAAATTAGCTCATCCAACTTAGAGGGCAAGTCTCTGGTAGCTAACTCATCCTTGATGCGTTCTGATAAGCCATGCCAGAATGCAGCATACAGGGCCTCGTCGTTCCATGCCAGTTCGGATGCCAGGATTTTAAACTGTATAAGATACTGTCCCACAGTACGTGTTCCCTGGCGTAAACGGAGAATCTCAGATGAAGCAGATGTTATCCGGCCTGGCTCGTCGAAGATGCGCCTGAATGTAGCTACAAAGTCAGTATAGGAGGATAGCAGGGGATCAGACTTCTCCCATAAAGGTGATGCCCAGTCAAGGGCTGAGCCACTGAGAAGGGAGATGATATAGGCAATTTTGGTACGGTCACTGAAGAAATTGCCAGGTAGAAGCTCAAAGTGGATTTCACATTGATTGAGAAATCCCCTGCAGAACCTTGGAGATCCATCAAATTTTGCTGGCGTTGGAAGATGAAGATGTGGACTGGAAATGGGTAAGGTGGGTGGGGTTACAGCTGGTGTCACTGTAGTGGACGCACCGGACGTGCCAGGTCCATGGAGGGTCGTTTGAATCCCATCCAGCCGTGTAGAGAGATCCTGGAGACAGCGGATGATGTGGCCCTGTGCAGCCTCCTGATGTTCAAGTCGGGCTGCCAGTTCTTGCATCGGCCTGGCCGCTTGATCCTGGTCTCCGGCTGGATTCATTAGGTCAGTGCTTACTGTCACAACTGAGGGCCTGAGCTGACGGGAGGCAGCCTCAGTTGTAGGGGCTGAGATGTAACGGAACCTGGGAGGTTGTATCAGACCCCTAGACATGTAAGTAACATGTAGAATAACTGCCCGAAGGCGTGACCACGACAACCAGGATAAAAGTCAATGATGTTTATTATGACAAACTCCGTAACACAGCAGCAGTAAAAGGAAACATAAAAGTCAACAGAGGATAAATACAATTCCTGGGTACTACAGGGTGGCAAGGGCCACAGGCACTGGTAGTGTGAGACAGTTCTTATAATCTTCTAGTTGGAAAGTCCTTACCAGGCCTGACTGTAGCAATGGAGAGAACCCAGGATCGTACCAGCTGATGTTCCAGGAAAGGCTGGGCTGCTGAAGGTAAAACGGCTGCTGTGGATACTGGCTGGAACCAGACTGTTGTTGGTACGGAGTGGATACTGGCTGGAACCAGTTAAATAATAAACGAACTTGAGAGCGATGAAATAATAATGAAGTTTGGAGTTTGAGAGCGGTGAAATAATAATACCGGTGGAGAGTGGTAAACTGCAGAAAAGGACACCGGCCCTTTAAGAGAAGCTGTACACTGCTGGAAGCTGGGCTGGAAGCAGGTGATTGTTTGAGAGCGGTGAAATAATAATACCGGTGGAGAGTGGTAAACTGCAGAAAGGGCACCGGCCCTTTAAGAGAAGCTGTACACTGCTGGAAGCTGGGCTGGAAGCAGGTGATTGTTGTAGCTGGAAACAGGTGAGTCCAGAATGGATCGGAGAGTCAGGCTACACCGCAGATGGAATGCTGGTGCGGGTCTCTATAGCAGAAGTCTGGAGACAGGAGCTGGAACCTGGAAGACAACCACAGGAGAGAGACAAACTGGAACTAGGTTAGACAACCAAAGCACTGACGCCTTCCTTGCTCAGGCACAGCTTACTTATACCTGCAGCAAGGAAGGGGTTGGCTAGGCAATTATGCAGATTAACAATACAGACAGCAGATTGGTGGAAATGATCAGATGACAAAATCCAAGATGGCTGCGCCCATGCAGACACTTGGAGGGAAGTTTGGTTTGTAATCCATGTGAGAATTGAAACAGCAATGGCGGCGCCGGCCACAGGAGACAGGAGACGCCAGACTGATGATTGCACATCTAAACCACGCGGGCACAGCGGAGGCCGCGGCTGACGTAATCGCCACTCTGACACTCTGCATGCAGGAACTCAGGGACAGCGGTGGAGGCCGCGGGGAACGCCATTCCAGATGTTACATGGCGCCGCGGTGACCGCGTCTCAGAGTGACAGGAGAGGAGGCAGGAATGTGGACATCAGTGTAACGGATGGGATCCGGTCCTGGAACGCTGAGCCAGCCTCAGGAGGCATCTGAAGGGTAAGTAATGGTGTCCAGATACCCGGATCGTGACACCCTGCAAGACTAGATTAATTAATAAACATTAATAAAAACTGTTGCACTGGCATCTCTATCTCTGTAAAAAGATTTCATATCGACTTGTTTTTGCATGGCGGTACAATTTGGCTTAATGCAGAGCAGGAAATGTGTATAATGTCTAACAGCCTATGCTTGCTTTGAAATGTCTGATCATTTATCATTGTTTTACTAATGTGGAATTTGTTCTGTTAAATTTGTATTTCATAGCAATAAAATGCAATGCCTCAGCATTGTAAATATAACCTTAACTGACATGCATATTGTAGATAACAAAATGCACAGTATCATGAGGATAGAAAAAAAAAGTAAATACTGTAGTTACAAATGTTAACTCAAAACTAAGTATCTTATGAGAGTGAGTGTATGATAGAGAGTGTATGTCTCTTGGGAGGGGAGGAGGGCAGGGTGGGTGGGTAGGTTTGTCCATTGGTATGGTGGTCAATGTGTTAGGACAGGTTATATAAGTCCCTGTGTTGGGAGGTACTGAATGTCTAGAAGGCTGGGGGGGGGGGGGGGGGCGGGGGTAGGAGTGCATGTCCATGGACCCAATAGGCAATAGGTAGGGTGGGGAGTTTATGTCCCATAGGCCAAGGGTGGTTTAGATCTATGGGGCAGGGGGAACAGGTTGGGTAATAAGTGTACCTGGGATGGGGGATACTGTATGTCTAGAAAGCACTGGGGGGGGTGATATGTTCCAGTGGCCACAGGTTAGGGCAAGTTACCCATTGCCCACCACCAAAACCAGTGTCTGAATTTAAAGAAATACTTTATGACAGCTGAAAGATGCAGTGTTAAAGCAGTATAAAATTGTCCGGCAGCAGCAGCATGGCATGGCGGAATGTGAATATTTGCAAATGGCAATCACTCTATTAGTTCCTAATTTAATTAATGGAGCAATCACCAGCTGTGAATAGTCACAGCCTGGCGTGCCATGCAGAATGCTGCATCACAGAAAGATGAGCATGGCTACATCTGTATCAAAAATGTCATATGAGTTCAACAAAAGTATTTAAGTATAAAATGTTCAAATTGCAATCTCAGAGATGGTTAGAAATAGAGATGTGCGGCGGGCACTTTTCGTGTTTTGTGTTTTGGTTTTGGTTCTGGCTCCATCCTCGTGTTTTGGATCTGGATTGGTTTTGCCAAAACCACCCTTTTGGGTTTTGGTTATGGTTTTGGATCGGGATTATTTTTTGAAAAAAAACATAAAAACAGCTAAAATCATGGAATTTGGGGGTAATTTTGATCCTACGGTATTATTATCCTCAATAACATTCATGTCCAGTCTATTCTGAACACCTTACACCTCACACTATTGCTTTTAGGCCAAAAGGTTGCACCAAGGTAGTTGGACGACTAACGGCACAAGTGTGCGGCACAAACACCTGGCCCATCTAGGAGTAGCACTGCAGTGGCAGACAGGATGGCAGATTTAAGAAATAGGCCCCAATCAGCCCATGATGTAAAGAAGAAAAAGAAGTGCAATGATGTAGCTGTATGACTAAGCTAAGCGACACAAGTGTGCGGCACAAACAACATGGGATGTGCTGGAATTTGCCCAGATGTAATACACGCACAATATTGGTGGCACAGGAGAGCATACCCCTAAACCACACACACACACACACACACACACACACACACACACACACACACAGAAAAGCCTGTAAAATTAATTTGGATAATAATAACCCATTTATTTGGAGCTATTATAATAATATGTAGCACAGGCGAGCATACCCCTACACCACACAGGGCAAACACGGTAAAAATGATTTGGATAGTAATATAAGTAATGTATAAAAGCCTTTTATTTGGAGTGAATAATATACAGCACAGGACACCACCACTGGACTTATGGCAGTACAAGACACCACCACTGGACTGATGCAGTACAAGACACCACCACTGGACTGATGCAGCACAAGACAGCACCACTGGAGTGGATTTATATGGCAGTACCCCTGGACTTTGATGGCAGTAACGCTGGACATATATGGCAGTATCACTGGACATATACGGCAGAATCACTGGACTGGATTTATACGCCAGTACCGCTGGAATTATACGGCAGTATCACTGGAATTATACGGCAGTACCACTGGAATTATAAGGCAGTATCACTGGAATTATACGCCAGTACCACTGGAATTATACGGCAGGATCACTGGAATTATACGGCAGCATCACTGGAATTATACGGCAGTACTACTGGATTTATACGACAGTACCATTGGACATATACAGCAGGATCACTGGACTGGATTTATATGCCAGTACTGCTAAATTATACGCCAGTACCACTGGATTTATATGGCAGTATCACTGGAATAATATGGCAGTACCACTGGAATTATATGGCAGTACCACTGGACATATACGGCAGTATCACTGGACTGGAGTTATAAGGCAGTACTGCTAGAATTGTATGCCAGTACCACTGGAACTATACAGCAGGATCACTGGAATTATACAGCGGTATCACTGGAATTATACGACAGTACCACTGGACATATATGACAGTATCACTGGACTGGATTTATACACCAGTACCGCTGGAATTATATGACAGTACCACTGGAATTATACGGCAGTATCACTGGATTTATACAGCAGTGTCACTGGACATATACGGCGGTATCACTGGACATATACGGCAGTATCACTGGACTGGATTTATACGCCAGTACCACTGGATTATATGTCAGTAGCAATGGAATTATACGGCAGTATCACTGGATTTATTCACCAGTACCACTGGAATTATACAACAGGATCACTGGAATTATACGGCATTATCACTGGAATTATATGGCAGTACCACTGGACATATATGGGAGTATCACTGGACTGGATTTATACACCATTACTGCTGGAATAATACACCAGTACCCCTGGAATTATACGGCAGTATCACTGGATTTATAATGCAGTATTGCTGGACATATGCGGCAGTATCACTGAACATATACAGCAGTATCACTGGACTGGATTTATACACCAGTACAGCTGGGATTTTACGCCACTACCACTGGAATTATATGGCAGTATCACTGGATTTATACAGCAGTACCGCTGGACATATATGGCAGTATCACTGGACATATACGGCAGTATCACTGGACTGGATTTATACGCCAGTACCACTGGAATTATACACCAGTACCACTGGATTTCTACGGCAGTATCACTGGATTTATACGGCAGTACCGATGGACATATACAGCAGGATCACTAGACATATACGGCAATACCACTGGACATATACGGCAGCACAGGAACACCACCATGGACTGATGCAGAACAACACAGCACCACTGCAATGGACTGGACTTATACAGCAGCACTGGACATATGGCGGCAGAGGACACCACCACTGAAAATGGACTGATGCAGCACAAGACACTACCACTGTGCTGATGCAGGACAACACAGCACCACTGCAATGGTCTGGACTTATACCGCAGCACTGGACATATGGCAGAAGAGGACACCACCACTGTGACTGGACTGATGCAGCACAATACACCACCACTGAACTGATGCAGCACAACGCAGCACCACTGGACTGGACTTATACAGCAGCACTGTACATATAGCAGCAGAGGACACCACCACTGTGACTGGACTGATGCAGCACAAGACACTACCACTGTACTGATGCAGGACAACACAGCACCACTGGACTGGACTTATACAGCAGCACTGGACATATGGCAGCAGAGAACACAACCACTGTGTCTGGGCTGATGCAGCACAAGACACTACCACTGAACTGATGCAGGACACTGAGGACAGAGACACATCCTCTCTACACTCTCCAATGCCTGAGTGAAAATGGCGGTGACGCATGGATCCTTATATAGAATCCAAACCCCGTGAGAATCTGACAGCGGGATGATGACATTTTGCTTCATTCTGGTTTCCTAGTCAGGCAGGAAAACCCGAGCCGAGCTCAGATCTGGGCTCAGGTAGTAAAGTTCAGTAGGGTTCGGTTCTCATGGAACTGAACCCGCTCATCTCTAGTTAGAAATAGTCATAAAGTGTAAATAATCCAGGTGAGTGTATTCAATCACATCACCTACATTCTCAATCTGAAAATGCAGGTGGAGGAGCTCCATTCTCCCAGTCCGTGGCTGTGTAGGTCTGGTGAAATTGCATCTGTTGAGCTGTAGTCTGAGGTAGAGTCATTAGTAAACCTGAATGGCTGCAGGCTCACTGCAGCATTACTTTTCTTTCAGTCCCTGCTGACTGACTTTAATCCAGCAGGACGTTTCAATTTTTACCATTTCTTCTATCATTTGGATGCTGAGTCGATGAACAATTTGAAAAATGTTCTACATTTTTTAATTTTCATTTGTTTTTGATGTGTAAGACTTTCCGGTATGTTCATTATATTTGACATCCTCATGACTGTCACTAAATCTATTGTGTGCTCAAGCACACATGCACATGACATACAATATGCTCCGTAAGACTCGGTTATCATACAGCAAGATTTGGTGAGCATTTTGTTCATTTTAACTAAAAATTTGAAGTAAGCACATTGCTTTTGAACAAAGCATTTTTACAATGCACGGGAAAAACACAACTTCTTTGAATGTGGTGTGACAACAAACTATCTATGCGAGGGGTTAAACTTGCAAAACCATTTTGGGATAGTCCAAGGTCAATTTAGTTTAATTTAGTTAGTGATTGGAAAAACCAGGACCCCCACCCTTGAAGTATGTACTGTAGGTACATAACATTTTGGCTCCCTCATACAGACACACAGGCATATTTGCTCATTAGACATACAGTACCTGAAGGTAATTCTCATAACTTCTGTTATAGTATTACTCTAGCTACAGTATTTCAACTGTAAATTAGTTAGTTTTAGTTAAAAGTAGAAGAGAAGCATGAGGGTTTGCAGCAAAGAACAAATGACAAATGTAGTTTCCCAACTAACTAGTTTTGGTTGATCTAGCTGTCTTCAAGCAACACAATCAATTTCTTAATTTAAAGCCACTCATAGGCAATGATTCAATTTTTCACAATGTACATGATGTGCGTTCTGGAATTGTACATCACATCTACAAGTTCTGAAATTGTCAGGTACCGGTATATGCGCTCATCCTGACAAATTGCATTGCAGAGCTTTTTGGCTCTTTAGTTTGAGCACTTCAAGTACTTGAGGCATGACCTGGACCAATAATAGCAATCAACAGATGACGATTTGCACAGTCCAATAGCAGCAACCTGCTGTACTATGTACATGTCCAAAAATATTTAAAATAATTTTCGGTTTGTTGTCAGGCATCTCTGTCTTTTTCAGGTTCATGTTCCAATATTTCCGGATATTGGCGGCAATATGGCAGAATGCATATCAAGTATTGAGTAATGAAAGGACATTTCTGATTGGTAGTCCATTTGCAATTTTTTTTAAGCAAGTAACATTCACTGCTTCTGAGAGTGTCATTCATTCTTACCCAAATCGTATAATGTCTACACCAATGTCAGGAAAAGTATTGATTTTCTCAAATAAATGTAAAAAGGGGTAGGAATATCTGCATAACATTTCTGAAACTAATTTGAAAGATGTCCCATTTCAAAATGAATACACAAGTTTAACTTTTGATTAGGTTTCCATATTCTGGGTTTCTTTTAATATATATTTTTGCACTAATAATATTTGAATTTAGATTTTTCCCTTGTCAGTTTTTAGTGACAGAATTGTGTCCAATTATAATGTTACCACACGGGATTTTTACCATAAGACTGACAGACTGAATCTAGTATGTAATCATAAGCACAATACTACATAAAGATAGTATCTATAAGATAATATAATGAACATCATTAATTCTGAGACAGAACATATCATCCATTGCTGTCAGTTATAGTCATGTGCACAATCTGTCATATATTATGTGCAGTATTTAATAACTCAACAAAATGTATTTTGCCTCGAGTTTATTACCTCAACAGAAAGTAGACTTTATTTGGGAAGCGGTTACCATACCGCTAGTCGGGATACCAGATGCCGTAATCCCGATTAGCGGTGAAATACCGCCTGTGGAATCCCAGCGCCACAGACTTTTCTCCCTCTATGGGTGTCCACGACACCCACAGAGGGAGAATAAATCTTGTCACGAGCCACCGTGCCAGCAGCATGGCGATCTTGTTGTCCTTTTGTACCTATCAACCTTTTCCAATGTTCACCTGTTATATGTCGACTTTCTGTCTGTATGGGGTTGACCTAATGACTGTAGATCTAATGCATGTAGATCTTCTATACCACAAATGTTCTATTTGTGTGAATAAGACACAGGTGCTCACAATTTGAGTGAGAAAGATGCTCGGTGTGACCAAGTCACCAGGGCTGTTTGGCATTACTGAAGTTACAGTGTATGAGGACACATCTGTATATACAATACTGATAATATAAAAATACATATTGCAGTGTGCAAAATATCATTTTATGGTGGTGTGAATAATCCCATTTCTCCTTTATTATGTATGCAATATGTTTTACCAGTGTAAATGAAAATCTGTTAATTTAATTGGAACAGCACCGAGTAAGAATAGCTTCTGAGAAATGAGTATAACCTACAGAACCAGGACCCTTTGGGCACATATCTTTATTTTAACTCGGGGCAGGATATGAACGTGTTAATATTGATATATTACTTCTTATTTCCACTTGAACATTTTGATAATCCAAAGTGGAAATGCTCTTTTCCTTTAAATCCTTTGAGGATTATTTAATTTTAACATTAATTGGTATTTTAGCTGTGAATATTCTTGACACTGCTAACATGCTCTTCCATGCTTTGACAAGCTTAATTTACTTCCTATTTTGTGCTCTGAAAGATCTCCAGTGTGCATCATCTAGAATTGTCACAATATTTTGGTGGGATTAACACTGTTTATAATTCCCTATAAAAATATCACAACCCCAGGGCTGAAAGAATAATAATAAAATAACATATATGATGGAAAATGACAGACGATTAACATGAAATGGATTTATAAATGCAGTTTACAATTTCAAAACTTTTCTCTAACTTAAAGAAATCATGTTTATATAAAATAGTTCTATTAAAAAAATGACGGAGGTTTGCGAATATAGGTGGTCATTCCGAGTTGATCACTCGCTAGCAGTTTTAGCAGCCATGCAAACACTATGCTGCTACCCACTGGGAGTGTCTTTTAGCTTAGCAGAAGTGCGAACGAAAGGATCGCAGAGCGACTACAAAAAAAATTGTGCAGTTTCAGAGTAGCTCCAGGCCTACTCCTAGCTTGCAATCACTTCACACTGTTTAGTTCTGGATTTGACGTCACAAACACGCCCTGTGTTCGTCCAGCCACGCTTGCGTTTTTCCTGGCACGCCTGCATTTTTTCGAGCACTCCCTGAAAACGGTCAGTTGACACCCAGAAACGCACCTTTCCTGTCAATCACTCTGTGGCTGCCATTGCGACTGAAAAGCGTTGCTAGAACTTTTGTAAAAATACTTCACCTGTTGTGAAAGTACGTCGCGTGTGCGCACTGCGCCACATACGCATGCACAGAAGTACCGTTATTTTGCATCATTGCTGCGCAGCGAACATTTTTAGCTAGCGATCAACTCGGAATGACCCCCATACTTCCTTGTACTAGAACCTCTCCTCGGTTTTGATGATTTGTATACACACATTTTATGTGACTGGTAAAATGCAGTGTGGCTTTTTCTCCCTAATCCATAGCTGGCATCCTGTATCACTTGTCTCTTCTTAATAAAATGCACATTGTCTTCAACAGAGCGAAATAAATCTCTGCTGCCTTGATGGAAAAGTCATGAGAAGAGTAAATAAACATAGGTAAGAAAAATGGGTGAATTTTCATCCGTCTTCTCAGCCATTTCCATATGTCAGTTTTGTTTCTTTAAGCCATTCTACTAATATTAAAAGTTTTATTAAATGTCAGACAGTTGTCAACAGTAACAAATACAGCTGTACAAAACAAATATATTTACATTAAAGGAGGACATTCATGACAATAAGCTAATGTTAATGTTGCTCGCAACCACACGGAATCCCTAGGCAACAGAACAAAAGTAGGACAGCAAGTGCACCATTCCTTTACAATTATTACTTGCATTTCTGGCTCTTAATCTTTCCTATGATGCCGTTCTCCACAGGGACGAGTATACTGTGGACTGCCACATCTGTAAATTTAGCAAATAAACTGCATGCCCTCTGTCATTTTATTTCAATAACGTTGCTATAAAATATAAGAAAATTGCATTTCACATCAAAACAAAGGAATGATTGAAGGTCGTGCACTATTTAAAGAAAATATGTAACTAGTTTACAGTGTAAGTCTCTATATTAAATGCTCACTTGGTATTATTTCTTCAGAATGGCCTCATGCTGTGTGCCTAAAATAAGAACTTCTTACAGTACAGTATATGTGAAAACACATTGTCACATGTGAATAGCTGTATTTTTCAATAATGAACACATATAATATTTTAAGTGTCTGGAGTTAAGCTATATAGATTGAACATTTTACTTATCCTTGTGAATGATTCAAACTCTTCTTGCAGAAATGACTTGGATCGCTAAATTGATGAACAGATTTTATCTTTATTATACAGAAAGAAGCATAATCATATCACTAACTTTCTTGTTCTCAGGCTTAACTCTTTCATGCTTGCTCTATTAACAATCAAGCATTTCTAGCTAATACAGGGATTCCCAACCTGTATGACTATACAGTAAGGGATACTCAACCTGTAATAGGTTGGAGGTGCCACAATAATGTTTTAAATTATGGTGAAATTATGTGCTAGGCATGGTATTTTAGCTATGCATTCACTAAAAGTTAAAAGACTTAACAAAGGTTTGCTTTCATATTAATGTGTATTCATAATTACTCACTATTATGAATGTCAATGACAATTACAGTATATAAATTGATGGGTCAAAAAAAAATAATATTGTGTACATTTAGCTTTTACCAGTGGTGTAGATTCAACTAGCATGAGGAATAAAGCATGGCATCAAAATTATTTATCAGTTTCACCAAAAATGGCATTGGGTTCAGAGAGAGGTGTATTGTCCTACCTAATATTATGTGGAAGTCACCAAAGAGTTAGAGGCATAAATAATTTTACTGATGTCTTATGGTGGTCACCAAAGAGGCAGAGTGGTGCAGGAGGGTAGGCATGTGTTTTAAGTAATGCCTTATTGGGTTCAGCAGAGAGGTGCAGAAGAGTTGGCATGACTTTTAGTGATATCTAGTGGGACACACCAAAAAGGTAGGAGGATTCAGAAGGTTAGCAGGCCTTTATATGAATGTTTTATGGGGTTCACCAAATAGGAATGGAGGTGCAAGAGGGTTATAATGTCTTTCACCAATGTTTTATGGAGGCTACCAGGATGGCAGAGAGAAGTACTGTAGAAGGATGAGCATGCCTTTCAGTTATGCATATGGAGGTCAGCAAAGGGGCAGGTGTGCAGGAGGGTTGGCATCAGTACAGTAAAGTTTGCAAGCCTTTTAGTGATGGAGGCCACCAGTGGCAGGGATGCAGAAATGGCTCGAGGCATAGGCACTATGAGCAAATGCCTAGGGGCATATGAAAAACCTAGTGGCATCTAATTACCATTTTTGGGCTGTAGCATTGTTGCAGCCACTGCGTTGCAGCTTCATTTGCTCTGGCAGTGGAATGTTTGCTTTATAAATTCCCTGGCATAAATATGGAAAATCCTCAAGTGTCTCTCTTAGCAGCACATTGGTTTAGTGTTTCTACAGAAGACTCAATTAGTTTTGGCAGAAATATAAAAATTGCAGATGCTTCATTGGTTCTTAGTTGCTGATGACCCTTTCAATCCAAATTCTAGGGGATTTGTTATCTTGGCTAAAAGACACCTTAATCTTAAAATAGTAAATATAAGACCCGGACCTGAATGGTAGCTATGCTGTCACCACAGAGCATGCTAACAATTGTAAATATATATTGTGTAATATTTAGGTCCCCAATGTCTATAAGAAAGTTTTCCCAATCTATTCTCTCTAAATCGAGTGGTCATTCTCACGAGTCCTTAGTGAGATGTAATGACTTTAATCTAGTGTCCTATTTTAATTGGATCATTCTTATCCCTCTGGCTGTTCCTCCATTCTGCATAAATTGGTTGTCTCTTTATTTTCAAAAAGTCTTCAGGTAATTGATGTTTGGAGAGCGCTGTATCAATCTTACCAATAAGTGTATATCTGCTTATCATTTTGACAAGTTTTTGCAAGTCATAGGAGATTGGTATCTGTTCTCAGTGAATTACAGTTTCATAAATTTGGGAACAAAATGGGAAATTATTAACTAATCTGCTGAATGGGACCTGCTCTCTTATGGTATTTCACCCACTCCAACTTTCTAATGGCTCCCACACCACCTCCGATTGCCAAATCACAGAGGTCGAGGCCATGCAATACTTTTATGAATTTCTATATTGCTCCTCCACTTCATCTTCTATAATACCTACTTCTTCTTCTTCCACTTTAACCACTCCACTGCCAGCTTCCTCCTTCCCATCCATAGATTACTTGCCCGGTGCCTCTAAATGGAGTAGCATAACTCTCCCACAGATACCTTCTGCTGTGCTTCCTGTATTAGTCAATCACTTTAGATGAAGTTAATAATGCTACTCAGAACCTGCAGTACTGTAACACATGTGAAAGCCAAAGGCCTGATGGTATCTCTAGTATCTTTTTATAAAATTTTGGCTCCTAGAATTGGTGAAATTCTGCTCTCAGTATGAAATTAAATTATGACTAATAATACTATTCCTCTTTATTTGAATTCTACCATCATAGAAGTTCTCCCTAAACCAGGAAGAGATCTTCCTCAACCTGGCTCAAACAGACCTATAACTTTACTGAACACTGATTACAAATTGCTTACTAAAATACTTGCAGACCATCTGAAACCTATTTTACAATAAATAATACATGCAGACAAGACAGGCTTTGTTTGGAATCACCACTCTGTGGTCTATACTCAAAGAGTCTTGTCAGCAATCTAACATTTATACTGCTCTGGTAGCCCTGATCTTAGTGTTATTTTAGCCTTGGATGTTAAGAAGAGTTTTAGGGCTAGATGTATCATCACTTGGAAAGTGATAAAATGGAGAGTGAAAAAGTACCAGCCAATCAGGTCCTAACTGCCATGTCACAGGCTGTGTTTGAAAGATGGCAGTTAGGAGCTGATTGGCTGGAACTTTTTCACTCTCCATTTTATCACTTTCCAAGCAATGATGCATCTTGCCTTTAGTCTGATCACATCTTTTCCATACGGCACATATATAATTTTTTCGCTACACTACATAACTTTGCATTTTTCAGTCATTTATTGATCCTATTCATACTCTGTACTCTGATTCTAAATCACAAGTTTCATGTAATGGTTACTTATCCTCGTCATTTCCCATATGAAAGGGCATTTGCCTAAGTTGCCCTCTTTCTCTGCTCCTATTTGCTTTAGCAATTGAACCACTGGCAGTGGCGATACATGCTTCTACCACTGTTAGGGGGATTTCTTTGGTCAACGTTACACTAAAAGTTGCTTTATTCACAGACGATATGCTGCTATTCCTCACTGTTACTATAACTATGATCCTAGCAGTAATTGATATCATTATGTCATTTGGCTTTTGCTCTGGATGCAAAATTTTGTTGCTAAATCTGAAATCAGTGGATTTCTGCTACTTTTCAGACTATACCTAACTTAGCAACTTTCTGCTTAGCTTCTAATAAACTTATTCTCAACTGTATAAAGCTGATTTTTTTCCCCCACACAAATTAAGATAGTCGCTGTACTGATAACTGCAAATTTATTTCCCTCTCTTTGCTGGGTCGCATGGCATTGGTTAAAATCCTTATCTTTCCTAAAATATTTTATTTCATGCAACTGTTGCATATTAGTTTGTCACATACAGAGGTTCAGAGTTTTAATTGGGCACTGTCTTGTTTCTTAAGGCACAACAAGCGGACTAAAATCACTTTGACTAAGCAACAAATGATGTATGGCAAAGGAGGAATGAAAGCTTCAGACTTAAAGGGAGGTGTCATAAGCATATTATTTATTTCAGGATATGGACCATGCTTAGCTATCTAGTAATAGGAAACTCCACAGAAATCCCCATAGCTGTTCCTATATTCTCCTATGGGGAATCCCTTCTTTTTCCCACTCTCTGTCTAATTCTAATTTCCTAGGCTGGAGGGATCAAGGACTATCCTATATACATCTGGGAGGCCTTCTTGCTTTCATTCTTAGAGCTTGAACAAAGTTATCAACTTCCGAAAAAACAATTTTTCATGTATCTGAAGGTTTATCACTATATACTGTATCCACGCTAGATCTTACAACCTGCAACCTTTTGCTCTCTCTTAAGACTGATCACCACAATCCCCTTTCAAACTAAATATTTGTATTCTCACCTTTTAAAGTCTTGTTGACAGGCGGTATCTCATCATGGCAATCTGACATATCAGACTCACTCTATAGACTTTTTAGATAACATAACCCAAAACCGAATATTTTTAATCAATAGACTGGTATTTAAGTCATTAGAATCTTGTGCATTAATGTTGTAAATTCTTCTCTCAGATCTCTCATGTTAATTTCAACTAAGTAATCCTTATATGCATCAGCAGACTTTATACAGTATCTTAAATTGTTAATGATCAGGATGTCACTCTTTACCGTGTTTTCCTTTGCACCCCCCCTCATCCCAACAAATCCCATGTTTTATTTGAATGGTTTATTCTTTCATCTTTTGGTCACATAGTTCTCCGGCTATCTGCTGGTACAGTACATGCCCACTTTCAGCTATTTCTGCTCATAACACTTCTGGCTACTCCATTGTCAGTTGATGTTTTATAATTTACATTTTGTATATAAATTTGCATGTATCCATTATGTGTTGATCTATATATTGTAAATAATTTTTCTGTAAAACTAATAATAATAAATATATATATATATATATATATATACAGCAAGGGGGAGGCGGCGGCACTCAGAGACTTTCACTTTCAGGTAATCAAAGCAAAAAGTGCATTTTATTTGTCAACGTTTCGAGGGACGAACCCCCTTCTTCAGGACACTGCAAACTAGTGACTGTGCAAAAAAACAACTTAAATACCTTACCTGTACCGAGAACCTGCGTCCGCCTCCACGTCCCAGCCGTCCGGTGCATGGAGCCCGCGCTTCCGGCAGCGTGTGGCATGCAATATCCGGAAGTCGCGTCATCCCGTGTCTCGGACCTCCCAGTGACGTGGCTGCTGACGAAGGGAAAACGGTAACCATGGAGATGCAACGCAGCGTCGCAACGCTGCGCCGCCTCGCCAACTATTTGTGACATGTACTGTAGGCATTAGAGCCAGCCATAACTACTGTGCATGAATACATAAGAATAGTGCATAAAAAACAAGAGTGATGCAGTAGTATAAATAACAATTAGTTGAAAAATGACGAGTCAATAAAACATAAGTGTTAAAACAAACACGCGCTGCAAATATATAAGTGAAAATCTTTAAGATTATGCAAGATAAAAACTACTAATAACCCTGCAGGGTCCACATTGGACCATGTTGGGTCCTGTCACAACGAAACTGTTCTGATCAGAGTTCAAATAGATAAATATATAATGAAATAAAAATAGTTTCAATCATCATTGTACATAAGGCATACAATGCACGGCTAATGTCCAGCCCATCTCATCCCTGCAGCCCAACTATCTATATTATTCCTTAAGAATTGAGCCTGCCTACACTGAATTCTAGAGAACAGGATGGTGACTGGGCACGTGCTTGCAGATGTCAATCCTGGCTACAGGAAACATTGTAGATTCAGTTGTTCATTGAGGCCCCTGGGATAGATGGTGTCTAATTTAAAGATCCAGCGGGCCTCTAATTGTAATAATTGAGCCGCTCTGTCCCCTCCTCGGGTGGAGGCCGGGACCTGGTCCACTATCTTGTACCTGACCGTGGCCAGACTATGTCGCATCTGGACAAAATGGCGTGCGACTGGTTGGTCGCTTTTGCCAGTGTTAAGGGCAGCCCTGATGGCCGACCTGTGGAGGGCCATTCGTTCCTTAAAGAGGCATTGTGTCTTACCGACGTAGTATAGGCTGCAGGGACAGACCAGCACATATACCACATAGGAAGAGCTACATGTCAGTGGCCATCGAATACTTATTTTTCTCCCTGTGTGGGGGTGCTGAATGAAGTCTCCCGTGAGCATAAAGCTACAGGTCGTACAGCCTAAGCATTTGAAACAGCCGGGTTTCCGGCTTAAGAAATGTTTGGCTGTCTTGGCTGTGTGAAATCCCGAAATATCATTCTTGACCACAAGGTCCTTGATGTTGGCGCTGCGAGTATAGCACGGCATGATTCTGGAATGTTTCAAAGATGGTAAGCCTGGATCAGTACTAATGATGGGCCACATCTGTTTGACCCTCTTATTAGTCCTGGAGCTGTTGGTGTTGAACTCATTAACCCATGTAATTCTATCAGTGTTAGCCTTGGGGTTATTCTCTTTTAGAGCCTCACACCTGCTAAGGGCCATGACCTTTTTACGTGCCTGTTTTAAAATGTCATTAGGGTAGCCCCTCTGGCGGAATTTGTCAGACATCTGATCTAGCTGGTGTTCAAGATCCTCAGGGTCGCTGGTGATTCTGCGAACCCTGAGGAACTGAGAAAACGGCAGGCCTCTGACCAACGATCTGGGGTGGAAACTATCATAACGAAGCAGGGAATTTCGATCGGTGGGTTTACTATACAGTGATGTGTGAATCATGCCGTTCTTCACAGTGATTTTAATATCCAGAAAGCAGATTTCTGTAGCGTGTGAAGTAAGTGTGAATTTGACCGGGCTGGTTGATCCATTGTGTTCTTCTATTAAAATGTGGAGTACACGGGGGTCGTGAGTCCAAAGTAAAAATAAATCATCTATATATCGAAAATATAGAGAAATGTGGTCAGCAATGGCCGTCTGATCAAAAAACAGGCCACGTTCTATTTCCCACATGTAGGCATTGGCCAGTGACGGAGCCACTGCCGACCCCATTGCACAACCTTTCTTCTGTATGAAGAACCGGCCATTGAACAGAAAATAATTATGTGTGAGTGTAAACTCTAATAACGTGATGAAAAAATCTATGTCAGGCCCGGTGTAACGAGGATTGTTGGTAATGAGGTGTCTTACTGCCGTGAGACCAGCTTGGTGCGGAATGCACGTATATAAGCTGGTAACGTCTAACGTGTGTAGTGTAGTGTCTGGGTCAACCGGCCCAAATTCAACCAGCCTCCTTAACAGCGTATTGGAGTCCTTCAAGTGGGTGAAGGTGGCCTGGATGCAGGGCTGAAGATATGCATCCTGGAAAATGGCCAACGCCTCACATAATGAACCCCTGGCAGAAATGATGGGCCGGCCAGGGGGGTGTTGGGCGTTTTTGTGTAGCTTAGGGATGGCGTAGAATATGGGGGTGACTGGGACCCTGCAACATAACTTATTAAATATGCCTTGAGAAATAAGCCCTTCAGATAAAGCTGAACTGAGGAAATCATCTAACTCGGATTTAAACTCAGAGGTCGGGTCAACTGGCAATACACTATATGTCTCACTATCCGACAATAGGCGGTCACATTCTGCAATATAGAAATCTGTATCCAAAATGACAATCCCACCACCTTTATCAGCCCCCCTTATGACTATGTCCCGCCGTCCCTGAAGAGACTTAAGGGCCAACTGTTCATCTTGTGTAAGATTTTTGTTGGTCCGGGGGGCAGGTACATCCTGGAAACCGTCCATGATCCGAGAAAAGGTCTTGATAGACGGATTCGTGGAAATAGGATCAAACTTAGAGGCCGTGCCAAGTTTCATGATCTGTGGTGGCAGACTAGGTGTAGCTGAGGGCACGGTGGATTTGTCAAAATGTTCTCGTAGTTTGAGAGTTCTATTAAACTTGTAAGTCTCTACTTTCCACTTAAATTTGTCAGGGGACTTGGTGGGGACATATGCCAATCCTTTGGCTAAAACAGAAGTCTCTGCCTGGGATAGAGGCATCGAGGACAAATTGAAGATGGCATCTGTATCTACCTTTGGGGGCGGCCGCCCCTTTTGCCGCCTCGACTGCCCGCCCCTACGGGTGGGCGTTTTCTTCTGCCAGAGGCCACTGCACGGGTGATTGCCCCTAAAGGGGCCCCCTGTGAAGAAGGGGTATGGTCAACGGTAGGTGCATCATCGGTTTCGCTGGCCGACGTACTGCGTTGTGAGTGCTGGATACGTTGTCTTCGGAAACCTCTACCTCTGTGTTGTCCAGAGGGAGCTGGGGTGTTGGATAACCACGTGTAGACACGATGTTGCTCATAGTCGGCCTGCACCTTTTTTAATTTGTCCTTTTTGAACTTAATTAACTCGGTGCGGTACACCTCTATCTGAGTTGATAACTTGTCTAGCCAATTGGTAGTCTTGTCTCCCGTGAGGGTATTCATGTGTTGTTCCTCAAATGTTTTCAATTTATCCCGCGTACAGGTGACCTCTCTGGTAGACTCCTCGATAACAAGCAGCATTAGGTCCATCGCACACTTGTTGAGGACTGCAATCCACCTTTTACAAAAGGTGGGGTTGTGCCGCCCAATGGTGGGTGAGTTCTGCACTCGGAACCCCCTGGGTATTTGCTTGTTTCTGAAGTAGTCCGATAATGTGCGGCCATGGAACATGAAATCTATTTCTCGTTTCCTTAATTTATAGAGTTCACGGTATAACTCCTCATTTGAAGTGCCTGTGTGCTCATCAAATGCTGATTCCTTAATCAGAATGTGATCCGCTTCTATATCTGAGAAGCTCAGCGTATCATATGTGTCACATTGTAAAATGTAAGACATGGCGTCTCCTGTGTCCGTGTCGGCAGCCGACATGATGCCAACTGAGACAGACGTTGTGTACAGGTATTTTCTGTGTGGCTAAATCAAAGCCCACAATGATGCATAAACGTGATAGTGCAAAAAAGTGCAAGTGCTTGCTGTGCAAAATAAGCAAAAAAGTGCAAAAGAGAAATCTCCAGTGTAGGGAGAAAGCTGTAATCCTGCTTGACTGAAATTGGGTGAAAACTGCACAGGTGCCTTGGCTGTGATGGAGCCACTGGTGCAAACCTGGGATCCACTATATGTAGAACATGGAAGCAGCCCGGCACTCCGTTGTCCCCGGTGGGGTATCGCTCCGGTGCCCTCCTAGGGGTATGGCAACCCCAATATGTACAGCAAGGGGGAGGCGGCGGCACTCAGAGACTTTCACTTTCAGGTAATCAAAGCAAAAAGTGCATTTTATTTGTCAACGTTTCGAGGGACGAACCCCCTTCTTCAGGACACTGCAAACTAGTGACTGTGCAAAAAAACAACTTAAATACCTTACCTGTACCGAGAACCTGCGTCCGCCTCCACGTCCCAGCCGTCCGGTGCATGGAGCCCGCGCTTCCGGCAGCGTGTGGCATGCAATATCCGGAAGTCGCGTCATCCCGTGTCTCGGACCTCCCAGTGACGTGGCTGCTGACGAAGGGAAAACGGTAACCATGGAGATGCAACGCAGCGTCGCAACGCTGCGCCGCCTCGCCAACTATTTGTGACATGTACTGTAGGCATTAGAGCCAGCCATAACTACTGTGCATGAATACATAAGAATAGTGCATAAAAAACAAGAGTGATGCAGTAGTATAAATAACAATTAGTTGAAAAATGACGAGTCAATAAAACATAAGTGTTAAAACAAACACGCGCTGCAAATATATAAGTGAAAATCTTTAAGATTATGCAAGATAAAAACTACTAATAACCCTGCAGGGTCCACATTGGACCATGTTGGGTCCTGTCACAACGAAACTGTTCAGATAAGAGTTCAAATAGATAAATATATAATGAAATAAAAATAGTTTCAATCATCATTGTACATAAGGCATACAATGCACGGCTGATGTCCAGCCCATCTCATCCCTGCAGCCCAACTATCTATATTATTCCTTAAGAATTGAGCCTGCCTACACTGAATTCTAGAGAACAGGATGGTGACTGGGCACGTGCTTGCAGATGTCAATCCTGGCTACAGGAAACATTGTAGATTCAGTTGTTCATTGAGGCCCCTGGGATAGATGGTGTCTAATTTAAAGATCCAGCGGGCCTCTAATTGTAATAATTGAGCCGCTCTGTCCCCTCCTCGGGTGGAGGCCGGGACCTGGTCCACTATCTTGTACCTGACCGTGGCCAGACTATGTCGCATCTGGACAAAATGGCGTGCGACTGGTTGGTCGCTTTTGCCAGTGTTAAGGGCAGCCCTGATGGCCGACCTGTGGAGGGCCATTCGTTCCTTAAAGAGGCATTGTGTCTTACCGACGTAGTATAGGCTGCAGGGACAGACCAGCACATATACCACATAGGAAGAGCTACATGTCAGTGGCCATCGAATACTTATTTTTCTCCCTGTGTGGGGGTGCTGAATGAAGTCTCCCGTGAGCATATAGCTACAGGTCGTACAGCCTAAGCATTTGAAACAGCCGGGTTTCCGGCTTAAGAAATGTTTGGCTGTCTTGGCTGTGTGAAATCCCGAAATATCATTCTTGACCACAAGGTCCTTGATGTTGGCGCTGCGAGTATAGCACGGCATGATTCTGGAATGTTTCAAAGATGGTAAGCCTGGATCAGTACTAATGATGGGCCACATCTGTTTGACCCTCTTATTAGTCCTGGAGCTGTTGGTGTTGAACTCATTAACCCATGTAATTCTATCAGTGTTAGCCTTGGGGTTATTCTCTTTTAGAGCCTCACACCTGCTAAGGGCCATGACCTTTTTACGTGCCTGTTTTAAAATGTCATTAGGGTAGCCCCTCTGGCGGAATTTGTCAGACATCTGATCTAGCTGGTGTTCAAGATCCTCAGGGTCGCTGGTGATTCTGCGAACCCTGAGGAACTGAGAAAACGGCAGGCCTCTGACCAACGATCTGGGGTGGAAACTATCATAACGAAGCAGGGAATTTCGATCGGTGGGTTTACTATACAGTGATGTGTGAATCATGCCGTTCTTCACAGTGATTTTAATATCCAGAAAGCAGATTTCTGTAGCGTGTGAAGTAAGTGTGAATTTGACCGGGCTGGTTGATCCATTGTGTTCTTCTATTAAAATGTGGAGTACACGGGGGTCGTGAGTCCAAAGTAAAAATAAATCATCTATATATCGAAAATATAGAGAAATGTGGTCAGCAATGGCCGTCTGATCAAAAAACAGGCCACGTTCTATTTCCCACATGTAGGCATTGGCCAGTGACGGAGCCACTGCCGACCCCATTGCACAACCTTTCTTCTGTATGAAGAACCGGCCATTGAACAGAAAATAATTATGTGTGAGTGTAAACTCTAATAACGTGATGAAAAAATCTATGTCAGGCCCGGTGTAACGAGGATTGTTGGTAATGAGGTGTCTTACTGCCGTGAGACCAGCTTGGTGCGGAATGCACGTATATAAGCTGGTAACGTCTAACGTGTGTAGTGTAGTGTCTGGGTCAACCGGCCCAAATTCAACCAGCCTCCTTAACAGCGTATTGGAGTCCTTCAAGTGGGTGAAGGTGGCCTGGATGCAGGGCTGAAGATATGCATCCAGGAAAATGGCCAACGCCTCACATAATGAACCCCTGGCAGAAATGATGGGCCGGCCAGGGGGGTGTTGGGCGTTTTTGTGTAGCTTAGGGATGGCGTAGAATATGGGGGTGACTGGGACCCTGCAACATAACTTATTAAATATGCCTTGAGAAATAAGCCCTTCAGATAAAGCTGAACTGAGGAAATCATCTAACTCGGATTTAAACTCAGAGGTCGGGTCAACTGGCAATACACTATATGTCTCACTATCCGACAATAGGCGGTCACATTCTGCAATATAGAAATCTGTATCCAAAATGACAATCCCACCACCTTTATCAGCCCCCCTTATGACTATGTCCCGCCGTCCCTGAAGAGACTTAAGGGCCAACTGTTCATCTTGTGTAAGATTTTTGTTGGTCCGGGGGGCAGGTACATCCTGGAAACCGTCCATGATCCGAGAAAAGGTCTTGATAGACGGATTCGTGGAAATAGGATCAAACTTAGAGGCCGTGCCAAGTTTCATGATCTGTGGTGGCAGACTAGGTGTAGCTGAGGGCACGGTGGATTTGTCAAAATGTTCTCGTAGTTTGAGAGTTCTATTAAACTTGTAAGTCTCTACTTTCCACTTAAATTTGTCAGGGGACTTGGTGGGGACATATGCCAATCCTTTGGCTAAAACAGAAGTCTCTGCCTGGGATAGAGGCATCGAGGACAAATTGAAGATGGCATCTGTATCTACCTTTGGGGGCGGCCGCCCCTTTTGCCGCCTCGACTGCCCGCCCCTACGGGTGGGCGTTTTCTTCTGCCAGAGGCCACTGCACGGGTGATTGCCCCTAAAGGGGCCCCCTGTGAAGAAGGGGTATGGTCAACGGTAGGTGCATCATCGGTTTCGCTGGCCGACGTACTGCGTTGTGAGTGCTGGATACGTTGTCTTCGGAAACCTCTACCTCTGTGTTGTCCAGAGGGAGCTGGGGTGTTGGATAACCACGTGTAGACACGATGTTGCTCATAGTCGGCCTGCACCTTTTTTAATTTGTCCTTTTTGAACTTAATTAACTCGGTGCGGTACACCTCTATCTGAGTTGATAACTTGTCTAGCCAATTGGTAGTCTTGTCTCCCGTGAGGGTATTCATGTGTTGTTCCTCAAATGTTTTCAATTTATCCCGCGTACAGGTGACCTCTCTGGTAGACTCCTCGATAACAAGCAGCATTAGGTCCATCGCACACTTGTTGAGGACTGCAATCCACCTTTTACAAAAGGTGGGGTTGTGCCGCCCAATGGTGGGTGAGTTCTGCACTCGGAACCCCCTGGGTATTTGCTTGTTTCTGAAGTAGTCCGATAATGTGCGGCCATGGAACATGAAATCTATTTCTCGTTTCCTTAATTTATAGAGTTCACGGTATAACTCCTCATTTGAAGTGCCTGTGTGCTCATCAAATGCTGATTCCTTAATCAGAATGTGATCCGCTTCTATATCTGAGAAGCTCAGCGTATCATATGTGTCACATTGTAAAATGTAAGACATGGCGTCTCCTGTGTCCGTGTCGGCAGCCGACATGATGCCAACTGAGACAGACGTTGTGTACAGGTATTTTCTGTGTGGCTAAATCAAAGCCCACAATGATGCATAAACGTGATAGTGCAAAAAAGTGCAAGTGCTTGCTGTGCAAAATAAGCAAAAAAGTGCAAAAGAGAAATCTCCAGTGTAGGGAGAAAGCTGTAATCCTGCTTGACTGAAATTGGGTGAAAACTGCACAGGTGCCTTGGCTGTGATGGAGCCACTGGTGCAAACCTGGGATCCACTATATGTAGAACATGGAAGCAGCCCGGCACTCCGTTGTCCCCGGTGGGGTATCGCTCCGGTGCCCTCCTAGGGGTATGGCAACCCCAATATGTACAGCAAGGGGGAGGCGGCGGCACTCAGAGACTTTCACTTTCAGGTAATCAAAGCAAAAAGTGCATTTTATTTGTCAACGTTTCGAGGGACGAACCCCCTTCTTCAGGACACTGCAAACTAGTGACTGTGCAAAAAAACAACTTAAATACCTTACCTGTACCGAGAACCTGCGTCCGCCTCCACGTCCCAGCCGTCCGGTGCATGGAGCCCGCGCTTCCGGCAGCGTGTGGCATGCAATATCCGGAAGTCGCGTCATCCCGTGTCTCGGACCTCCCAGTGACGTGGCTGCTGACGAAGGGAAAACGGTAACCATGGAGATGCAACGCAGCGTCGCAACGCTGCGCCGCCTCGCCAACTATTTGTGACATGTACTGTAGGCATTAGAGCCAGCCATAACTACTGTGCATGAATACATAAGAATAGTGCATAAAAAACAAGAGTGATGCAGTAGTATAAATAACAATTAGTTGAAAAATGACGAGTCAATAAAACATAAGTGTTAAAACAAACACGCGCTGCAAATATATAAGTGAAAATCTTTAAGATTATGCAAGATAAAAACTACTAATAACCCTGCAGGGTCCACATTGGACCATGTTGGGTCCTGTCACAACGAAACTGTTCTGATCAGAGTTCAAATAGATAAATATATAATGAAATAAAAATAGTTTCAATCATCATTGTACATAAGGCATACAATGCACGGCTGATGTCCAGCCCATCTCATCCCTGCAGCCCAACTATCTATATTATTCCTTAAGAATTGAGCCTGCCTACACTGAATTCTAGAGAACAGGATGGTGACTGGGCACGTGCTTGCAGATGTCAATCCTGGCTACAGGAAACATTGTAGATTCAGTTGTTCATTGAGGCCCCTGGGATAGATGGTGTCTAATTTAAAGATCCAGCGGGCCTCTAATTGTAATAATTGAGCCGCTCTGTCCCCTCCTCGGGTGGAGGCCGGGACCTGGTCCACTATCTTGTACCTGACCGTGGCCAGACTATGTCGCATCTGGACAAAATGGCGTGCGACTGGTTGGTCGCTTTTGCCAGTGTTAAGGGCAGCCCTGATGGCCGACCTGTGGAGGGCCATTCGTTCCTTAAAGAGGCATTGTGTCTTACCGACGTAGTATAGGCTGCAGGGACAGACCAGCACATATACCACATAGGAAGAGCTACATGTCAGTGGCCATCGAATACTTATTTTTCTCCCTGTGTGGGGGTGCTGAATGAAGTCTCCCGTGAGCATATAGCTACAGGTCGTACAGCCTAAGCATTTGAAACAGCCGGGTTTCCGGCTTAAGAAATGTTTGGCTGTCTTGGCTGTGTGAAATCCCGAAATATCATTCTTGACCACAAGGTCCTTGATGTTGGCGCTGCGAGTATAGCACGGCATGATTCTGGAATGTTTCAAAGATGGTAAGCCTGGATCAGTACTAATGATGGGCCACATCTGTTTGACCCTCTTATTAGTCCTGGAGCTGTTGGTGTTGAACTCATTAACCCATGTAATTCTATCAGTGTTAGCCTTGGGGTTATTCTCTTTTAGAGCCTCACACCTGCTAAGGGCCATGACCTTTTTACGTGCCTGTTTTAAAATGTCATTAGGGTAGCCCCTCTGGCGGAATTTGTCAGACATCTGATCTAGCTGGTGTTCAAGATCCTCAGGGTCGCTGGTGATTCTGCGAACCCTGAGGAACTGAGAAAACGGCAGGCCTCTGACCAACGATCTGGGGTGGAAACTATCATAACGAAGCAGGGAATTTCGATCGGTGGGTTTACTATACAGTGATGTGTGAATCATGCCGTTCTTCACAGTGATTTTAATATCCAGAAAGCAGATTTCTGTAGCGTGTGAAGTAAGTGTGAATTTGACCGGGCTGGTTGATCCATTGTGTTCTTCTATTAAAATGTGGAGTACACGGGGGTCGTGAGTCCAAAGTAAAAATAAATCATCTATATATCGAAAATATAGAGAAATGTGGTCAGCAATGGCCGTCTGATCAAAAAACAGGCCACGTTCTATTTCCCACATGTAGGCATTGGCCAGTGACGGAGCCACTGCCGACCCCATTGCACAACCTTTCTTCTGTATGAAGAACCGGCCATTGAACAGAAAATAATTATGTGTGAGTGTAAACTCTAATAACGTGATGAAAAAATCTATGTCAGGCCCGGTGTAACGAGGATTGTTGGTAATGAGGTGTCTTACTGCCGTGAGACCAGCTTGGTGCGGAATGCACGTATATAAGCTGGTAACGTCTAACGTGTGTAGTGTAGTGTCTGGGTCAACCGGCCCAAATTCAACCAGCCTCCTTAACAGCGTATTGGAGTCCTTCAAGTGGGTGAAGGTGGCCTGGATGCAGGGCTGAAGATATGCATCCAGGAAAATGGCCAACGCCTCACATAATGAACCCCTGGCAGAAATGATGGGCCGGCCAGGGGGGTGTTGGGCGTTTTTGTGTAGCTTAGGGATGGCGTAGAATATGGGGGTGACTGGGACCCTGCAACATAACTTATTAAATATGCCTTGAGAAATAAGCCCTTCAGATAAAGCTGAACTGAGGAAATCATCTAACTCGGATTTAAACTCAGAGGTCGGGTCAACTGGCAATGCACTATATGTCTCACTATCCGACAATAGGCGGTCACATTCTGCAATATAGAAATCTGTATCCAAAATGACAATCCCACCACCTTTATCAGCCCCCCTTATGACTATGTCCCGCCGTCCCTGAAGAGACTTAAGGGCCAACTGTTCATCTTGTGTAAGATTTTTGTTGGTCCGGGGGGCAGGTACATCCTGGAAACCGTCCATGATCCGAGAAAAGGTCTTGATAGACGGATTCGTGGAAATAGGATCAAACTTAGAGGCCGTGCCAAGTTTCATGATCTGTGGTGGCAGACTAGGTGTAGCTGAGGGCACGGTGGATTTGTCAAAATGTTCTCGTAGTTTGAGAGTTCTATTAAACTTGTAAGTCTCTACTTTCCACTTAAATTTGTCAGGGGACTTGGTGGGGACATATGCCAATCCTTTGGCTAAAACAGAAGTCTCTGCCTGGGATAGAGGCATCGAGGACAAATTGAAGATGGCATCTGTATCTACCTTTGGGGGCGGCCGCCCCTTTTGCCGCCTCGACTGCCCGCCCCTACGGGTGGGCGTTTTCTTCTGCCAGAGGCCACTGCACGGGTGATTGCCCCTAAAGGGGCCCCCTGTGAAGAAGGGGTATGGTCAACGGTAGGTGCATCATCGGTTTCGCTGGCCGACGTACTGCGTTGTGAGTGCTGGATACGTTGTCTTCGGAAACCTCTACCTCTGTGTTGTCCAGAGGGAGCTGGGGTGTTGGATAACCACGTGTAGACACGATGTTGCTCATAGTCGGCCTGCACCTTTTTTAATTTGTCCTTTTTGAACTTAATTAACTCGGTGCGGTACACCTCTATCTGAGTTGATAACTTGTCTAGCCAATTGGTAGTCTTGTCTCCCGTGAGGGTATTCATGTGTTGTTCCTCAAATGTTTTCAATTTATCCCGCGTACAGGTGACCTCTCTGGTAGACTCCTCGATAACAAGCAGCATTAGGTCCATCGCACACTTGTTGAGGACTGCAATCCACCTTTTACAAAAGGTGGGGTTGTGCCGCCCAATGGTGGGTGAGTTCTGCACTCGGAACCCCCTGGGTATTTGCTTGTTTCTGAAGTAGTCCGATAATGTGCGGCCATGGAACATGAAATCTATTTCTCGTTTCCTTAATTTATAGAGTTCACGGTATAACTCCTCATTTGAAGTGCCTGTGTGCTCATCAAATGCTGATTCCTTAATCAGAATGTGATCCGCTTCTATATCTGAGAAGCTCAGCGTATCATATGTGTCACATTGTAAAATGTAAGACATGGCGTCTCCTGTGTCCGTGTCGGCAGCCGACATGATGCCAACTGAGACAGACGTTGTGTACAGGTATTTTCTGTGTGGCTAAATCAAAGCCCACAATGATGCATAAACGTGATAGTGCAAAAAAGTGCAAGTGCTTGCTGTGCAAAATAAGCAAAAAAGTGCAAAAGAGAAATCTCCAGTGTAGGGAGAAAGCTGTAATCCTGCTTGACTGAAATTGGGTGAAAACTGCACAGGTGCCTTGGCTGTGATGGAGCCACTGGTGCAAACCTGGGATCCACTATATGTAGAACATGGAAGCAGCCCGGCACTCCGTTGTCCCCGGTGGGGTATCGCTCCGGTGCCCTCCTAGGGGTATGGCAACCCCAATATGTACAGCAAGGGGGAGGCGGCGGCACTCAGAGACTTTCACTTTCAGGTAATCAAAGCAAAAAGTGCATTTTATTTGTCAACGTTTCGAGGGACGAACCCCCTTCTTCAGGACACTGCAAACTAGTGACTGTGCAAAAAAACAACTTAAATACCTTACCTGTACCGGGAACCTGCGTCCGCCTCCACGTCCCAGCCGTCCGGTGCATGGAGCCCGCGCTTCCGGCAGCGTGTGGCATGCAATATCCGGAAGTCGCGTCATCCCGTGTCTCGGACCTCCCAGTGACGTGGCTGCTGACGAAGGGAAAACGGTAACCATGGAGATGCAACGCAGCGTCGCAACGCTGCGCCGCCTCGCCAACTATTTGTGACATGTACTGTAGGCATTAGAGCCAGCCATAACTACTGTGCATGAATACATAAGAATAGTGCATACAAAACAAGAGTGATGCAGTAGTATAAATAACAATTAGTTGAAAAATGACGAGTCAATAAAACATAAGTGTTAAAACAAACACGCGCTGCAAATATATAAGTGAAAATCTTTAAGATTATGCAAGATAAAAACTACTAATAACCCTGCAGGGTCCACATTGGACCATGTTGGGTCCTGTCACAACGAAACTGTTCTGATCAGAGTTCAAATAGATAAATATATAATGAAATAAAAATAGTTTCAATCATCATTGTACATAAGGCATACAATGCACGGCTGATGTCCAGCCCATCTCATCCCTGCAGCCCAACTATCTATATTATTCCTTAAGAATTGAGCCTGCCTACACTGAATTCTAGAGAACAGGATGGTGACTGGGCACGTGCTTGCAGATGTCAATCCTGGCTACAGGAAACATTGTAGATTCAGTTGTTCATTGAGGCCCCTGGGATAGATGGTGTCTAATTTAAAGATCCAGCGGGCCTCTAATTGTAATAATTGAGCCGCTCTGTCCCCTCCTCGGGTGGAGGCCGGGACCTGGTCCACTATCTTGTACCTGACCGTGGCCAGACTATGTCGCATCTGGACAAAATGGCGTGCGACTGGTTGGTCGCTTTTGCCAGTGTTAAGGGCAGCCCTGATGGCCGACCTGTGGAGGGCCATTCGTTCCTTAAAGAGGCATTGTGTCTTACCGACGTAGTATAGGCTGCAGGGACAGACCAGCACATATACCACATAGGAAGAGCTACATGTCAGTGGCCATCGAATACTTATTTTTCTCCCTGTGTGGGGGTGCTGAATGAAGTCTCCCGTGAGCATATAGCTACAGGTCGTACAGCCTAAGCATTTGAAACAGCCGGGTTTCCGGCTTAAGAAATGTTTGGCTGTCTTGGCTGTGTGAAATCCCGAAATATCATTCTTGACCACAAGGTCCTTGATGTTGGCGCTGCGAGTATAGCACGGCATGATTCTGGAATGTTTCAAAGATGGTAAGCCTGGATCAGTACTAATGATGGGCCACATCTGTTTGACCCTCTTATTAGTCCTGGAGCTGTTGGTGTTGAACTCATTAACCCATGTAATTCTATCAGTGTTAGCCTTGGGGTTATTCTCTTTTAGAGCCTCACACCTGCTAAGGGCCATGACCTTTTTACGTGCCTGTTTTAAAATGTCATTAGGGTAGCCCCTCTGGCGGAATTTGTCAGACATCTGATCTAGCTGGTGTTCAAGATCCTCAGGGTCGCTGGTGATTCTGCGAACCCTGAGGAACTGAGAAAACGGCAGGCCTCTGACCAACGATCTGGGGTGGAAACTATCATAACGAAGCAGGGAATTTCGATCGGTGGGTTTACTATACAGTGATGTGTGAATCATGCCGTTCTTCACAGTGATTTTAATATCCAGAAAGCAGATTTCTGTAGCGTGTGAAGTAAGTGTGAATTTGACCGGGCTGGTTGATCCATTGTGTTCTTCTATTAAAATGTGGAGTACACGGGGGTCGTGAGTCCAAAGTAAAAATAAATCATCTATATATCGAAAATATAGAGAAATGTGGTCAGCAATGGCCGTCTGATCAAAAAACAGGCCACGTTCTATTTCCCACATGTAGGCATTGGCCAGTGACGGAGCCACTGCCGACCCCATTGCACAACCTTTCTTCTGTATGAAGAACCGGCCATTGAACAGAAAATAATTATGTGTGAGTGTAAACTCTAATAACGTGATGAAAAAATCTATGTCAGGCCCGGTGTAACGAGGATTGTTGGTAATGAGGTGTCTTACTGCCGTGAGACCAGCTTGGTGCGGAATGCACGTATATGAGCTGGTAACGTCTAACGTGTGTAGTGTAGTGTCTGGGTCAACCGGCCCAAATTCAACCAGCCTCCTTAACAGCGTATTGGAGTCCTTCAAGTGGGTGAAGGTGGCCTGGATGCAGGGCTGAAGATATGCATCCAGGAAAATGGCCAACGCCTCACATAATGAACCCCTGGCAGAAATGATGGGCCGGCCAGGGGGGTGTTGGGCGTTTTTGTGTAGCTTAGGGATGGCGTAGAATATGGGGGTGACTGGGACCCTGCAACATAACTTATTAAATATGCCTTGAGAAATAAGCCCTTCAGATAAAGCTGAACTGAGGAAATCATCTAACTCGGATTTAAACTCAGAGGTCGGGTCAACTGGCAAACTTCTTTCTGGGATCAATGTCTGGCGGGAAGTCACGAGCCGGACTCAGTTCTGTCAGGGCAGGTGGTGTTTGTGGAGCCATTGGACTCAGTCCAACCGAAGGAGCAGATGCCCCTGAGTGCTGGATACAAGGAGGACGAAGGTAGTTCCTTTTCATATATTTATTGAGGACAACAGATATAAATGAGACTGCAGGGCGCTGGGGCTAATTAGTTCAGGACTGGGAAACTGCTGGGAAGCGAGTCACTGAGTGATAAGAAGCCGAGGTTGTATAACTGTGAAGGATGTTCGTAGGTTGATATAAGGACGAGACTGATGAATTGTGAAGACGAGTTTGTAGAATGATGCAATGGCAAGGTTGAAGAGCTGTGAAGGCTGGTTGCTGGAGGGTATGAAGGCGAGGATGAAGAACTGTGAAAACTGGATGCTGGATGATTTGAAGACGTAGATGAAGAACAGTCAAATCTGGATGCTGGATGGATTGAAGACATGGATGAAGAACTGGGAAAACTGGGTGCTGGATGATTAGAAGACATGGATGAAGAATTGTGAAAACTGGATGCTGGATGATTTGAAGACGTGGATGAAGAACTGTGAAAACTGGATGCTGGATGATTTGATGACGTAGATGAAGAACTGTAAAAACTGGATGCTGGATGGATTGAAGACATGGATGAAGAACTGAGAAAACTGGATGCTGGATGATTAGATGAAATGGATGAAGAATTGTGAAAACTGGATGCTGGATGATTTGAAGACATGGATGAAGAACTGTGAAACTGGATGCTCGATGATTTGAAGACGTAGATGAAGAACTGTGAAAACTGGATGATTTGAAGACATGGATGAAGAATTGTGAAAACTGGATGCTGGATGATTTTAAGACGTGGATGAAGAACTGTGAAAACAGGACACTGGCGAACCACCACGAGGGTCCTGCAGAATCCGAAGGCACCGGTGGGAGAGCAGGCTACTGTGACCGCACATGGAAGTGCTGGCGGGTGTTGTACGGTTAGAGTCAGCAGAGAACTCGGAGATCCAGATGGTACCAATTAACTGGAGATACACAGAACAAGCTGTGCGAGCACAGAGCTAAGGCACAGAGTAACTACAACAAAGCAATGGCACAGAATGCAAAAATCCCAGCCTACTTATAGGCAGCAGGGGATCAGGATTGGCTGTCACTCAGCCATCACGCTCATTGGTGTTGCACTTTGGTCTCTAACATGGCTGCCCCCATACTGCAGACACACATGGAAGCATTGGCCACTAGGTCCTCACTCCTGCCTCCCGGAAGCAGTCACTCCTGCTGCCGACTGCGCCGCACTCCCCACAGCCCAGCACTACAGCCATCCGACCAGACCTGGATAGACACCAGGACCCGCCGCCGCAGCGGTTAATGCCACGGCTTGACAGGTTCCCAGCACGGATCGTGACTTCCCACCAGACTCTGATCCCAGAACGAGGCAAAACATCATCATCCTGCTGTTGGATTCCTCGCGGGTTTTGGATTCCATATAAAGAGCTGAGCATCGCCGCCATTTTCACTCCGGACTTGGAGAGTGAGGGAGACAGACCTCTGTCTCCATGTGTAAGTGGTGGCATTGGGTGGGGTCAGTGTGTGCTCTCTAGGGGTGAGGTACTGTCACTGTGGTGTCCCTGTGATGTTAGAGGTGCTATCTTGGCTGTCACTGGTGTTTCATGTGATGATAGGGGTGCTGCAGTGCTACATGGCTGTCCTGGCTCTCACTATGTTGGACAAGGGCAAGGGCACTGTCCTCCCGTATGCTGTGAAAATACAGGGGTGCTGGCACTGTCTTGTATGCTGTAAAATTCAGGGGTGCAGTGAAAATGAATGTACACTGGCCCTGTCTTGTATGCTGTAAAAATTCAGGGGTGCAGTGAAAATGAATGTACACTGGCCCTATCCTGTATGCTGTAAAAATACTGGAGTGCTGTTGTTAAAATAAATGTACACTGGCCCTGTCTTGTATGCTGTAAAAACTCAGGTGTGCTGTTGTTAAAATAAATGTACACTGGCCCTGTCTTGTATGCTGTAAAAACTCAGGTGTGCTGTTGTTAAAATAAATGTTCACTGGCCCTGTCTAGCATGCTGTAAAAATTCAGTGGTGCAGTGAAATTAAATGTACAATGTCCCTGTCTTGTATGCTGTAAAAATTCAGGGGTGCAGTGAAAATAAATGTACACTGGCCCTGTGTTGTATGCTGTAAAAAATCAGGGATGCAGTTAAAATAAATGTATACTGGCCCTGTCTTGTATGCTGTAAAAATTCAGGGGTGCAGTGAAAATAAATGCAAACTGACCATATCCTGTATGCTGTAAAAATACAAAGGTGCTATTGTAAAAATAAATGTACACTGGCCCTGTCTTGTATGCTGTAAAACTTCAGGGGTGCAATGAAAATGTACACTGGCCTTGTCCTGTATGCTGTAAAAATACAGGGGTGCTGTTGTTAAAATAAATGTACACTGGTCCTGTCCTGTATGCTGTAAAAATACAGGAGTGCTGTTGTTAAAATAAACATACACTGACTATATCTTTTATGCTGTAAACATTCAAGGGTGCAGTGAAAATAAATGTACAATGGCCCTGTCTTGTGTGCTGTAAATATTTAGGGGTATAGTGAAAATAAATATACACTGGCCCTGTCTTGTATGCGGTAAAAATTCAGGGGTGCAGTGAAAATAAATGTACACTGGCCATGTCCTGAATGCTGTAAAAATACAAAGATGCTGTTGTTAAATTAAATGTACACTGGCCCTGTATTGAATGCTGTAAAACTTCAGGGGTGCAGTGAAAATGTACACTGGCCTTGTCCTGTATGCTGTAAAAATACAGGGGTGCTGTTGTTAAAATAAATGTACACTGGCCCTGTCTTGTATGCTGTAAAAATACAGAGGTGCTGTTATTATAAAGGGGCGCTGGCCCTGTCTTGTATGCTGTAAAATTACTGGGGTGTTGTAAAAATACAAGGGTGCTGACACTGTCCAGTATGCTGCAAAAATACAGGGATGCTGTGAAAATAAATATACACTGGCCCTGTCCTGTATGCTGTAAAAATACAGGAGTGCTGTCCCTGTATTGTATGCTGTAAAATTACAGGTGTGTTGTGAAAATGCAGGAGTGCAGGCAATGTCCTATATGCTGTAAAAATACAGGGGTGCTGTGAAAATTAATTTACACTGGCCCTTTCTTGTATGCAGTAAAAATTCAGGGGTGATGTGAAAATAAAGGGGCACTGTTTTGTTTGCTGTAATTAATGGGTGCTGTCCTATGAAATGGAGAGCTAAAATGTTGAGGAAAAATAGTGAAAGATCAGGAACCACTTCCAGTTCCTAGTACTAGTGCTGAAGCTGCTGCTGCCACCAGTCATGACATTGACAATGCAATTCTATCAACATTGTCTGCTAAGTCCAATGCCCAATTTCATAGAGGGAATTTAAAATACAAGAAGCAAAAATTAAGAACCACAAAAAAATGATCTAATAACAAATTGAAAATTGAAAATATGCCATTCACAACACGAAGTGGCAAGGAAAGGTAAAGGTCTTGGCCTATGTTCATGACTGGTGGTTCAGCTTCTCATGAAGATGGAAGCCCTCGTCCCTCTCAAAAAAATGTTTAAAATAAAGCCTGTTAAAGCACAGGAAAAAACAATTTTGCATTCAGAGATATCAAAAATCCCCAAGGAGAGTACAAGTGTGTCCACGGTTGCGATGTCTAGGCCTGACTTCACAACACTGTATGGGAAGAGGAGGATTCTACCACCATTTGCATGCCCCCTGCAAGTTCTAGGAGGAGCACCACCAGTCCAATTGCTGATATTGAGATTGAGGATGTCACTGTTGAAGAACACCAGGATGAAGAGGTTATTAGTGTAGCTGGCGCTGAGGAGGAAGTTGATGATGAGGATTCTGATGGTGATATGGTTTGTTTGAATAAAGCACCAGTGGAGACAGTTATTATCAATGGGATGAAAAAGCCCATTGTCATGTCTGAGCAAAATACCAAAAAATCCATCTCTTCGGTGTGGAATTACTTCTCCACAAATCCGTACAACAGGTGTCAAGCCATCTGTTGCCTTTGTAAATCTAAGTCCAGTGGTACAGCCATAAAAGTCCAACGCTACTGCCGTATAAGTCCAGGGATACTGTCGTATAATAAATCTATTATAAGTAGGAGTAAGGACGTTAACCATCTAGGAACATCCTCCCTTATATGTCACCTGCAGCGCATTCATAAGTCATTGTCAAGTTCAGAAACTTTGGGTAATAGCGTAAGCAGTCCACTGACACCTAAATGATGTGGTTTGTTTTAAATATTATTTCTCTCAGAGGATGAGGATGTAAACACTGAAGGGTGACATCTTGCCTCTGTAGAAACAAACTAGAGATGAGCAGGTTCGGTTCCCTGAGAACCGAACCACCCCCCAAACTTCATTTTCCGAGTCCGGATCTGAGTCCAACTCAGGTTTTTTCTGCCAGACGTTGAAATTAGAATGAGGCAAAATGTCATCATCCCGCTGTCAGATTCTCGCAGGTTTTGTATTCCATATAAGGAGCCGTGCGCCACTGCTAATTTTACTCCAGTCCTGGAGAGTGTAACGAGAGGACATGTCTCCTTAGATTTTGTGCTGGAAAGTGGCATGGCACATGAGGTGGCGACCTGCTCTATTGTATCATTCCAATGGAGCTATCTTTGGCTGCATCTGTCCAGTCACAGTGGTGGTGTCCTGTGCTGCCATAAGTCCAGTCCAGTGGGGCTGTCTTGTGCTGCATCAGTCCAGTGGTGGTGTCCAGTGCTGCCATAAGTCCAGTGGTGGTGTCCTGAGCTGCCAGAAGTCCAGTGCTGCTGTATAAGTCCAGTCCAATGGTGCTGTCTTGTGCTGCATCAGTCCAGTGATCATGTCCTGTGCTGACATAAGTCCAGTGGTGGTGTCCTGTGCTGCCATAAGTTCAGTGGTGCTGCAGTATAAATCCAGACCAGTGGTGCTGCCATATAGGTCCAATCCAGTGGTGCTCCCAAATAAGTCCAGCAGTATTGCCATATAAGTCCAGGGGTACTGCCAAAAAGTCCAGGGGTACTGCTGTATACGTCCAGAGGTATAGCAATATAAGTCCAACGGTACTGCCATAAAAGTCCAGGGGTACTTTTGTATAAATCCAGGGGTACTTCCGTATAAGTCCAGAGGTACTGCCTTATAAGTCCAGGGGTACTGCCATATAACTCCAGCGGTACTGTCATATAAGTCCAGTCCGGTGGTGCTGACATATAAGTCCAGTCCAGTGGTGCTGCCATATAAGTTTAGCAGTACTGCCGTATAAATCCTGGGGTACTGCCTTACAAGTGTCAAAGTCAAAAAATATTGTAATGTATATGCCTTGTACTAACCCCATGCACATGCCTGCTGCTCGTGCACTCAGTCCACCGTGCATGCACATATCCGCAATTTGCATAGGATCGCTCCGGCGATCATGCGCGTGATATAGGAATTTATGGTGGAGTTTGTGAGCGCGTAGAGGGTTATTAGAACATTACATATTTAACCCAAATAGTGTACATTTTAGATATAACTCCCTTGCACCACATCAGCGAGTATTAATAGTTGAAACAGTTCCAGGACTAAGAGATTCGCCTTTGCATGATAGGAAGGGTCAGATAAAGGTTTGAAGGTGATGTCTAGTATCCAGTTGTAGGGTATTTTGAGGGTAACATTCTGGTGTTGGTTAGAGAAAGATTGCATGTCCCAGCGTATAGTTATGTGCAGAAGTAGAATATAGATATTAACTGTATTTACTGTATATTATGTATGCGGCGGGAATCCAGAGGATACCACCCACAAAAACAGTTGGGGAAAGACATCGCCCATCTATTCAAATCAACCTATGACCTCTTCTGTAATGAAAAGACACATCTCTGTGTCCAATGGACAATGAGATTACAGTGACCATTGTATTGTGTATGTAAGTTGTGTATAAAAAGCCTATTGTTGCCTGGCCGGTCAGAAGACTCTGAACGCTTTCTATCTGACTAGCGGAGGACTGGCTGGGTTGCACTTGCGAACATTTTCACGTATGTACATTCTCTGTAGCCATTATTCTGTTTAGATTTATCTTGTTAGCCTGTAGTGTATGATTTGTACTGTTTTACCTTTTGGAATAATCCACGGTGGCCTTAGAACCCTGTGGTTTCAACTACAAATCGGTGTTGTGTCTTCACTTTCCTGCAAGGGTTTTAAAGTGTATTTATCTGTATAAGGTGTATAAGTATTCATAAGGTGTACGCACTGCGGGTACTTTATACCGTCAGCGCTATTTAAAGTTTAAGGTATTACATCGTTGCAGTACTTTGCTGCTAAGGGTTTAAAGTGTAATCATATCATTGCATTGTATCACTAACAAGGTTAGGTTATCAAATGTGTGTGCGTGCGCTGTGAGTACTCTGTACACTCAGCGCGGCGTGTGTATGCCAAGTACGTACCATGTGCGGGATTCTGTATGCAAATAGCGTACAAAGTACGTAGCACGTGTATTCAGTCTAGCGGCCATAGCGGCTCCATGGTAATAGTGTATCTAGAGGTATAGCTTTACAGTCTAAAATAATATCGACATTATCAATTGGGGGCTCGTCCGGTTCTTCCTCATACCCGCAGCCTAGCAGGTTTACACAGACTTTATCTATCAGCAAAGGGCGGAAAGGTATCCCCTGTAAACCTTCTCTTGGTTGGTGGATACACTAGTGCTGATTAGATAAGCGTCTGCCCTGCATGGTTTGAAGGGATGCTGGAGGGATCCGTAAGGTAAGAATGCAAAAGCTATTTTTAAAATCTGCAAATTTCTGTTTGGCGCCAAATGCGCACACAACACACATATACACCTGTATTTTGTACTTTGCATATCTGCTCGCATTATTGCCATAAGCATTGATTACTAGATTCATTTTGACCTGTACTGAGAAAATTTGTTGCTATTTAGTTAAAATATAGAGTTAATAGTTAAGGAAGTAAGTGTAAGACGCACACGCAGCCTGGCCTAGTTGTAAAGGTTTATACAGTAGAAACTGTGTGTTGTGTTAAGTAAGCGATTATAGTTAAATATCGCTTACATTTATAGAAGTGTGGGATTTGTAGTACTGCGGACGTACGGCCTTTGTACACGTGTCTCGGACAGAGTACGGGACTGCGTACACAACGTAAAGGCATACACACGTGGCGTGTTCACGCAACGTGCGTAAAAGCACGACCGCTAAGTACAAATCACACAATAGCATTGTTTTAGTTTAGGCACGAGACGGTAACCACGCGATAATAGCACAAATTGATCAGTGTCCAATATTTAGTTTAAAAACCTTTTTTACTGTATTACCTCTGGAACTAAAGCTGTTTTATCTGAATGAAAGTTAATTTTCTGTACAGAAAAACCAAAGTGTATATGAGTGAACGAGCTTGAGTGTGCAAACAATAAAGGTTTTGTGGACCCAGGGAATTCGGGATCCCGTAGGAGACCACACCAAGTGAGTGGACACTTGGTGGCGTGAGAGTGGCTTGCTCACGTTAACATTGATTAAGGTACAAAGGAGAAAAGTAGTAGATATCGCAGACCAAAGGCTCCACGGTAATAGTGTATCTAGAGGTATAGCTTTACGGTCTAAGATAATATCGACATTATCACAAGTCCAGGGATACTGCCATATAAGTCCAGCAGTACTGCCATATACAGATGGGTCCACAGTTATCTTGGCTAGTTTACTGCACCTAGGCACAAGGTTTATTAACATAAACCCTTCATCTATTGTTCTCAGCTGCAATACAATACAGAGAACAATACAGCAGGGAATTAAGTCATTACAGCAGGGGATTAAGTCAGACTGCCCATTCTCAATTAATCCTATTAAAGGTCAAGATAAACATGGACCCATCTGTAAATCCAGGGGTACTGCCATATAACTCCAAGGGTACTGCCGTATAACTCCAGCGGTACTGCCGTATAACTCCAGCGGTACTGCCGTATAAGTCCAGTGGTGCTGTCCTGTGCTGTGTATTACTCCAAATAAAGGGTTTATTATTATTTAATCCAAATAATTTTTACAGGGTTTTCCCTGTGTGGTGTAGCTGTATGCTCTCCTGTGCTGCATAATATTATAACTCCAAATAAAAGGGGTATTATCCAAATAATTTTTTCAGGCTTTGTCGTGTGCGTGTGGTTTAGGGGTACGCTCTCCTGTGCTGCATATTATTATAATAACTCCAAATAAAAGGGTTATTATCCAAATAATTTTTACAGGCTCTGCCCTGTGTGTGGTTTAGGGGAACGCTCTCCTGTGCTGCATGTTATTCAAATAACTCCACATAAAAGGAGTATTATCCAAATAATTTTACAGGCTTTGCCGTGTGTGTGTGGTTTAGGGGTATACTCTCCTGTGCTGCATATTATTCAAATAACTCCAAATAAAGGGGGTATTATCCAAATAATTTTTACAGGCTCTGCCCTGTGTGTGGTTTAGGAGTACGCTCTCCTGTGCTGCATATTATTGTAATAACTCCAATTAAAAGGGTTATTATCCAAATAATTTTTACAGGCTTTACCCCGTGTGTGGTTTAGGGGAACGCTCTCCTGTGCTGCATATTATTCAAATAACTCCACATAAAAGGAGTATTATTCAAATAATTTTACAGGCTTTGCCGTGTGTATGTGGTTTAGGGGTATACTCTCCTGTGCTGCATATTATTATAATAACTCCAAATAAAAGGGTTATTATCCAAATAATTTTTACAGGGTTTGCCCTGTGTGGTGTATGGATAAGCTCTTCAGTGCCGCATATTGTCATATAACTCCAGAAAATTAATGGCGAACAAAGATTTGGAGTATAAAATAGGGAAAGATCAAGAACCACTTCCTCCTAATGCTGAAGCTGCTGCCACTAGTCATGACATAGATGATGAAATGCAATAAACGTCATTTGCCAAGGCCGATGCCCAATGTCATAGCATAGGGCATGTAAAATCAAAAAAGCCAAACTTAAGTAAAATGACCCAATTTTTTTTTAAATCATCTGTGGAGAAACGTAAACTTGCCAATATGCCATTTATGACACGGAGTGGCAAGGAACAGCTAAGGCCCTTGCCTATGTTCATTACTAGTGGTTCAGCTTCACATGAGGATGGAAGCCCTCATCATCCCGATAGAAAAATGAAAAGAGTTAAGCTGGCAAAAGCACAGCAAATAACTGTGTGTTCTAAGATGGTATCACAAATCCCCAAGGAGAGTCTAAGTGTATTGGCGGTTGCGATGCCTGACCTTCCCACCACTGGACGGGAAGAGGTGGCTCCTTCCACCATTTGCAAGTGCTGGAAGGAGCACCCAAAGTCCAGTTTCTGATATTCAAATTGAAGATGTCACTGTTGAAGTACCCCAGGATGAGGATATGGGTGTTGATGGCACTGATGAGGAAGATGATGAGGAGGATTCTGATGGTGATGTGGTTTGTTTAAATCAGGCACCAGGGGAGACAGTTATTGTCCATGGGATGAATAAGCCCATTGTCATGCCTGGACAAAATACAAAAAAGCCACCTCTTCAGTGTGGAATTATTTCTCCTCAAATCCGGACAACAGTTGTCAAATGAGTGTTATCTTTGTCAATCCTTAATAAGTAGGGGTAAGGACGTTAACCACCTATGAACATCCTCCCTTATACGTCACGTGCAGCGCATTTATCAGAAGTCATTGTCAAGTGACAATTAAATTAAATTAAAGTGAAATACATTGTCAAGTATGTACTGTTTGGGGACTAGTTTTTAAAACTGCCATCTTGTCTGCCACTGCAGTGCCACTCCTAGATGGGCCAGGTGTTTTTGCCACACACTTGTGTCGCTTAGTTTAGTCACCCAGTGACCTCGGTGTACCTCTTTTTTTCTTTGCATGATGTGCTTTTTGGGGCCTAGTTTTTAAAACTGCCATCCTGTCTGCCACTGCAGTGTACCTCCTAGATGGGCCAGGTGTTTATGCCACACACCTGTGTTGCTTAGCTTAGTCACCCAGCGACCTCGGTGCACCTCTTTCTTTCTTTTTGCATGATGTGCTGTTTGGGGCCTAGTTTTTAAAACTGCCATCTTGCCTGCCACTGCAGTGCCACTCCTAGATGGGCCAGGTGTTTGTGCCGCACACTTGTGTCGCTTAGCTTAGTCAACCAGCAACCTCGATGCACCTCTTTTTTTCTTTGCATGATGTGCTGTTTGGGGCCTAGTTTTTAAAACTGCCATCCTGTCTGCCACTGCAGTGCCATTCCTAGATGGGCCATGTGTTTGTGCCACCCACTTTTGTCCCTTAGCTTACTCATTCAGCTACCTCGGTGCAACCTTTTGGCCTAAAAACAATATTGTGAGTTGTGAGGTTTACAAAATAGACTGAAAATGAGTGGAAATTAATGTTATTGAGGGTAATAATACCGTAGGATCAAAATTACCCCCAAATTCTCTGACTTTAGTTCTTTTTATGTTTTTTTCAAAAAAATCCAGATCCAAAACCAAAACCCGAAAGGGTGGTTTTGGCAAAAACAATCCAAATCCAAAACACGAATGGAGATCCAGATCCAAAACCAAAACACGAAACCCGAAAAGTGGCCGCCGCACATCTCTTATTTATATATATATACATATATATATATATATGTAGTATATATATTTCTGCAGATGGCTATTATGATTTCAACAGACGGACAAACCAAGGGGTGGTATTCCAAGTAATAACTTACTAGTAAAAAAGAACTGCACACTGAGAAACAGAGAGAGGGATTACATTCAGTACCAGATGTTGCTTCAATCATAGAAAACAGTATGATTAGAACCTGCCAGCACTGGGGGTTTTTTACCACTTGTCATTGCAAAAGATTATCTGCAGCCATTCATCAAGAATTAGCCAGTTCTCATGTGAAGTTTGCAAACAAAGTTATGTTCAAAATCATATTAGCTGAAAATAAAAGGTTGAAATGAAATGCCTCCACACAACTAATATTTGTACCTTGGAATAGACATATGAGACGTAAAATAAAGTGTTAATTTATCCTGCTTTATTATTTTATTCAAGTGTGTTATATGCAAATAAGAGATACGTCTGTGAAAAAGTGAGAATTTATTTGTACAGTTTCCTTAGAACTGCAGATGTTCGGTGAGCAAGGAACCAAGATAAATCAACTATTGTGGCTATTAATGAGTTCTATGTCACTGCAATATACAACTATGTCCTCATTCATCTTTGCTGCAGTCATGATAATCATCCCCTCTTGACACGCCAGGTAGCAAGAGAATCTTTTAGCATCTCACATCTTTTTTGTAACTTAGGGGTACATTTACTAAGCAGTGATAAGAACGGAGAAGTGAACCAGTGGAGACATTTCCCAATCAACCAATCAGCCATGGGCACTTCTCCATTGGCTCACTTCTCCGCTCTTATCACTGCTTAGTAAATGTACCCCTCAGTCACAGCCCAATATGACTAGGACACATGAGGAGACAGTGCTGATTCAGATGACATATGACACTTGTATATCTGTGTGTGACTGAGTCTCTGAACCTGTATACGAAGTGCTACAATGTAGCAGCCACAGTTCTTTTCCAAAACAAGCGCTGTTCTATTCTGTATATAGACTCAGTCACACAATATACAGGTGTCATGTATCAAATTAATCAGCACAGTCTCCTCATACGTCCTAGTCACATAAGACGCCTGAAGTTAGCAGAGTTGCACGGGACCTGGCATGAGTGAGCACCAGGCGTCTCGCGCTGCATGACATATTGAGGCTAGATGTATGTGTATGCCTCTGTATAGCAAAATACATATTTTTTAAGAGCACTTCTCACCAACAAACAAATTATCTTTAAAAGTTATATCTTTACAGGACCACATCCAGTAACCAAGGATGTAATTGTGGCATCATGTTTTTCTACAGCAGCCATGTTAACTTTCTGCAGGTTGTACTGTAGTTGCATTAACCTGAATGTACAGGCATTCAAAATCAATACATTTTTTTTTTCCGTTCATCACAGCGATATGTTTATTTGTAGAATACTGCAAAGCAAAGTAATTAATTCCCCAATGGTCATAAAGTATAGTATAATAATACATAACAGCTACGCCAAAGCGTGACAATGAGTGAGGGTGGAATGGTAAATATCCAATAGTGAGAGTCCCTTTTTAGAGAAACTAAAACGGTGGCGACCCATCAGTAAGAGTTGTTACATTATACCAAGTTGTTAATCTAACCACTTTACGGATATTCTCTTTGGTATCAATAGGCAATGTGAGTAAGAAAGGAAGCCAAATCTCAAAAAACCCAGCAGCACGGGATTCAACATCTAAAGCACATTCAGTCCAATCCATTTGGAATAGGAGTAATAACCGTGGCAACATAAGAGAAATAGGGATATGGTCTTTTTGTATCCATTGGGACAGTATTGTTTTCTTCGCTGCAGCTGTGATGCGAGCCAGAAGCAGTCGTATACCTTTGGTTAGTACAGGGGTTTGGGGTTCTATATAGTTCCAGAAGGCCCATGCCATTGTTAATGTAAATGGGATACCCAAGTTGGTCTTAATGTATATCTGTACTAGATCCCACAATGATTGTATAACTGGGCAAGACCATAAACAATGTATAATATCAGCATCAGGGGATCGACATTTGAAACATAAGGAGTCATCTGCAGCCCCAGTAAGGAACCGCAGTCGAGGAGTATAATAAGCTCTGTGCAGAATTTTTAAATGCATCTCCGCATACGAGGAAGATACCAACTGTTTAGTGAGCAAATTAGACCATTTAATAATTGTGTGTATATCTACTCCCGCAAAGACATCTTTCCATTTAGCTATGCCTGCGGTGGTTTTAGTATAGTCAATCTTTCGTCTGGTATAAGTGTATATTAAAGATGTAGAGTGAGGGGAGTCTAGACGTCGTCGTACTATTCCATCCAGTGGAAAAGCAAGATCAGTGGACTGTGAGTGGGCTAAAACGGATGTTGCAAAGCTACGCATTTGAAAATACACAAAAAAAGGGAAGTGTAAAGTCGGGTATCTATCCCGTAATTGGGACAATGATAATACCGCTGAGCAGTCATCATTTAAGAATTGAAATAATGAGCGGAGTCCCTGGAGGTGCCAACTGTGTATAATCTCACCTGCCTCCCCTCCCTGAAAAGCCGGATTCCCTAATAAAGGCTGGAACAGGGAATGTGTCAGAGTGAGTTTAGAACGTTTTCTAATGTGATGCCATGCCTTGTAGGGAGCATATAATAATGGAATTGATTTTAAATCCTGCGATATGGAGGAATTCGGGAAATGTAATATCTTTAGCAAATCATGACTAGGGAACAAAGCCTGTTCTAGTTCCTTGTTAACAAAATTGTCCCCATCACCTATCCAGTCCAAGGCACATCTATAATTAGCCGCTAAAGAATAATCTTCCAGGCAGGAGAGATTGACTCCCCCAAGTGAGGGTGGTTGTTTTAATTTAAACAATGCAATTCGAGGACGTTTATTCGCCCATATAAATTTAGTAATGGCTTTATTTAATGTATGGATATCCTTTTTGGATAACAAGAATGGGAGCATCTGTATCGGATAAAGCAAACGCGGAAAAGACACCATTTTGTATAAATGGCACCTACCCAAATATGAGATCGGCAGGTGTTGCCACCTCGTAAAGTCCTCAATTATCCTATTAATGTAGTAAGAAAAATTTAAAGAATACAATTCCGAGGGACTAGATGATACACGTATACCAAGATATGTTATATAGTTATGAGCCCATTTAAATGGGAAAGCACCATCCCATCCCCCCCTCGCATCTCCACCTAACGCCAGTGCCTCCGTCTTATCGAAATTAATCAAAAATCCTGATAATAAGTTGAAATTCCGCAAAGTAGTCAATAGTGAGGGAAAAGATGTTATAGGATCGCTGAAATATAGTAAAAGATCATCCGCAAAGGCAGATACTTTTATGGTATGAGAGCCCACTGCAATACCCTTCCAGGACTCTAAATCAATACATTTGAATCTATTTTTTTAATCTTATTTTTACTGTACCTCCCTCTTTCAATGTGGAGATTTGAGCACATTGTCTTCCTTGAAGATGAGCAACCACTAACGCTGAATAGAAGCTCAAATGAGTACTAGGTTCAAACATCCCCCTATAATGTTTGACTAAGGTGCAAGCAGTACAAAAAAAACCTGAGAATACAGCTAGAAAAAAAACCTGGAACCTTAACATAGGACCTCAAATGCTAATAATACTTCCTGTAGAGAGTGCAAGTCAAGACATCACAGCGGGGCTACTCTATACAGAAAGCAATATGTCATAGGTATACCTCATTTTCCAAACATTACAAGGAAGGATGAGCCAACAGCACATAAAACCCAAGAGAGCATATAAGCATTCACCTAGGGCAGATTAGAAAAAAACTGCAATCATTTTTTTTCTTCACAATTTGCTGTTAGTGTACATCCACAAAATGGAATTTTATTTTGATTTGAAAGCCAATGATAAACAGATAACACAAAAAATGAAAACAAAAATGTCAGATTCAGGTTTGTTTTGTACACTGTACTGGAGCTGCTGGGCAAGACTGGGTAGGACTAGAGTGTAGGAAACTTAAGAGGTTGAATGATGCTTCTTATTTAGGGACCGATTTATCAAGCTTTTTTTTTTACTAAAATACTGTGAAAAAAAGGATGTTTTCACACCTTTTTCACATTATTTTAGTTTCACTCCAATGTATTAAAGGGCTTTTGGAGCAGTCTTCATAAAAAAGAGACAGAGCTGTAAAGCTAAATGCTAGACCCTTAGATGAATTCCGTGAGATCCTAGGTATTGCTAATAGTCATTTATCTACAGATTGAAGTAGTTGTGTGGGACAGCAAGGAATCAGAAGCTGCTTCAGATACCTTGGGTCCTGATCATATAGGGTTTTGAATGTCAGTAAGCCAATCTTGAAATAGATTCTCCATCTTACAGATAGCCATTTAAAGGAGTAGAGAATGTGTGTTATGTTGCTGGAATGGAGCTGGTTGGTTAATAGCCTGGCAGCTGCATTTTGTATGTAGAGGGCATTACAATAGTCTAGGAGTGATGATACAAATGCATGTATGACTTTAGGCAGATCTTCTAAGGGAATTAAGTGCTTGAGACTTTGTTCTCAGAATAAAGGATGATTATTTGATTGTGGCCTATACCCAATGTTTAGGTGTCAAGCCACTATCCAGGAAAAGGCTGAGATTCTGCACATGTTCAGTGTTTGAACCCACAAGTATAAGTTCAATTGATTGTCTTTGCTGCAGTTTAGTCATTTAACCTATCAAATAGACCTCTGTTTTATCAGGATTCAGTCACAGCCAACTGGCACTCATCCACTCCAGGAGCTCAGCTAGACAGCAGTTTAGGGTTGTTATTGGGTTCTCAATACCTGGAGCAAAGGACAAGTACAGCTGTGTATCATCTGCGTAGAAGAAGTAAATAAAGACGTCCTATTATTTTACTCAGTGGTAGCATGTATACTACAAAAAGCAAGGGAGATAATGTATAACCCTATAAAACACCCTCATATTAATGACTGTGTTATTGTAGAATATGAGGGATAGTTTTATCCAGGAATAGTAAAAGATAAAATCCATAACCATGTTGATGTAAGCACTATGACCATGTTGGATTTGACTTCTTGAAAATGGCATGAGAAAGAGGGCCGATTATGGCATGAGAAAGAGGACCGAGTTGATCGCACCAAGCAACTTTTTGCTGCTGGTGCGATCAAGTAATCTCCGGCTATGGGGGAGTGTATTTTAGCATAGCAGGGCTGCAAACGCTTGTGCAGCCCTGCTATGCTAAAAAAAAGTTTCCGGCAAAACAAGACCAGGGTAGGAGTTACTTACCCTGTGCGACGACTCCATTGATTAAGGTCCCGGTCCTGAGGTCAGACATCCGGCTTCCATTCACCTGGGCACGGCTGTGTTTTTCTTACCACTCCCCGAAAATGGCTGGAAACGGTGAGTATCCACCACGGAAACGCCTCCCGCCTGTCCATCTTCTTGCGATTGCCGCTGTGATCACATTTGTCACTGGCGGCGTCGTCACAAGGCAATGATGCGCGTGAGCAATGCGTCCAGCGCGCATGTGCATTTCAGACCCATTCACACTGCAGCGAAGAACAATAATGGCCGCAGTTTCAGTGCCTCTTACACACATAATAATGCCCGCAGTGTCAGTGCTGCTTATACACATAATAATGGCCATGTTAGCAGTGCCGCTTATACCCATAATAATGCCCATGGTATCATTGCATCTTATACACATAATAATGCCCACGGTATCAGTGCTTCTTGTACACATAATAATGCCCACTGTAGTAGTGCCTCTTATACAAATAATAATGCCCATGGTAGCAGTACTGCTTATACCCATAATAATGCCCACGGTATCATTGCCACTTATACACATAAGAATGGCCACGGGATCAGTGCCTCTTATTCACATAACAATTCCCGCTGTAGCAGTGCCTCTTATATACATAATAATGCCTATGGTAGCAGTACCGCTTATACCCATAATGCACGCGGTATCAGTGCCACTTATACAAATAAGAATGGCCACGGGATCAGTGCCTCTTATACACATAACAATGCCCACTGTAGCAGTGCCTCTTATACACATAATAATGCCAATAGTAGCAGTGCCGCTTATACACATAAAAGTGCCCATGGTAGTAGTGCCACTTATACCCATAATGTCATCAGAATCAGTGGTGCTTATACACAGAAGAATGGCCACGGTAGCAGTGCCTCTTATACACGTAACAATACCCACTGTAGAAGTGCCTCTTATAAACATAAGAATGGCCATGATAGCAGTGTCTCTTATACACATAATAATGCCCATTGTAGCAGTACCTCTTATACACATAATAATGTCCACAGTAGCAGTGCCACTTATACACATAATAATGCCCAAAGTAGCAATACCACTTATACCCATAATAATTCCTGCGGTATCTATGACACACATTTAAGAATGACCACGGTATCAGTGCCTCTTAAACATATAACAATGCCCACTGTAGCAGTGCCTCTTATACACATAATAATGCAAACGGTAGCAGTGTCTCTTATACAAATAATAATGCCCACTGTAGCAGTGCCTCTTATACACATAATAATGACCATGGTAGCAGTGCCGCTTATACACATAATGCCAGTGGTATCAGTGCCACTTATACATGTAAGAATGGCCATGGTAACAGTGCCTCTTATACACATAACAATGCCTACTGCAGCAGTGTCTCTTATACACATAAGAATGGACACGGTATCAGTGTCTCTTATACAAATAATAATGCCCACTGTAGCAGTGCCTCTTATACACATAATAATGACCATGGTAGCAGTGCCGCTTATACACATAATAATGTCTATGGAAGCAGTACCACTTATACCCATAGTAATGCCAGCAGTATCAGTGCAACTTATACACATAAGAATAGCCATTGTATCAGTGCCTCTTAAGCACATAACAATGCCCACTGTAGCAGTGCTGCTTATACACATAATAATGCCCACTGTACCAGTGCCGCTTATACCCATAATGCCATCAGTATCAGTGCTGCTTATACACATAAGAATGTCCATAGTATCAGTGCCTCTTATACACATAACAATGCCCACTGTAGCAGTTCCTCTTACACACATAAGTATGGCCACGGTAGCAGTGTCTCTTATACACATAATAATGCCCATGGTAGCAGTGCCTTTTATACATATAATAATGACCACGGTAGCAGTGCCACTTATACCCATAATAATGCCTGCGGTATCCATGCCACTTATACATGTAAGAATGGCCATGGTATCAGTGCCTCTTATACACATAACAAAGTCCACTGTAGCAGTGCCTCTTATACACATAATAATGCCAACGGTAGCAGTGCTGCTTATACACATAACAATGCCCACGGTAGCAGTGCCGCTTACACCCATAATGACAGTGGTAACAGTGCTGCTTATATACATAAGAATGGCCACAGTATCAGTGCCTCTTATACACATAACAATTCCCACTGTAGCAGTGCCTCTTATACACATAAGAATGGTCACTGTATCATTGCCTTTTATACACATAATAATGCCCACTGTAGCAGTGCCTCTTATACACATAAGAAATGGCCATGGTATCTGTGCCTCTTATACACATAATAATGCCTACAGTAGCAGTACTGCTTATACCCATAATAAAGATGGCGGTATCAGTGAAACTTATACATATAAGAATGGCAATGGTATTAGTGCCTCTTATACACATAATAATGCCCACTGTAGCAGTGCCTTTTATACATATAATAATGCAAATGGTAGCAGTTCCACTTATACACATAATAATGCCCATGGTTGCAGTGCCTCTTATATACATATGAATGGCCACAGTATCAGTGCCTTTTATACACATAACAATGCCCACTGTAGAGCAGTGACTCTTATACACAAAAAAATGGCTACGGTATCAGTGCCTCTTATACACATAATAATACCCACTGTAGCAGTGCCTCTTATACACATAATAATGTCCATGGTAGCTTATACCCATAATAATGGCCTCAGTATCAGTGCCACTTATACACATAAGAATGGCCGTGGTATCAGTCCCTTTTATAGACATAGCAATTCCCACTGTAGCAATGCCTCTTATACACATAATAATGACCACAGTAGCAGTGCCTCTTATACACATAATAATGTCCACTGTAGCAGTACCGCTTATACCCATAATAATGCCCACAGTATCAGTTCCACTTTACCACAAAAGAATAGCCACAGAATCACTGCATCTAATACACATAAAAGTGCCCACTGTAGCAGTGTCTCTTATACACATAATAATGCCCACGGTAGCAGTGCCTCTTATACACATAATAATGACAAAGGTAGCAGTGCCACTTATACCCACAATAATGCCTGCGGTATCCATGCCACTTATACATGTAAGAATGGCCATGGTATCAGTGCCTCTTATACACATAACAATGTCCACTGTAGCAGTGCCTCTTATACACATAATAAGGCCAACGGTAGCAGTGCTGCTTATACACATAAAAATGCCCACGGTAGCAGTGCTACTTATACACATAAGAAATGGCCATGGTATCAGTGCCTCTTATACACATAATAATGCCCACAGTAGCAGTACCGCTTATACACATAATAAAGCCCACGGTATCAGTGCCACTTATACACATAAGAATGGGCATGGTATTAGTGCCTCTTATACACATTATAATGCCCAATGTAGCAGTGCCTCTTATACACATGATAATGCCAACGGTAGCAGTTCCACTTATACACATAATAATGCCCACGGTTGCAGTGCCGCTTATACCCATAATGTCATCAGTATCAGTGCCTCTTATATACATATGAATGGCCATGGTATCAGTGCTTCTTATACACATAATAATGGCCACTGTAGAGCAGTGCCTCTTATACACATAAGAATGGCTATGGTATCAGTGCCTCTTATACACATAATAATGCCCACTGTAGCAGTGCCTCTTATACACATTATAATGTCCACGGTAGCAGTGCTGCTTATACACATAAGAATGGCCATGTTATCAGTCCCTTTTATAGACATAGCAATGCCCACTGTAGCAATGCCTCTTATACACATAATAATGACCACAGTAGCAGTGCCACTTATACACATAATCATGTCCACTGTTGCAGTACCGCTTATACACATAATAATGCCCACAGTATCAGTTCTACTTATACACATAAGAATAGCCACGGTATCAGTGCCTCTTATACACATAACAATGCCCACTGTAGCAGTGCCTCTTATACACATAGGAATGGCCTCGGTAGCACTGTCTCTTATACACATAATAATGCCCACGGTAGCAGTGCCTCTTATACACATAATTATGACCATGGTAGCAGTGCCACTTATACACATAATAATGCCTGCGGTATCTGTGCCACTTATACATATAAGAATGGCCATGGTATCAGTGCCTCTTATACACATAACAATGTCCACTGTAGCAGTGCCTCTTATACACATATTAATGCCAACGGTAGCAGTGCTGCTTATACACATAACAATGCCCATGGTAGCAGTGCCACTTATACCCATAATGACAGCGGTATCAGTGCCGCTTATATACATAAGAATGGCCACAGTATCAGTGCCTCTTAAACACATAACAATGCCCACTGTAGCAGTGCCTCTTATACACATAATAATGCCAACGGTAGCAGTTCCACTTATACACATAATAATGCCCCTGGTAGCAGTGCCGCTTATACCCATAATCCCATCAGTATCAGTGCCTCTTATATACATATGAATGGCCACAGTATCAGTGCCTCTTATATACATAACAATGCCCACTGTAGAGCAGTGCCTCTTATACACATAAGAATGGCTACGGTATCAGTGCCTCTTATACACATAATAATGTCCACTGTAGCAGTGCCTCTTATACACATAAGAATGGTCACGGTATCAGTGCCTTTTATACACATAATAATGCCCACTGTAGCAGTGCCTCTTATATACATAAGAAATGGCCACGGTATCAGTGCCTCTTATACACATAATAATGCCCACGGTAGCAGTACCGCTTATACTCATAATAATGCCCGCAGGGGTGGAGCTTGGGCCTTTGAGCAACAGCCTCAGGACCCTGAGTGAAGGAGAGACTGGACACACTGCCTGCATGGATCTCAGGTGAGAGTGTGCTGCTCAGTGCTGGAGCCAGAGGAGAAGCAGGTACATGGGAGAGAGGAGGCCACTGGCAGTCTGTGACAGGAAAAAGGTTTTTTCTGTCAATGCTGTCAGTCTCCTGTCGGCCTATTTGCAATGGGAGGCCTGGAGCTGCAGCTCCATCCGCCCCATTGTTAATCCGGCCCTGACTGTAGGTGATATCACAGAAGAGGGTATGGGTTCTAAATGCTGGGTTCATCCTAAATACATGTCAGGCACTTCTCCAGGCAGCAAAGTGGCTTTCCAGGCACATCACAAGCCAGAAATAAATGCCATTGGGCGGCAGTTCACCATTCGTTTACCTCTAGTTATGGCTCTGATACTGAATTAAGCTACAGAATGTAATTTACCTGAAGCCTTCATAAGTCGGATAATAACCTTTTCTAGAGTTGCCTAACTGTTCACGCTACAGGAAGCAGTAAAATATATTTATACAGCTGCACTATTTGTATAAATTAATGCAAATAGAGAAGAGAACCAGACAGAAAGCTTCACTTAATAAAAATTGCACAGTAATTTATCAAATCATGCAATAGTTTATCACAACATAAAGTCAGTGATCAATATGACTTGTAGTTAATTAATGCAGGTGGTAGAACAGCACTTAGAAAACATTTATATTGCTATACTGTACACCAAGTAATCCTAAAAATGTAATCAGAATGCACATTAATTATTCACTTGCAAATAATGGGCTCACTGTGTAAATTTCAAATTACACTTACAGTATATATACACTGCTAAAAAAAAAATAAAGGGAACACTTAAACAACACAATGTAACTCCAAGTCAATCACACTTCTGTGAAATTAAACTGTCCACTTAGGAAACAACACTGATTGACAATCAATTTCACATACTGTTGTGCAAATGGAATAGACAACAGGTGGGAATTATAGGCAATTAGCAAGACACCTCCAATAAAGGAGTTGTTCTGCAGGTGGTGACTACAGACCACTTCTCAGCTCCTATGCTTTCTGGATGATGTTTTGGTCACTTTTGAAAGCTGGCGGTGCTTTCACTATAGTTGTAGCATGAGACGGAGTCTACAACCCACACAAGTGGCTCAGGTAGTGCAGCTCATCAAGGATGGCAAATCAATACGAGCTGTGGCAAGAAGGTTTGCTGTGTCTGTCAGCGTAGTGTCCAGAGCATGGAGGTGCTACCAGGAGACAGGCCAGTACATCAGGAGATGTGGAGGAGGCCGTAGGAGGGCAACAACCCAGCAGCAGGACCGCTACCTCCACCTTTGTGCAAGGAGGAACAGGAGGAGCACTGCCAGAGCCCTGCAAAATGACCTCCAGCAAGCCACAAATGTGCATGTGTCTACAAAAATGATCAGAAACAGACTCCACGAGGGTGGTATGAGGGCCCGACGTCCACAGGTGGGGGTTGTGCTTACAGCCCAACACCGTGCAGGACGTTTGGCATTTGCCAGAGAACACCAAGATTGGCAAATTCGCCACTGGCGCCCTGTGCTCTTCACAGATGAAAGCAGGTTCTCACTGAGCACATGTGACAGATGTGACAGAGTCTGGAGATGCCAAGGAGAACGTTCTGCTGCCTGCAACATCCTCCAGCATGACCGGTTTGGCAGTGGGTCAGTAATGGTGTGGGGTGGCATTTCTTTGGGGGGCTGCACAGCCCTCCATGTGCTCGCCAGAGGTAGCCTGACTGCCATTAGGTACCGAGATGAGATCCTCAGACCCCTTGTTAGACCATATGCTGGTGCGGTTGGCCCTGGGTTCCTCCTAATGCAAGACAATGATAGACCTCATGTGGCTGAAGTGTGTCAGCAGGTCCTGCAAGACGAAGGCAGTACGGATGGTGTAATGGTTAGCATTACTGCCTCACAGCACTGAGGTCATGGGTTCAATTCCCACCATGGCCCTAACTGTGTGGAGTTTGTATATGCTCCCCATACTTGCGTGGGTTTCCTCCGGGTACTCCGGTTTCCTCCCACAATCCAAAAAATATATACTGGTAGGTTAATTGGCTCCCAACAAAATTAACCCTAGCATGAATGTGTGTGCGTGTACATGTGATAGGGAATATAGATTGTAAGCTCCACTGGGGCAGGGACTGATGTGAATGGCCAAATATTCTCTGTAAAGCGCTGCGGAATATGTGTGCGCTATATAAATAACTGGTAATAATAATAATAATAATAATAATAATAAAAAATAATAATAATAATGCTATGGACTGGCCCGCCCGTTCCCCAGACCTGAATCCAATTGAGGACATCATGTCTCACTCCATTCACCAACGCCACGTTGCACCACAGTCTGTCCAGGAGTTGGCGGATGCTTTAGTCCAGGTCTGGGAGGAGATCCCTCAGGAGACCATCCGCCACCTCATCAGGAGCATGCCCAGGCATTGTAGGGAGGTCATACAGGCACGTGGAGGCCACACACACTACTGAGCCTCATTTTGACTTGTTTTAAGGACATTACATCAAAGTTGGATCAGCCTGTAGTGTGTTTTTCCACTTTAATTTTGAGTGTGACTCCAAATCCAGACCTCCATGGGTTAATAAATTTGATTTCCATTGATAATTTTAGTGTGATTTTGTTGTCAGCACATTCAACTATGTAAAGAACAAAGTATTTAATAAGAATATTTCATTCACTCAGATCTAGGATTTGTTATTTTAGTGTTCCCTTTATTTTTTTGAGCAGTGTATATACATTATGAGGCTCATGTAGAGTTGGATGTACAGTATGTATACATTTCCATAATGCATATACATACAAAAAAGACTGATACTGTATTTAAAGCTTGTGACTCTCTACAATTAGAGAGGCTGAATTAGGATGTTAAAGGGACAGGTAAATACAGGACAAGGGCAGTAAGGTATTTTTAATGCAATACCTTTCAGAAGGAGAATGTCTTGCAAGTGCTAGAACTCTGGTGGAAAATACTGACTGATGATGATGATGATGATGATGATGATGATTGGCAGGCAGCAACAGTACTTCTGATTGATTGATTGTGAGTGGACTACTCCGACTGATAAATAAAACACTTGTGTGGCTGCTATATTATAGGAAGTTGTGGCCACCTATTCATCTTATGTAATTGATATTTTCATTAACACTGAGCCTGTTAAGATTTTTAAATAGATCATAATGGATAGTTTTTACTTTTATTTGACATAGTATACATGTATGTGACTTTCCAATTTATTAATAGCACTGTCTAGACACATGGTTATAGTATTATTTGGTGTACACATTCAGTAATGTCACATTAGCACTGACTGTCATGCCAAACACGTATGCTCATGTTATGCATGGCATGAAGCAATGCTATGCAATATTTGCCATGTTGGATGCAATATTAACTTATACACCTGCAATTTTGATGTGAAATGTGTCCAACATGCATGTATACATTTATTTGTCCTACAGTAATTATACAATATTTTATATTATATAATAACAATGGTGTTGCATACTGTATATGTACAGTCTCAGCCAATTACTAAAAAAGGATTGGTCGGGTGATTCTAATATTCCTTTTCATTCTTGAATTCCATACTGTTTTGTTAACATCATTTATATGCACCAATAAACTGTATTTCTATATTTTGACATAACACTGACTTTCAGAGTATATTTACTGATTGGCATAGAAAAAAAGTGATGAAGGATTACAACTGGCGTAGCTGGCAGAATGACATTCAGTAAATTGCACTAAAGTTTGATCATTTTGGTGAAATGTTGATATTTAGTATAAATTTTTCAATTTGCAGCAGTGTATGCAAAGGTGATAATTGCATTGTTAGCAACAGTGATCATTTGTGAAAATATGTCTAACGGGGTAGATGGTCAGATTGGAATGTTAGTTTGGTTAACCCTGACCAAACTGCAGCTGCAGTAAAGTGTCAATTGATAACCGGACTGAAGTCTTTTTAAATACATGTAATGGATGTCTTTAATTATGCTTCAAAATGACACAGAATTTATGAATTATTACATAATTGAATTACAACAGATCAAAGAGTTGCTATTATCAAGAGCAATGCAGAGTTTGGAAATAGAGAGAATAGACAAATTTACGATGGGATTCCTAATCAGTTTGTTTGCACTGTGCTGACAGCACCATCAACAGAATTATTGAACCAGTCACTAGATACAGGTGCAATTCCAGATGACTGGAAAATATTGCATGCATTTCCACTGCACAAAATTGGAAGCAAGGAAGAAGAAGCAAGTTTCTCAGTAGTAGGCAAAGTAATAGAAACACTATTAAAATACAGAGTAATGGGATAACTTAAATCTTACAGGATCCCAAATGGAATGTATTTACTGGGGAAGATCATACCAAACAAATGTTATTGACTTTTTTGACTCCACAACTAAAATAAACTAAAATAAAAGATCAAGGGAGGTCCATATCTTTACCATATCTAGACTTTAGTAAGGCATTTGACACTGTCCCACATCACAGACTGCTAAATGAACTCGAAAGCATGGAATTTGATTGTAAATCAGTTAAATTGATAAGAATTTGGTTGCAGAATAGGAAACAGATAGTTGTAGTAAATGGAGCACATTCTATGGTAGGAATGTTACCAGTGACAATGGCTGACACATGTGTTTGGGGGGATTTTCATGTGTTTGGAATTTTTCTATAATTAACTATCCATGTCACAAATCATAACCTTTAGAAACCTTGTGGCGAGCGAAGCGGAGCAAGACACCTTGACTGAAGCATGGTGAGCAAAGCAAGCCCGCAAGGGGACGTATTTCAACAAATTATGGTCCCAGATGAAATAACAAGCCGCACTAACCCCAAAATTAAAAAAGTGTGTTGACTATTTTGTGTCAACCATTGTCATGTTGACCTTTTGACTGTGTTGACCTTTTGTCCATGTCGATCTTTTCCAGTGTCACCCATTTGTCCATGTCAACCTTTTTTGTCAGTGTCAACGTTTTCTTTTAATCATATGGAGTCGACCTTACGATTTTAGACCTAATCCATGTAGATCTTGTATACCACACCCAGAAGAGCATTAGGATAAGGAACTGTTTATTTTGATTTTGTGTAATGTTTTATCTCAAACTGTCTATTTTTCTTAAGCCAATAGGCTGGTTAAATTTATGGTGGTTGAAAGAGGAGATGAGAGAACTTATTTGAGATGCCTGAGATTGGGCGCTGCGGAACCCTTGTGGCATCATATAAATAAAGGATAATAATAATAATAATAATAATGGTTAGAGAGTAGTTTCTTGTATAAGAAATAGAAAGAGCGTATGAAGACATAACAGTTGTACAAGACTGATGGCCTAGCAAACAATTACTTCTACATTGTTAGGGAAAATTGAACTTCAGACATTTATTGGTTGGATATACACATTCACCATTATTTCCAAGACATTATTGAACTGAACTTTTCCAACATAAATTACCTTATAAGTAACTAATATTTTTTATATAATCATGTGTAATTATAGTATTTATATTCTTACATTGTTACAGTCAATATGGTTATGTTCTATGTAATGAAATGTCGTACAATGCAGATTTTTACATTGTAATAGGATCATGATTGATATACTGTATGTGTAATGCATAAATCAGATGGTGGTATGTTACCAGTGGGTTAAAATAATTTCTGTATGCCTAACAGTTTATTGTATTAGGGCAAGTGTTGTAGTTATCGCATCTCTGTATACAGACAATAGACCTTCTACTGTATATGCCTAGCCGTTTACTGTGTGGGCCAGAATGAGGCCCTGAGAAGCAGTTTGTGCACATACTTGAGATCATGAAGACAAGCAGTGAGCCATGGTGTTGTAACATAAAGGGCCTAATTCAGACCTGATCGCTCGCTAGGGTTTTTTTGCTCTGCTGCAAGCAGATAGTTGCCACCCATAGGTGAGTGTATTTTTGCTTTGAAAGTGTGCGAACGCATATGCAGCTGGGCGGCACAAAAAATATTTGTGCAGTTTCTGAGTAGCTCAGAACTTACTTGACCCTTGCGATCATTTCAGCCTGTCATGTGCCGGAATTGACGTCAGACACCCGCCCTGCAAACGCTTGGACACACCTGCATTTTTCCAAACACTCCCAGAAAACGGTCAGTTGCCACCCACAAACGCCTTCTTCCTGTCAATCTCCTTGTGATCGGTTGTGTGAATGGATTCTTCGTAAATCCCATCACACAGCAACAATCCGCTTTATACCCGTACGACGCGCCTGCACATTGCGGTGCATACGCATGTGCAGTTCAGGACTGATCGCTGCGCAGCAAAAAAAAACTAGCGTGCAATTAGGTCTGAATGACCCCCAAAGTGAGTATAGGTCAAAATACCAATTAGAACCAGGATCTAATAGCTTTGCAAGCAGAAAGTATAGCATATGAAGGAAGTCTTCCCTGTATGAATCTGGGGTTCAATAGGTTTGGTTAGAAAATGAAAAAGATTGCTTATCATACTAAGCACAGAATTAATCCTGTAAACTGTTAATGGGGTGATTCAATTAGCCATAGTTTCCAGAGTAGTATTGAATGCAATATTTTTGAGGTAATCATGGTAATTATCATTTTTGGTCACACCAAGAAAATCTGTGATTAAACCATGTGATTATTATTTAATGCATTATTGAAACATTGTGACTACTATGACCCTTGCATCTTATTATATTGCCACTATGCTACAACTATTATGCCCCCATTTTAACTATATTTATTATCAGTAGAGGCAGGTGAAGCACAGTAAAATAATGTTATATTTTTCTTGCCAGAAGTAAAAAGTAAAGCATGATAGTTGTTTACAGTACCTACAGACTTACACAAAATGAGCATCACAAGATGGGTAAGGCCGGTATATGGAACACAGCTACATGACCAGAATATAGTGCCAAGCCCCATTAAGCTCCTATTAATAAAAAACATATACTTGTATTTTTGAGTGCCCCATGACTAGTTTACAATAAGCAGCACCATGGTCTACACATACAGGGGCGGATCCAGATGAAAATGAAAGGGGGGCACCATGATAGAGAAACGGTAATAGTTGTATTTACATGCACCTAAGGCACACGTGCTCCCAGATAAGGGATGTGGTATCACAGGGGGCGTGGCCTCACAGAATACGCCATCAGGTAATGATTGGCTGTAGGAGCGCATCATGGTTTATTGCCAATGTTTCACCCTGATGAAAAGGCTGATTGGGCCTTGAAATGTTGGTCACCTGTTCCATTAGTTATGGGAGCCTGGAAGGCACCTCCCCAGCACAATAGAATTATTATAGTTTTTAGTTGGTGGTGGCAGGTGCAGCATACCTTGTTTTGGGCTCTGCACTGAGACTCAGACTGCAGGACATGAACTGCCCATCTTTGATTAGCAGAAGCAGCCAGCTGGATCTCCAACAAGCAGCATAAGACATCTGCAGGACAGCCCTGTCACAATCACACAGGCCGCCTTCTCAAAGCTGAGGCTGAGTGTGACTGCACCTAGCATGGTGGTAAAGGAAGTGGAGGAGGAAGCGCTGGGATACTGTGCAGTGCAGTGAGGGCTAATGAAGCCTTCTGCACCATCATAAGTAACAATCTTACTCCATGCTGGCATTTGAACCCCGCGCCTGGCTGGACTCTGGCCAGCTGGCAGTGGGGGAGGTAGGTTGCCGTGTGAGCAGAGGGAGGCTGTAGCTGCAGCTCCAGCATCCCCATTGGTTACCACACGGACTTGCTGTTAGAGCAGCGGCGGGTCCTAGTGCCTGCCAACTCTTTTATCAAATCTGAGTGACGGAAATAGCAGTAGTGTTCTGCTGTTCTCCTTTTGAAAAAAAAAGTCTGAAACGACAGGGGGGCATGGGCCCGAGTGCCCCCTCCCTGGATCCGCCTATGTACACATAGTACCTGCCCCAATGCCAGCATATAAAATCATTAATGTTACAAAGATGCATGACCAGTATATTGTATGAGGCCCCATGTCCATAAAGGAGAGACCCAAGAGAAATATGCAGCAATGTCCTAAGATTAGTACATATTATAGCACAACATTGTGACCGTTACATAACAGATTGCACCATTGGCAGTATACTGCACAGTCACCCCACTGGTGACATCTGGTCTAGCGGCTGGGGGTACAGCAACACTCACAATCCCAGTTAATCATTGACTGATAAGGTCACGCCCACCCACCCACTGCCACTAGGATATATAAGTCGGGTCAGGACTCTTCTCCCAGAATGTTGGGCTTGATGTCATCATGCCTCAGTATCTGGCGTGCCGGCCCCACCAAGTTATACTACAGCCACTATAGGGGACTGTTTAAATTTGTCAATTAGAGGTTGCCCTGGTCGATAGGAGATCAAGCAGCGGCTGCTACATGCCTGCCTCACATGCCACAGTGCCAGTGGCTGCTCAGAGCTGCCCCTGTTGGCTGGTCTGACTGTCAGTTTGACTGTTGCTGCTGTGACTGACACCAGTGTGTTGTGTGTATGACACTCACACCTGGCTACAACCTCCAGGACAGACTAGTAGTCTTCATTAATTTACAGGTGAGGACCGGGAGGTGGAGGGGAAGGGAGTATATAGTATAGGATTATAAAAGGATAAGTGTGTATTTCTCATGCAGAATCTGCAGTTTACTATATTCCTAATATGTACTGTATACTGTATAGCATTCTATCAGTTTATTATAGATCTATATTGTGCACTACAGATTTGTATGCATTACAGTGTATTCTAATTATGTACTGTGCACTGTAGACCTCTGTGCAGTGCTCTGTATACTAGATTATATACTGTTTGTAATGTGTGTACTGTAGACTGGTGTACAGTGTTCTGTATTATAGATTAGAGTTATGGTAAAATGGGGTTGGAGGAGGAGGGGTGCCAAAGGAAATTTTTCGTACAGGGCTCCACATGGTCTAGATCCGGTCCTGGTACTTCACATTACAGACCCATGCTTGACACACAGATATAGAGGAATAAACATAACCCAGTGCACGCTAAACTCCATGCAAATGTGCTGCAATAATTCAAGTCAATTACTATTTTATAAGTGTGCTCAAGCTGTGACATTTTGAGCTGATCAGACTCATTTTCAAACATGGATGAAAAAGAATCTAATTGACTTGAAATACTGCAGCTTATTATAATGGGATAAATGCCATTTTAATGTGCATGTAATCTGAAGTGCCCTGAATTCCATTTACTTTTATGTGGGGCATGACCCTGATCCTATATTGGACATAAGCTCCATCTCTGCGCTGCCTTGTTTCCCTGTTTCACCATATACCACATATTTAGACTGTGCCCTCTATATTTTGTGAATAAGGTCTTTCCCTTATTTTTTCTAATGTTGTGGAATTTTCCATTATATAATTACAAAGAATTTATAAAATCTTGACCCACTTTGGTAAGGTGCTCTTATATACCACAGAACAAATAGGAACTGGAACAAAATTTTTCTTAGTATCAAGAAAATGTTGCTGATACAATTTATAGCAAGAAATGTAATGTGTTTAGCACCATGATGAAATGCTTATCATCTTTTAGCATTGCCTGAAGTACTTGCAGATCTTAAGGGGGGTACTCACGGAGCGATCGTTGCTTAAAATCTAAGCAATCTGACTAGATTGCTTAGATTTTAAGCACGATTGCTCCGTGTGTAGCCCCCTCAGCGATAGCGATGCGCAGCCCCGCGCATCGCTATCGCTGCTGCTAGATTGGCCTGCATGCAGGCCAATCTAGCGGGTCGCTCACTTCACCCGCTGGGTGAAGTGAGCGGCCCCCCCGTCTCCCCCCGCACGCTCAGCACAGATCGCGCTGTGCTGAGCGCCGGGAGAGATGTGTGCTGAGCGGTTCGCTCAGCACACATCTCTCTGACATCGGCTGGTGAGTACTGGCCTTTAGGCTGCTCAGTTTCGACTGGTAATGAAATTAAATAGCATGGGCTCTGTGCCTACAAAATAAAAGTCATTTCAGTACACTTCAACGTTTTTATTTCCCTACCACTATGAGGATTAAGAGATCAAGTTTAAAATCTCCTCCCCTGACACTGCACATTGTAGAAATGTTGCTTCTGATTCAAATTGATATTTTCCATGCATTATCAGCTTTCATTTATCTTTATTGCAACAAAAACACAAACATTTTTGAAGATATTATACAGTACGTTAAAGTAGTGCAAATAAAAATAAGCAACAGAATCTTGTAAATAAACATGTGGACTAAAAACATGTGCAGAAAGAGTTAGATTTGGGTGGACTATTTTATTTCTGTGCAGGGTAAATACTGGCTGCTTTATTTTTACACTGCAAATTAGATTGTAGATTGAACACACCACACCCAAATCTAACTCTCTCTGCACATGCTAAATCTGCCTCCCCTGCAGTGCACATGGTTTTGCCCAACTGCTAACAAAATTCCTGCTGCGATCAACTTGGAATTACCCCCTAAATGTGCAGCACAGTGCTCTCAGGTACAAAAGCGGCATGCCGTATTTTGCACATTGGGGGCAATTCAGAGTTGATTGCAGCAGCAAATTTGTTAGCAGTTGGGCAAAACCATGTGCACTGCAGGGGGGGGCAGATATAACATTTGCAGAGAGAGTTAGATTTGGGTGGGTTGTTTTGTTTCTGTGAAGGGTAATTACTGGCTGCTTTATTTTTACACTGCAATTTAGATTTCAGTTTGAACACCAAAATTTAACTCTCTCTGCACATGTTAAATCTGCCACCCCTGCAGTGCACATGGTTTTGCCCAACTGCTAACAAATTTGCTGCTGCAATCAACTCTGAAATAGGCCCAATGTCTAATTCATAACAATATTGGGACAAAATGTGTTTTTTTAATTTTTTTAAATAGATAAAAGCATTTTAAAATTCTCTAATAGAGATTTTTTCCGTGCACTGGTACAGACTTTAAACCACTGTTGCATGGCTGTTATCAACCACTTACACTTAGATATTATACTTAAAATGACATCATATGCTGTGTCTATTTGCATAATATAAGGCAGAATATAATCTGTTTAAACTAATCATATATAGAATGATATAAGATTGGGCAAAGGAGGCATCTCTTACCTTGGCTGGATGTGGACTGCCTAAGGATGGAATACTGGGACACCACCACTTGTTTGAATGTTACCTAAAAATTAACTGCACTGCTGCTTATGATATTGCACACTGCAGCCCAGTGTAGAATTGATGTGGCCACTGTCTGGTGCATGCAATGCATTTAGCTCCACCAAAATCACTACTATAGCCTTCACAAAGATCAATGCTTCTCAGGACTGATAAAGGATCACAGTTACAGTCAGCTTCTGTCATAGAGACAACAAGCCATCCAAGCATATGGACTGTAGGAAACACAGCTGAGGACTTCCAGCTGTAGGACTTAAGGAAAAGGTACATGCGGTAAACACAACTGTTCCCTCGGGCAAGATTTTCCTAGCATTAAAATAAATAAGAAAGTGTTGCTGATTTTTCTGTTTTTCCAGATATTTCTAAAATCTTAACTATGCATTCCCATTTTTTTTATGGCTAAAAAAATATGCAAAGGTACTCAAATGTATGTGTATGCAGTGACAATAAAATCAAGGCACCTACACACTCACACCTATAAAACCTCCCAATAAATTCAGGCGCAAAAGTATAAAAGTATTAAAAAAACATATATATTAAAATGTGTGCTGATCATTTACTACCAACTGTATGCTGCTCCCAAAAGATAATCTGAAATGGTTTACACAGGAAATTAAATATATAAAGAGAGCGCTTAGCAGTTGAACACTTTATTATACATTATAATACCAATTAAAAAGATGTAACATTATGTTTACATAATAAAACAAGCACCCTTGTACTGCACCAATATTACCAACTGATCAATGGATATATAGCAATATAGGCATATCCTAAAAAAGGAATTGTATATCACTGCCACTAATTAACTTAATCCACCAACAGGTATGTAGGACAGTGCCGTGCTCCACCTCTTATTCAATTAGATGCTGCAAACAAGTATACCCCCAATGTCTCTAAATAGGGTTGTTCTCCAATCTCTGTCCGTTATATACGGTAGGTATGAAACAATAGCACTGCCAGGTCACATATAGCTTGTTCTCCGGTTAGTATTACAGCAAATAGCCGGATATGAACTACCTGGTCCAAGCGTGGCGCAATGTCCATTTTTACCAGGAAGAGAGGTATCCCGTGGAGAACATCAATGATAGCCCAGCTGAGCAGCAGTGGCATGCAGAGTCCGTAATGCAGAGGGAGAGCGTTTTCCGGTGGAAGGCAGCGGATCCAAGCGCAGAATGAATTATGGTGCAGGATCAGGGTGACAATCCCTTCATGCTTTTATCATTCCTTTGAGTGTGATGGATTCCTCAGAAGGTGTTTAAATCACTAGGACACTATCCTTCTATTTAAGCATGACACCCTCTAATGGGACTATCCATTTAATTATATGGTACAGGTGTGCTCTAATCAACAGGTGCATAAAACACATATACACAAAGACAAGTATAAGCATATATTTAAATTGATCAGCACATTTCAAGAAAGCAATAGTTAGTAATATTTTAAATATGATATAAATTACAAAAAAACTTGTTTCATTTACTTATTAGAAAAAAATAATATTTTATTACCATAGTATCGCGTGTATACCAACATCCTGTCAAATTTAATACATATATTCAAAAGCACATGGAGAAAGTGGAGCTTCTATACCGAAATGGTTAGAGCTCCCATTCAGCGGCTCAGCACCACCAGTTCGATTCCCCTATTATCCAGGAAATTACAGTCATAGTTAAATTTTTATTTTTTATTTTAGCCCGTAAATAATGATCGGTGGTGCACTTGACAATATAAATGAGCATCAAAACTATCCAGTGTGCTACAATATAGCCAAATAGCAGTGCATAAGGAAACACAAAAATAAACCATGTAGCAGAAGTTTGTTTCATTTGCTTAACAGAGAAAAGTTTTTTTTTTATTCTTATAAATCCGTGGTATCACATGTATACCAACATCCTGTCAAGTTTAATACAAATATATTCAGAAACACATAGAAACAGTGGGGCTCTTATACCCTAATGGTTAGGGCTCCTGTTCATCACCTTATCACCACCAGTTCAATTCCCTTATTGTCCCAATATATTTATTTAATTTTAATTTTTTATATGTTTTTATGGCTAGGTATTTGCAAAGTAATTTGCCATTAATAATATAATTAATTTAATAAAAACTTAAATTGTGTCAAATTGCTTTCAATAACAGTCTCATTGTGCCACCCAGATGCTTCCTAATGCCTGTTATTTTCTTTTGAAGCTGAAAAAAACACCAACTTTATTTTTTCATCTGGTGGAAGGGGGTGGCATGGCTATATTTAAATCCCACTCTTTTCCTTTCAAGGTAGGAGCTTCACAGCCAATTTTTATGGTGCACAGGCCCCTACCTAATATCTAGTGGCTTCTTTCTTCCTAATGTAAAGGTGAAACCCCTCACCCTGCCTTACTCTGTGGCATGAACTGTTGGGCTATCTCTATAATAACCTTGCTTTTTGTGGCTTTGAATGGATTCACAAAAGGAAAGGGTGTTTTTTTATTAAAACACTGTCCCTCATTCCGAGTTGATCGCTCGCTAGCTACTTTTTGCAGCTGTGCAAATGCATTGTCGCCGCCAACAGGGGAGTGTATTTTTGCTTTGCAAGTGTGCAATTGCATGTGTAGCCGAGCAGTATGAAAAAGTTTTTTGCAGTTTCAGAGTATGTCTGAACTTACTCAGCCCTTGCGATCACTTCAGCCTGTCCGGTCCCGGAATTGACATCAGACACCCGCCCTGCAAACACCTGGACACGCCTGCGTTTTCCCTACCACTCCCAGAATATGGTCAGTTGACACCCATAAACGCCCTCTTCCTGTCAATCTCCTTGCGATTGGTTGTGCAAATGGATTACACAACGACGATGCTGTTTGTACCCGTACGATGCACGTGCGCATTGCGGTGCATACGCATGCGCAGTAGTAACCTGATCACTGCGCTGAGAAAAACGTCAGTGAGCGATCAACTCAGAATAAGGGCCACTGTCTTCACCATGGCCGCTTGATTATATGTTTAGAAACTGTATTGGGAGAGACATCATAGGAAGAGTATGCTGGGTGCATACTGTACTGAATTTACAGGATGCAGCATGCTGGACAAACATTTCTAAGGTGAATTATGCTGTGAAAAAAATTAGAGCGAAAAAATACACACTGTGCACACATTTATAGGGGAAAAACACTGGGTATACATTTCTTGGGGGAGACATGCTGGGCATTCACTTATATGTGTATACACTTATATGTGTAGGAGTTTGTAGGGGGAGACACAATGGACATGCTGTACATTTATAGGGAGAGACACTGGCACACATGTATAGAGCAAAAACGCTGAGTATACATTTATGGGGTGAGACATATTGGACATACACTTGTAGGGAGTTTGTTGGGGGAGATACATTGGACATACTGTACATTTATAGTGAAAGACACTGGCACACATGTATATGGGAAAAACGCTGGGTATACATTTATGGGGTGAGACACGTTGGGCATACACTTGTAGGGAGTTTATAGGGGGAGACACATTGGATATACTGTACATTTATAGGGAGAGACACTGGCACACATGTATAGGGCAAAAACACTGAGTATACATTTATGGGGGAGACACGCTGGGCATACACTTATAGGAAGTTTGTAGGGGGAGACACATTGGACATACTGTACATTTATAGTGAGAGACACTGGCACACATGTATAGGGGAAAAACGCTGGGTATACATTTATGGGGTGAGACACGTTGGGCATACACTTGTAGGGAGTTTATAGGGGGAGACACATTGGACATACTGTACATTTATAGGGAGAGACACTGGCACACATTTGTAGGAAGAGACTAGGAACACATCTGTTGGGCAAATACTGAATTTACAGAATAAAATTTGCTGAGAAATCATAGGACAAAATACGGTATGGGGTTAACATACTGCCCATTGGGATCCCGGCTGTCACAATACCGATACTGGGATCCCGACTGGGGTATTATCCTACTGCCAAAATACCGGTGAGGTAGGTGATTCTCCCTCTATGGGTGTCCACAACACTCATAGTGGGAGAATAGAACCTGTGGTGAGCAAAGCTCGCCACCGAGACAACAAGGGGCTTCGCTGAACTCCCCCCCTCCCCCAGCGGCATACTGGCACACAGGATTACAATATTGGTATCATGACATTTGGCATCCCATGTGGCGATATCACATACAGATCATCAAAATACCCTTGGCACACATTTATTAGGCATATCACTCTGTGCATAATTTTATAATGACAGAGCCATTGGACACACATTTAAGGGGAAACATGCTGGGCACATATTTAAAGAGAAAGACACTCTGGTCTCACAATTGTAGGAAGAGACATGCTGAGGACACATTTATATGGAGAGACACACTGGACATAAATATATAGGTAGAGAAATGCTGGGTACTAATTACTTGGTAGAAGAATTATTTTCCTGGGGGATAAACTCTAGGCTCATGCTTACAGTTGGCTCACATAACAAGTTTTTATGAGCCTCAGGAAGTTTATGAAGGGTTTAATAAATATGAATGGAAATTATTATATGGTGTTTTATTAATAATGGTGATGAGGGTGTTGATGATTAGACAGTGGTGAATGATGTTTAAGGGGTTTATTGCAATGATAAATATGTTTATGATAGCAGGCACAATGTTTTTTGTATTATTGCAGTCACTAGGATGCTGTCTGTATTGTATAGCAGTCACCGGAATGTACTCTTTATTGTGTTGTGGTCATTGGGATGCTCTCTTTATTGTGCGTAAGTCACTGGGATACTACATGTAATGTGTGGTGGTCACTGGGAAGCTCACTATATTGTATGACAATTAGTTGTATGTTCTCTGTATTGTTTATTGGTCACTGAGATCAGGGGCAGATAAGCAGAGGAGTGAGCCTGAGTGCAGACTTTGTATGGGCCCTCTCCTCTCTACAGTGCCGTAGACTTGTGCAGTGTTTACTTACATAATAATACTCTCTATACTGTATATCAGTTACTAATTGTCTCCGTATTATATATAAATCCTTAGTGAGTAGTTTTTATTATTTAGTGGTTAATATAATGCTGCCTTTATTGTATATCATTTAATAGAATGGTATATCGGTTTCTAGAATGCTCCCTGTATTGTGTATAAATTGCTACAATACTCCCTGTATTTTATTTAGTTCACTAGAAGTTTCCCTGTATTGTATATCAATTACTATAATCCTCTATATATTATATATCGGTCACTAGAATGATCTATGTATTAAATAGAGTTCTCAAAAATTGTCTCTACCTTGCAGATGGGACTGATAGGTGTTGTATTTATTTATAGCTGCTCGGCATGAGAATTATAAAAATCACAATCACTTTAGTCCTCCAGGCTGATAGTTGCCTTCTCATCTGTGAATATGAGAGTGCTTACATTGTTGCAGCTTTTACTCTGTTGTTATAATTTCTCTCTGGCATCTGCTGTATTTTCCTGTTCTCTATAGAAAGAGAATTCAAACTGATTTAATGGTATAGGTTTAATTTGATGGCTGTCAGGATCCCGTCGGTCAGGATACCGACGCCAGGATACCGACAGCTGGCAATGCCGGCAGCCGGAATACCAGCGCACAAGGACTATTCCTACTCGTGAGTGTCCACAACACATGTACAGTTGTAAGAGAACCTGTGGTGAGTGCAGCAAGCCACTGAGTCTGCAGCATGGTGAATGCAGAGTGGCGAGTGCAGAGTGGTGAGTGCAGAGTGGCGAACACAGAGTGGCGAGCGCAGTGAGCTCGCAGGCGGAATCTTTGAGTTCACCCCGCTTCCGGCATACTGCCGGTCGGGATACTGCTGTCGGTATACTGACGGCCAGCATCCCGGCCGCAGGTATATCATACTGGAATCCTACATTTCTCACTCATGGTATATTAACAATAACCTATGTATACCCCTTGAAACTTTAGTCTTACTGCAAAGTTTAAGTATAAAGAAATATTAGTGAATAACATGTTAAAATAATGCCTTATGACCTATTTGTGAAGGAAGTGACAGATGTACAGAACAGTATATTATTCTTATATTTTTTATTAGAAGGGTTATAAAACTAGTAAATGTTGTCAGGCACTTGGGGAATTAATGAGCTCAGCAAAGCTATAGCAACTAATCTGAATCTGAACAAAGCAACATAGGTTGTAAAAAGGAGACAGCTAATAGGAAAATACAGCAGATGCCAACGTAAGATAGAGAAAGCTGGAGATGGCTGATGTCAATCAATCTATGTATCTATTTACATACATACTGAAAGAAAAAGAGAGAATTTCCTTATTAGAGAACAAAAACTGAGTGCACTCTCCAGGTGTGAAGATACCTGTCACTTCAAAGATCTGATGGTTCAGTCTAATATAAGAACCTTTCTCAAAACACAAACTGCAGATTCTTAAAGTTCCCTTCATTTATATAAACTACCCAGTGAGTGCACCCCTAACATTTGGTTCTCTAAACAGAAAACGATTTTATTTTTTGGTGTGACTCCTTGTAACTGTTATTGTGAAGTGTCAGTGTGGATATAGTGCTTTGAGAGGATCCGGTCTTTAGGTCGACAGCACTTAGTGGTCAACCTAATGAGTATTGACCTATTGGTCGACATGCATTAGGTTGACATGGTCAATAGGTCAACATGGTCACTGGGTCGACATGGCAAAGGTCATCAAATAAAAAGGTTGACGTGAGTTTTTCACTTTTTTTTCATTTTTTAAACTTTTTCATACTTTACAATTCACGTGGACTATGATTGGGAAAAGTAACCTTGTCTGAAGCATGGCGAGCGAACTGGTGCACTAATTGGGGTTCTCTGACACTTTATGAAGAAAAGGACACTAAAAAAATTAAATAAAAAACTCATGTTGACCTTTTTCCATGTCGACATATTCCATGACAACCTAATGTCCATGTCGACCTATTTCAGGTGTCTAACTATTCACTGTCGACCAATAGTGGTCAACCTAATGACTGTCAACCTAGCTACTGTAGACCCTATGATCCACACCCGCTTTGAGTACACAATATTAAAAACAGGGGCTGATTATTTGCTGGAGAAAAGTTATGTTTTCACTAGCAATAGTGTATGTTTTAACTTCACTTTATTAATCGGGTTATCACAAGCAATATATAGGAGCTTCCTAGTAGGAATGAGTGTCTCATTTATTAGAAACAATTATTTTTGAAGAGTGGGGGGAGACTGGGAGCATTTGGGAAACACTGTGGGAGACACTGTGTGATAACCGAGGGACACTGAGTGGCAGCTGCTATAGTAGGTACAAAGTGTCAGTAAAATTCACAGACTGCTAACACTGATATGGTCTGCATCATGTCATTTGCGGATACAGTTTTATATTACTGTAACTCAAAGCGTGATGTGGCTGTACATGGTGGGCATAGTTAGTCTGTGACTACACCAACCAATGGAACACCAGGGGCTTCGCATGTGGTTGTTCAAGACACATGTCCTTTGGCCCATCCTGTCTTGATCCTGTCCTTTCATATGTCCAAAAGTAAATATTGTTACTTTAAAATGTTATTCACTCTTGGGTAACTCAGTTCTGTCAGCATTGTGATTAATGACATCCTAAAAGATGGAAACAATTAATCATCAACACCCCAACTACAAAGTACCACTCCTATGTTATACTAGCACTGCCTCAACTTACGTCATCATTGCCAAATATAATAAAATCCTTATTATCTCCATGTTATATCACTGGTAGTTATTTGTGTCTTTTCCTGATCCATCCCCATTCCTGTCTTCATTCTCTCCCCATCCTCTACTTCCTCTGTCCCACTTCTCCCTCTGTCCCTGCCATGCCCCATCCTCTGTCATTCTGAGCCTTGTATACTTTTTGTCTGGCAACCTCCCTGTCTGTCATGTCTCAACAGTAAAAGGAGAAGTCAGAGGTAGGCCTGTGCCTTGGCTCCCACTGCTCATGGCATGATGAATTTATTCATCTTAGTCCCAAGAGTTTATTGATAAGCTAAAATATGACATTTACAGCTGGTCATAAATAAATCTGGTATGTATGTTGATAAATTAAATTCAATAATATTTTTTGTATAAAATTTATTTTTATTAATTAAATATTTTATCTTACTTTTTAAAATTGTATTTCTGTTTTTTACAGTGTTAAAATCAACAATACCAACATAACTTTTTAAAAATGAATAAAAGACATGAATATATAGCGTGGCAACATTCAAACTCTTTCTGCAAAAAGGCTATACTCAATGACAAATTGCTAAAAAAATAAAAATTCCACGGTCTAGTGTAACGTATACTTTAGCTCAATGCAAAGAAACAGGTTCAAACGTGACTAAAAAAAATTCTGAAAGATTCAGGTGTACAATAAAAAATGAAGATAAATACATTATAATAATGAGTAAGCGAAACTGAAAACTCCCAGCAACTGTAATCAAAGAAGAACTCAATAAAGTTAGACAAACTCCAGTATCAGTTTAGATATAAGAGGTCTAAATGGTTGCATACTGTAGCTTGCAGAAATTTTTTTGTAAATAAAGTAAAACACTTCCAGTGGACCAAAGAACACCAATATTAAAAAATGCAACAATGGAACAGTGTAAAAAAGTATTTTGGACCGATGAGGCCAAATTTGAACTTTTCGGAACTAGGATACATCAGTATGTTCAAAGAATTGTCGAAGATAGATAATTGTAAAAATCATACAGTTAAACATGGTGATGGTCATGTCATGATTTGGGGTGGTTTTGGTGGAGAAAAGGTTGGAGATTTAGTTCAAATAACATCAATTATGGATAAGAAACAATAACACAGTATTTTAGTACATCATGCTGTACTGTTGAGTAAAATACAGTACTTGTTTAACAGTTTCATTTTCCCCAGCAGCGTGATTTTGCCAGACAACCTGAGTTAACCTGGGGAAGCAGGGATCTATCTTAGCTCATGCTGTGCAGCTTAACTAAACTTGATGCCATCCTATCCACAACTATTGTCTGTCAATACAATACTACTGTGCAGTTAGTAGGAGTGAGATAGGCATTGAAGTAAGACTGAGATTAAAGTTAGCACATACTGTAGACTTAGCTTGAATAATACATTTTGCAGACTTCACAAACCATTTTAATTATATCATGGATAAAGGGATTTCCAAGTGGCACACCTATGCAATGATCAAATAATGTCAGAAATTGTAAGGGATGGCCTAGTGCACTACCACGTATTTACTTAAAGCCTCTTTTCTTAATTGGTGTCTAGGTTCTCTTTTCTATCATGGACATAGCATTTTGCTGCATTAAATAAGTTGCAAATTGTATGTTTTATGCATGTTCAGAGGTTGAAAATGATATAAATGGTTTTGTAATTCAAATAATATCCAGAATCCTTTTTTTATTTAATATAAACAGATGTGTATTGTATGTATTGTGTTATTGTGTGTTATTGTGTTTTTTCATCATTTCATTCTACCTCTATGGGGACCATTTATCAAACAATATTTGCGGCTACAGTATGTCCCCAAAAACACCTGTTTTTCTCGGGTTAGACGCAAATACTATGTATCCCTGCAATGTATAAAGGTGGGATTGCAGCAGGTACCAGACACCTGCTGCGACCCCTCCATTGCCACCAGCAGCAACACCCCTCATAGGTTTCTATGGGGATTGCGATGCTGCCTTAAGTATCAATATATTGGCCCCTGCAGCTACCCATTTTAGCCTATAGGCTAAACATCGCTGAATGTAGTTCCGGCAGGGTTCCTCAGGAACTCCTCTGCCGAAAAAGGCCCCTGTGTGCGGTGGTGAGCTGACTGTGCATGTGTAGAAGGCCTAGATGCCCACTCAGCACATTACATAGACTGGCTGCTTTAGGAGCTACTGTCTCTGTCTGGGCCAGGTGATACAGTCACCTGATGTGATCACATTCTGCAATGCAATCTAGGATGCTAATATCTCGCTAATATTGCAAATGCGACCATTGATAAATGGGCCCCTTATGTCTGTTATTGCCAAGTTTTGTTCTTTTACTGTTGTTCCAATTGTAAGGTGCAATGGAATATGCTGTACTATATAAGAAACTGTTAATAAATAAATAATAATTAATTATTAGATCTAGCAGCTATTAATACATCTGTACCAAGAAAATTGTTTATAAACGCTATTACTTTTGCTGATACCCAAAGCATACGCTCCATGGCAGCAAAACGGTGGCAGGGCATGCTGGGATGTGTAGTTCCACAACAGACAAGATGGCCACATGTTGGGTACCTCTGCTAAAATTGTATCTCTCTTGCCTAAGACAACTTTCTCCCAATTCAAACATTGGGAGAAAGTTTTATATATTTAGTAAGTCTGGCACTTATCAGTTTGCTGCTGGGGATCTAATTTTGTCAGCTCATTTTAAGGACTTTGGGGCTAATGCAGAGTGCGAACTACCGCAGTGTGCATAACGTAACCTGCGTCACATCACTCTGCATATGCTCACAAAGAAAATGCTTGCATACTATATAGTAGGCGTGATTATAGACCTGTGAGTATCCGGCACTTGTGTCTTGTGAGGAATAGGAATGGGAATAGGATGTCTGATGTAGGCTTAGTGCTGTGAGACTATTCTCATCTACCGTAAATGTGACTCATGTAAAAACAACCAGCTATAGGTCAGGTGCAAGTGCAACGGAATATGCTGCGCTATATAAGAAACTGTTAATAATAGTAAAAAAGGCGGTTATGACTTAAGTGTCATCCATGCATACAGTATAAGCTGCCATTGGATAAGCAAACACATATGCAAGGGCTAGTGTACCCCAATGTATAAGATTCCGTCTATACCATGGGTGTGGATTATTAGATTTGCACTAAAAAGGTCTACAGTCAATAGGTATACCACTAATGGTAGACATACATTAGGTTGACAGGGTCACAAGGTCAACAGGGTCAAAAGGTCGACATGGAAATGTTTGACACAAAAAAGTGGTGTTTTTTGGGGTGTTTTGTCACTTTTCTGCCACAAACAAACCCCATTTGTGTACTGCGTCCCCTCGCATGGCGAGCTTTGCTCGCCATGCTTCAGGCAAGGTGCCTTGCTCTACTACCGCTGCAGGTTACTATTCCCGATTGTAGTCCCCGTGGATGGTAAAGTTTTAAAAACTTTAAAAATTATTAAAAAATTAAAAAAACTTGCCCACATATGTGTATCTACCTTTTACAAGTCTACCTTTTGACCCTGTTGACATTTGACCCTGTTGACCTAATGCATGTCTACCATTAGTGGTAGAACTATTGACTGTAGACCTTTTTAGTGTAGATCTATAGTCCGGATACCTATACCATAGAAATGTAAGATGAAAGTTTTTTGAAACAGAAAAGTTTATTTTTCTCAGTTAATGTTAATAATAGAGTTTTCTATCATTTATTAGGTTTACAATGTAATGCAAATGTTATGCAAATCAAAAGCCATAAGTTTTACATTATTTTCCAAACATGCTGTTTTACATGAAATACTGTAAGTGCAAACTCTGATGCCAACCTCTTTATAATCTTGAAATAAAAATGAGCTGGACACAGATTTATGCATTTAATTATCATTAATCTGTATGTGGTATCAACACATACTGTATATGAATAATTAAAATGATCAAATACTTGTTAAAAAGATTATTTTAGATGATAAAATACATAAAAAAATGCAACACATTTGAATTTACTTATGAAACACACTTGGAATAATAATATTTTTCCTTTGAAAGCATAATAAGCCTGGGGGATAAGCACAAGCAGGTGTCCCAATGAACAATAGTACATTTCTTACATGTTTACTTTAACACACATTTATGGGAAGAACTGCAAACAAAAAGCCACAAAGACACGGGAAAAGACTCTCCTGGATCTGGGCACTCTTGTATACCTTAGGATTACAGTCTAGAAAGTAGGGGCATCAAAGAAAATTTGTAAAACGTAACTTTTAATTATTTCTTTACAATATAAAAAACTGGCTCCAGACCGCCAGCAGGCCGTGGTAAACCTTTAATCAATGCATTTGCAATTAAATTGCAAATGCATCACGAGACAGCATCACACACATGCTGGGCAGCCTTCCCTGTGCTGAGCAGCCACCAGCATGTGAGTAGGTGGATGCAAGATCTTGCAGCAGGCAGATCTGCGTCTGTCTCTTAATAACCCCTATAATGTTTTCTTGTTTGAAAATAAGAAAATTATTTCAAATATCGCATATTGCAAACTGAAAAAAATAACTAAGTCATCCCAGTGGCAAAAAATTTGAAAAGTTTCTGCTGGATTTACCAAGCTTCGGATTGCTACTGATTGCACAGCTTGACCGGATATGATAATGCCCTCTCTTGACAGCATTACCCTATAGTAGCCTATGGGCTACTATTTTGCCAAAATTACCGGGAGAGGGTTCCAGAGAAACCCTATCCAACAATGGCTACCGCACATGGATGGTCAGCAGACCGCATGTGCGCAGAACGGCCCATGACTTTTCATATTGCAAGGACGGGATCTTTACAGAGCACTCTCCCTGCGTGTAATTGTTAGTACTTTAATTTGAATAATAATTTCTTATTTCTGCGAAAAGCTGTAATAATACATTTTAAATGTCAGGTCTAAAACGCAATAATTAGTAAATATGACCCAAAACATCTACATACTGTAAATAATGTGTACGAAAGTGGAAAAGAGTATAAAACTGTAACAAAACCTGCACAATATATGGAAGTAGCACAATTTGCTTTCAAACAATAATGGAAATGTAATATTAATGCAAGAACATTTATCTTCCCCATATAGTGCTATTGTAGTTGTGTATACACATTTGTGGATGTGCGATGCTGGTGATTCTGTGGTCTTTTCTATGCTCATACCATACATCAATTTCTTTCGAAAAGAAAAAAATAATGGTTTCTTTTTCCCATAGGCATCAAGTATACCTAAGATACAACACATATAAATTTATGTCTGCAGGTGTTTTACAGTACTGTATATGTTTGTTTCACATAATCCAGCATTCCCATTCTCTATCATTTCCACAGGGAAAAAACACAGATTGCCCTCATTAGTGCAAAACAGGGATAAATGGGCACACTATGCGACACTGCGACAATTTGTCCGTACATGAATATGAAGAACTAGTAAATCAGAGGGGAGAAAGGAACATTCATCTCTGCTGAAACACATGCAGCAAGGTGCTGTAGAAATTAATTGTTTTACAGGACTAGGTGGCTGACCTCATTAAAAACTCCAGTAGCAAACTACTTTGTTGGATTTTACTGATTTGCGTCTGCTGCCCTGTGATAACACATCCCTTGTTGGTAAATTTAACAGAGACCTTTTGAAATTGAAGCAATACAATTTCATTCGTCATTTTTCAAGGCCCTAGAGGCATACATTGTCATTACTTTTAACATACAGAATTAAAAGAACGGACATTTTTTTCAAGCACTTTTATCCATTTGGTAGGATAGTGCTTTTATTTTCTAATTTGCAAACCTGGCATAGCAATGTTAGTTCATACACTAGGCCATGCATATTCTTCAAATGTGACTCTGGGCATTTTACCAATAACACTGTACAAGATCAGAATAATTTGTGGAACAACAAAAATCCATCACTATTGTTCTCAACTAATAAGCAATATTGTTCAGAACTGAAGACCTTCCAGAGTAACAATAAGGAGATTGGTTTTCAGGCATTGCATTGAATGTAAAAAGCACTGTATTAATAAGATACATTTGATGACATATACTAGTACAACTTTATAAATAACATATGACACTTTAGAGGTAGTAATTCCATCTGTTAAGTATAGTGTTCCAATAGTCCCATAGTCATGCTAACATCTACTGTTCCTTTTGTTGTTGGTAAGGTGCTTACATTGGCAGTTTTAATAACACTCTAACATCTCGGCTTGTTTGCTGGTCCCACTAAACGTAACTGTTTCCGCATCTGTACAGTTGCCAAGTGAACACAACTGTACTAATTGTTGCCATCTCTGTTTGGCTGTTGGACACAATGGGCTTGATGCTGAGGGAGTATTATGCAAATTGTTTTGATGTACCTTTCGTTCTGTGCATTATAATGTAGACTGAGTACAGTAAATATGTTTTCACACAATGAAGGTAGTACAAATGGTGTAATGGTTAGCATTGCTGCCTCAGTGCACTGAGGTCATGGGGTTGATTCCCACCACGGCCCTAACTGTGTGGAGTATGTATAGTTTCCCAGTGCTTGCATGTGTTTCCGCCAAGTATTCCAGATCCTCCCACAATCCAATACACTGGTAGGTTAATTTGTTCCTGACAAAAAATTAAAAACTGTGGTGTGTAAGTGTGTGCATGTTGTGTTTAGGGCAAACTAAATGGGCCAGGTGGTTCTTATTGGCTGTCAAATTCTGTTTCTAAGGTAGGGGCAAAGACACCTTTGCACCTAAGAAAGATATTTTTTTTGTGGGTGGTCAATGATAGGTGAAAATAGTGGATGATTTTGATGATGGTTATTGCCACTAGTGAATTACTTGTGATAGGTGTGTTGATATCAGGCACTGAGGAAATATTTTTAGCTCACTGGATACTGGATACTGTGTGTATTATTACTTATTTTGTCCCATGTGTAGATTTAGGATTTTTTTGTATTCTATAACCTTGTGCATGTTCTTAAATGTCATAAGGCAGGGATGCCCATACTGCTATGTTCATATGTTCTTTAGAAGATGCACCACTAGAAATCCAGCAGGCTCTCCCCTGGGTCAAAGGTTCCAGTTGGACTGGACATGGGACAGATAGGACTGTCAATATGAAAGTTGCAGAGCACCACTAGAAGTTGGTGGACATTGAACTAGAGATGAGCGCCGGAAATTTTTCGGGTTTTGTGTTTTGGTTTTGGGTTCGGTTCCGCGGCTGTGTTTTGGGTTCGACCGCGTTTTGGCAAAACCTCACCGAATTTTTTTTGTCGGATTCGGGTGTGTTTTGGATTCGGGTGTTTTTTTCAAAAAACCCTAAAAAACAGCTTAAATCATAGAATTTGGGGGTAATTTTGATCCCAAAGTATTATTAACCTCAAAAAACATAATTTACACTCATTTTCAGCCTATTCTGAACACATCACACCTCACAATATTATTTTTAGTCCTAAAATTTGCACCGAGGTCGCTGTGTGAGTAAGATAAGCGACCCTAGTGGCCGACACAAACACCGGGCCCATCTAGGAGTGGCACTGCAGTGTCACGCAGGATGTCCCTTCCAAAAAACCCTCCCCAAACAGCACATGACGCAAAGAAAAAAAGAGGCGCAATGAGGTAGCTGTGTGAGTAAGATTAGCGACCCTAGTGGCCGACACAAACACCGGGCCCATCTAGGAGTGGCACTGCAGTGTCACGCAGGATGTCCCTTCCAAAAAACCCTCCCCAAACAGCACATGACGCAAAGAAAAAAAGAGGCGCAATGAGGTAGCTGACTGTGTGAGAAAGATAAGCGACCCTAGTGGCCGACACAAACACCGGGCCCATCTAGGAGTGGCACTGCAGTGTCACGCAGGATGTCCCTTCCAAAAAACCCTCCCCAAACAGCACATGACGCAAAGAAAAAAAGAGGCGCAATGAGGTAGCTGACTGTGTGAGAAAGATAAGCGACCCTAGTGGCCGACACAAACACCGGGCCCATCTAGGAGTGGCACTGCAGTGTCACGCAGGATGTCCCTTCCAAAAAACCCTCCCCAAACAGCACATGACGCAAAGAAAAAAAGAGGCGCAATGAGGTAGCTGTGTGAGAAAGATAAGCGACCCTAGTGGCCGACACAAACACCGGGCCCATTTAGGAGTGGCACTGCAGTGTCACGCAGGATGTCCCTTCCAAAAAACCCTCCCCAAACAGCACATGACGCAAAGAAAAAAAGAGGCGCAATGAGGTAGCTGTGTGAGTAAGATTAGCGACCCTAGTGGCCGACACAAACACCGGGCCCATCTAGGAGTGGCACTGCAGTGTCACGCAGGATGGCCCTTCCAAAAAACCCTCCCCAAACAGCACATGACGCAAAGAAAAAAAGAGGCGCAATGAGGTAGCTGACTGTGTGAGTAAGATTAGCGACCCTAGTGGCCGACACAAACACCGGGCACATCTAGGAGTGGCACTGCAGTGTCACGCAGGATGTCCCTTCCAAAAAACCCTCCCCAAACAGCACATGACGCAAAGAAAAAAAGAGGCGCAATGAGGTAGCTGTGTGAGTAAGATTAGCGACCCTAGTGGCCGACACAAACACCGGGCCCATCTAGGAGTGGCACTGCAGTGTCACGCAGGATGTCCCTTCCAAAAAACCCTCCCCAATCAGCACATGATGCAAAGAAAAAGAAAAGAAAAAAGAGGTGCAAGATGGAATTATCCTTGGGCCCTCCCACCCACCCTTATGTTGTATAAACAAAACAGGACATGCACACTTTAACCAACCCATCATTTCAGTGACAGGGTCTGCCACACGACTGTGACTGATATGACGGGTTGGTTTGGACCCCCCCCAAAAAAGAAGCAATTAATCTCTCCTTGCACAAACTGGCTCTACAGAGGCAAGATGTCCACCTCATCTTCACCCTCCGATATATCACCGTGTACATCCCCCTCCTCACAGATTATCAATTCGTCCCCACTGGAATCCACCATCTCAGCTCCCTGTGTACTTTGTGGAGGCAATTGCTGCTGGTCAATGTCTCCGCGGAGGAATTGATTATAATTCATTTTAATGAACATCATCTTCTCCACATTTTCTGGATGTAACCTCGTACGCCGATTGCTGACAAGGTGAGCGGCGGCACTAAACACTCTTTCGGAGTACACACTTGTGGGAGGGCAACTTAGGTAGAATAAAGCCAGTTTGTGCAAGGGCCTCCAAATTGCCTCTTTTTCCTGCCAGTATAAGTACGGACTGTGTGACGTGCCTACTTGGATGCGGTCACTCATATAATCCTCCACCATTCTATCAATGTTGAGAGAATCATATGCAGTGACAGTAGACGACATGTCCGTAATCGTTGTCAGGTCCTTCAGTCCGGACCAGATGTCAGCATCAGCAGTCGCTCCAGACTGCCCTGCATCACCGCCAGCGGGTGGGCTCGGAATTCTGAGCCTTTTCCTCGCACCCCCAGTTGCGGGAGAATGTGAAGGAGGAGATGTTGACAGGTCGCGTTCCGCTTGACTTGACAATTTTGTCACCAGCAGGTCTTTCAACCCCAGCAGACCTGTGTCTGCCGGAAAGAGAGATCCAAGGTAGGCTTTAAATCTAGGATCGAGCACGGTGGCCAAAATGTAGTGCTCTGATTTCAACAGATTGACCACCCGTGAATCCTTGTTAAGCGAATTAAGGGCTGCATCCACAAGTCCCACATGCCTAGCGGAATCGCTCCGTGTTAGCTCCTTCTTCAATGCCTCCAGCTTCTTCTGCAAAAGCCTGATGAGGGGAATGACCTGACTCAGGCTGGCAGTGTCTGAACTGACTTCACGTGTGGCAAGTTCAAAGGGCATCAGAACCTTGCACAACGTTGAAATCATTCTCCACTGCACTTGAGACAGGTGCATTCCATCTCCTATATCGTGCTCAATTGTATAGGCTTGAATGGCCTTTTGCTGCTCCTCCAACCTCTGAAGCATATAGAGGGTTGAATTCCACCTCGTTACCACTTCTTGCTTCAGATGATGGCAGGGCAGGTTCAGTAGTTTTTGGTGGTGCTCCAGTCTTCTGTACGTGGTGCCTGTACGCCGAAAGTGTCCCGCAATTTTTCTGGCCACCGACAGCATCTCTTGCACGCCCCTGTCGTTTTTTTAAAAATTCTGCACCACCAAATTCAAGGTATGTGCAAAACATGGGACGTGCTGGAATTTGCCCCTATTTAATGCACACACAATATTGCTGGCGTTGTCCGATGCCACAAATCCACAGGAGAGTCCAATTGGGGTAAGCCATTCCGCGATGATCTTCCTCAGTTGCCGTAAGAGGTTTTCAGCTGTGTGCGTATTCTGGAAAGCGGTGATACAAAGCGTAGCCTGCCTAGGAAAGAGTTGGCGTTTGCGAGATGCTGCTACTGGTGCCGCCGCTGCTGTTCTTGCGGCGGGAGTCCATACATCTACCCAGTGGGCTGTCACAGTCATATAGTCCTGACCCTGCCCTGCTCCACTTGTCCACATGTCCGTGGTTAAGTGGACATTGGGTACAACTGCATTTTTTAGGACACTGGTGAGTCTTTTTCTGACGTCCGTGTACATTCTCGGTATCGCCTGCCTAGAGAAGTGGAACCTAGATGGTATTTGGTAACGGGGGCACACTGCCTCAATAAATTGTCTAGTTCCCTGTGAACTAACGGCGGATACCGGACGCACGTCTAACACCAACATAGTTGTCAAGGACTCAGTTATCCGCTTTGCAGTAGGATGACTGCTGTGATATTTCATCTTCCTCGCAAAGGACTGTTGAACAGTCAATTGCTTACTGGAAGTAGTACAAGTGGGCTTACGACTTCCCCTCTGGGATGACCATCGACTCCCAGCGGCAACAACAGCAGCGCCAGCAGCAGTAGGCGTTACACGCAAGGATGCATCGGAGTAATCCCAGGCAGGAGAGGACTCGTCAGACTTGCCAGTGACATGGCCTGCAGGACTATTGGCATTCCTGGGGAAGGAGGAAATTGACACTGAGGGAGTTGGTGGGGTGGTTTGCGTGAGCTTGGTTACAAGAGGAAGGGATTTACTGGTCAGTGGACTGCTTCCGCTGTCACCCAAAGTTTTTGAACTTGTCACTGACTTATTATGAATGCGCTGCAGGTGACGTATAAGGGAGGATGTTCCGAGGTGGTTAACGTCCTTACCCCTACTTATTACAGCTTGACAAAGGGAACACACGGCTTGACACCTGTTGTCCGCATTTCTGGTGAAATACCTCCTCACCGAAGAGCTGATTTTTTTGGTATTTTCACCTGGCATGTCAACGGCCATATTCCTCCCACGGACAACAGGTGTCTCCCCGGGTGCCTGACTTAAACAAACCACCTCACCATCAGAATCCTTCTGGTCAATTTCCTCCCCAGCGCCAGCAACACCCATATCCTCCTCATCCTGGTGTACTTCAACACTGACATCTTCAATCTGACTATCAGGAACTGGACTGCGGGTGCTCCTTCCAGCACTTGCAGGGGGCATGCAAATAGTGGAAGGCGCATGCTCTTCACGTCCAGTGTTGGGAAGGTCAGGCATCGCAACCGACACAATTGGACTCTCCTTGTGGATTTGGGATTTCAAAGAACGCACAGTTCTTTGCGGTGCTTTTGCCAGCTTGAGTCTTTTCAGTTTTCTAGCGAGAGGCTGAGTGCTTCCATCCTCATGTGAAGCTGAACCACTAGCCATGAACATAGGCCAGGGCCTCAGCCGTTCCTTGCCACTCCGTGTGGTAAATGGCATATTGGCAAGTTTACGCTTCTCCTCCGACAATTTTATTTTAGGTTTTGGAGTCCTTTTTTTTCTGATATTTGGTGTTTTGGATTTGACATGCTCTGTACTATGACATTGGGCATCGGCCTTGGCAGACGACGTTGCTGGCATTTCATCGTCTCGGCCATGACTAGTGGCAGCAGCTTCAGCACGAGGTGGAAGTGGATCTTGATTTTTCCCTAATTTTGGAACCTCAACTTTTTTGTTCTCCATATTTTATAGGCAGAACTAAAAGGCACCTCAGGTAAACAATGGAGATGGATGGATTGGATACTAGTATACAATTATGGACGGACTGCCACGGTTAGGTGGTATAAAAAAACCACGGTTAGGTGGTATATATTGTAATACAATTATGGATGGACGGACTGCCTGCCGAGTGCCGACACAGAGGTAGCCACAGCCGTGAACTACCGCACTGTACACTGGTTGATAAAGAGATAGTAGTATACTCGTAACAACTAGTATGACTGACTATGACGGTATAAAGAATGAAAAAAAAACCACGGTTAGGTGGTATATATTGTAATACAATTATGGATGGACGGACTGCCTGCCGAGTTCCGACACAGAGGTAGCCACAGCCGTGAACTACCGCACTGTATACTGGTTGATAAAGAGATAGTAGTATACTCGTAACAACTAGTATGACTGACTATGACGGTATAAAGAATGAAAAAAAAACCACGGTTAGGTGGTATATATTATAATACAATTATGGATGGACGGACTGCCTGCCGACTGCCGACACAGAGGTAGCCACAGCCGTGAACTACCGCACTGTACACTGGTTGATAAAGAGATAGTAGTATACTCGTAACAACTAGTATGACTGACTATGACGGTATAAAGAATGAAAAAAAAACCACGGTTAGGTGGTATATATTGTAATACAATTATGGATGGACGGACTGCCTGCCGACTGCCGACACAGAGGTAGCCACAGCCGTGAACTACCGCACTGTACACTGGTTGATAAAGAGATAGTAGTATACTCGTAACAACTAGTATGACTGACTATGACGGTATAAAGAATGAAAAAAAAACCACGGTTAGGTGGTATATATTATAATACAATTATGGATGGATGGACTGCCTGCCGACTGCCGACACAGAGGTAGCCACAGCCGTGAACAACCGCACTGTACACTGGTTGATAAAGAGATAGTAGTATACTCGTAACAACTAGTATGACACTATGACGGTATAAAGAATGAAAAAAAAACCACGGTTAGGTGGTATATATTATAATAATACAATTATGGATGGACGGACTGCCTGCCGAGTTCCGACACAGAGGTAGCCACAGCCGTGAACTACCGCACTGTACACTGGTTGATAAAGAGATAGTAGTATACTCGTAACAACTAGTATGACTGACTATGACGGTATAAAGAATGAAAAAAAAACCACGGTTAGGTGGTATATATTGTAATACAATTATGGATGGACGGACTGCCTGCCGAGTGCCGACTGCCGACACAGAGGTAGCCACAGCCGTGAACTACCGCACTGTACTGTGTCTGCTGCTAATATAGACTGGTTGATAAAGAGATAGTATACAACAATATACTACTATACTGGTGGTCAGGCACTGGTCACCACTAGTCACACTGGCAGTGGCACTCCTGCAGCAAAAGTGTGCACTGTTTAATTTTAAATTAATATAATATTATGTACTCCTGGCTCCTGCTATAACAACCTGCAGTGCTCCCCAGTCTCCCCCACAATTATTATAAGCTTTTATACATTGATGTGCAGCACACTGGGCTGAGCTGAGTGCACACAGACTGAGTCACACTGTGTGACTGCTGTGTATCGTTTTTTTCAGGCAGAGAACGGATATAGCAGAGAACGGATATATTAAATAAAAGTTAACTTAACAACAACTGCACTGGTCACTGTGGTAAACTCTGTCTGCACAATCTCTCTCTCTTCTAATCTATTCTAATGGAGAGGACGCCAGCCACGTCCTCTCCCTATCAATCTCAATGCACGTGTGAAAATGGCGGCGACGCGCGGCTCCTTATATAGAATCCGAGTCTCGCGAGAATCCGACAGCGTCATGATGACGTTCGGGCGCGCTCGGGTTAACCGAGCAAGGCGGGAGGATCCGAGTCTGCTCGGACCCGTGAAAAAAACATGAAGTTCGTGCGGGTTCGGTTTCAGAGAAACCGAACCCGCTCATCTCTACATTGAACTGAGGGGGCAATTCAGACCTGATCGCTGCTGTGCATTTTCGCACAGTGTGAGATTAGATCTGAACTGTGCATGCGCATGCACCGCAATGTGCAGTTGCAACGGGCCACTGCTACGGGGATCGGCGCCCTGCGATGGGAAGGTGCGAAAAATTTGAACGCACGGGCATTCGCAAGGTGATTAAGAGGAAGAGGCTGTTTGTGGGTGGCAAGTGACCATTTTACAGGAGTGTCTTGAAAAATGCAGATGGGATAAGGCATTTTCAGGGAAGGTGTCTGACGTCCCGATCAGGAGGATACAACCGCAGTGGCAGAGTAAGTCATGGGCTGAGCAGAAACAGCACAAAATCATTTTGTGCTGCTCTGCTACAAATCCGAGCGCACACTTGCACGGAAAATTCTACATCCCCCTGTAGGTGGCGACTATCTGATCACAGGGCAGCAAAAATAGCTGCCTAGCAATCAGGTCTGAATTACCCCCTTAGTCCCTACCCAGAGTAGGGAAGTGAATCAGCAGTTGAGGCAAAGATGCAGTTGAAGTACAGTATATCAGTATCTCTGTATTCTTTCCCCTCCTTTCCTGTTATCCCACTTTCACTCACGTCTGCCCCATGGTCCTACTACTCCACAACTCAGCCCTGCTCCCTCTCTCCCTTCCCTGTCACCTCCCCACAACCTTATCCACATCACACTGACCTCCCTCCCTGCCCACCTCCTGCAGTTTCCCCTCCTAGCTCTGGCACCCGCACCATCACTACTCTCTCATCATCCCTGCCCTCAAAGTTAATCTCTCCTCATCGCTACAGCAACCCTGATAATCTCATTTACATCTCTCCCACAAACTCATACCCCCTATCCTGTGCCCTGTGGAATGCCATATCTGTTTGTAACAAACTGGTCCCCACTCATGACCTTTTCATTTCAAACTCCCTACACCTACTAGACATTACTGAAACTTGGATTACGCCATCTGACACTACTTCTCCTGCTGCTCTCTCTGCTGGGGGCCTCACATTCACACACACACCCCGACCTGGGGGTCGCCATGGGGGTGGTGTTGGGGTCCTTTTACCTTCTAGTTATTCCTACCAACTCATACCACCAGAACCATCCCTTACATTCTCTACATTTGAGGTCCATACTTTACGCCTCTTCCAACCAGTCCATCTTAGAGTAGCTGTCATTTACCGCCCCCCCCTGGCATTGCTTCCAAATTCATCGACAACTTTGCTTCCTGGCTTCCTCACTTCCTCTCTTCTGACATTCCTTCCATTATCCTAGGCGATTTCAACATCCCTATTTACAACCCCACACAATCCCCTGCCTCTAAACTCCTTAACCTCACCTCTTCACTTGGTCTCTCCCAGTGGACCTCCTCACCCTCCCATGTGAATGGGAGCTCACTGGATCTGGTCTTCACTCACCGCTGTGATATTTCTGATTTTTCCAATTCCCCTTTTCCCCTCTCTGACCACCACCTGCTCTCCTTTAACCTATCTCTCTCGAATTCCCCATCTCTACCTCCCAAGGCTACCATCACTAAGCGTAACATTGAGGCTATTGACACCACATTCCTTTCCTCCCTGTTTGACTCACTTCTCTCTCCTATTCTCTCTCTCTCTCATGCCCTGAACAAGCCACTTCCATATACAATGCATCCCTTACTTCTGCTCTTGACTCTGTTGCTCCACCAACCACTATTCACCCTCGCAAATTAACACCTCAACCCTGGCACACCAAATGCACCAGATATCTGCAAAAATGCTCACGTACTGCTGAGCGACACTGGAGGAAATCACGCTCTAAGGCAGACTTCCTCCATTTCAAACTTATGCTCTCATCCTTCAGTGCTGCCCTTTCACTTGCTAAACAGTCATACTTCAAGAACCTCATCTCCTCCCAGTCTTCCAACCCCCGGCGCCTCTTTGCCACTCTCAACTCACTCCTCTGCCCACCTCCACCTCGTCTCCCTTCCTCACTCTCTGCTCTTGACTTTGCCACTTACTTCACATCCAAAATTGACTCCATACGTAAGGACATCACATCACACCAGACCATCAGTAACCAGCTTTCCCTCATCCCTTACCACCCCTCCCCATCCCTCCCACCTACTCTGACCTCTTTCTCCCATGCAACTGGAGAGGAAGTCATGGCCCTCATTCGTTCCTGTCCCCTCACCACCTCCCCACTTGACCCTATCCCCTCCCGCCTCCTCCGCTACCTCTCTCCTTCTGCTTGTTCCCATCTTTCCCACCTTCTCAATCTCTCCCTCTCATCAGGCACTGTCCCCTCTGCCTTCAAGCATGCACTCATCTCTCCTATTCTTAAAAAACCTACCCTTGATCTAAACACTCTCTCCAACTACCGACCCATCTCTCTCCTCCCTTTTGCCTCCAAACTCCTTGAGCGTATTGTCTACAACCGCCTTACTTCCTTTCTTTCCTCACACTCACTACTTGACCCATTCCAGTCTGGCTTCCATCCTCTCCACTCCACTGAAACTGCCCTTACAAAAGTATGCAATGACCTCCATGCTGCTAAATCTAAGGGACACTACTCTCTACTTACTCTACTTGATCTCTCTGCTGCTTTTGACACTGTGGACCATCCTCTCCTACTGCAAATCCTTCACTCCATTGGTCTGCGCGACACTGCCCTCTCTTGGCTATCTTCCTACCTCTCAGACCGTTCATTCTCTGTCTCTTCTCATGACTCCACCTCCCCCTCACTTCCACTAACTGTAGGTGTACCCCAAGGTTCAGTCCTTGGTACTCTCCTCTTCTCTCTCTATACATCCTCACTAGGTAAGCTCATTAGTTCTTTTGGTTTCCAATATTATCTCTATGCTGATGACACCCAAATCTATCTTTCCTCTCCAGACCTCTCCCCTGCTCTCCTCACTCATATCTTCAACTGTCTCTCTACTTTCTCTGTTTGTATGTCCCAGTGCTTTCTTAAACTTAACATGTCTAAGACCGAGCTGATCATCTTTCCTCCCTCCCGCATAACCTCACCTCCTACAATCTCAATATCTATTGATGGAACTACTATCTCCTCTAGCCCCCAAGTGCGCTGTCTTGGAGTAATCTTTGCTCCTCCCTCTCCTTCAAACCATACATTCAGCACATCTCACAAACCTGCCGTTTTCATCTAAAAAATATTTCCAGGATCAGACCCTTTCTGATCCAGGATGCTACTAAGACTCTTATCCACTCACTGGTCATCTCCAGACTGGATTACTGTAATCTCCTCCTGACTGGCATTCCTGACAAACACCTCTCTCCACTCCAATCTATCCTCAATGCTGCTGCCCGGCTCATTTTCCTCACCAAACGCACTACGTCTACCTCTCCTCTCTTACTAGACCTTCACTGGCTCCCCTTCCCTTTCAGAATCCATTTCAAGCTTCTCACACTTGCTTACAAAGCCCTCACCCACTCCTCTCCCATCTACATCTCTGACCTTATCTCCCTTTACACTCCCACCCATCCTCTTCGCTCTGCTAATGCACAATGACTTTCCTGCCTACTGATTACCTCCTCCCACTCCTACCTCCAAGATTTTTCACGTGCTGCACCACTTCTCTGGAATTCCCTACCTCTCCCCCTCAGACTCTCCACCTCTCTACAAAACTTCAAACGGGCTCTCAAGACCCACTTCTTCACCAAACCCAGCCAAATCTCATCCTAACCCTTTGTTCTACACTCTCTATGTACCCCATCTGTGTCACCCCTGTCTGTCTACCCCTCCCCTTTAGAATGTAAGCTCTCACGAGCAGGGCCCTCTTCCCTCATGTGCTTTAATACAGCAGCCTGGTCCATGTAGCTCCACCCCATTCCATCCTGTGTAGCTCTGCCCCCTTCTCATGTAGCTCCGCCCCCTCCTCTGATCGGTACATAGCCGCTGTCACGCAGGTGAGGGGAGGGGATGGGAGTAGGCTTTTCATGCTGCCGGCACCGCTGCCTGTCATACAGTGACAGGCACAGCAGCTGGCAGCAGCAGCAGGGAAGGGATGCAGAGCAGGGAGAGTGCCTCTCCATCCCAGTGCCTCCCTGCACTGCATCCCTTTGCTGAGCAGTTAGCACCGGGCCTGCCCAGGGATATCACTCCCCATGGATTACATACTTCTTTCACCTGGATGTTTAACAGTTCAAAAACACCTGTGTGCACCATAAGGATAACTTCCTTTCACATAATCTACCAGATAATTTCCAAATACAGAGGGCTTGGTCAGTGCCGGCACTACCCGTTTAACAAGGTCTGCAAACCAGGGTGGGCTGGAGAGATGCTCTACTCACTTTTGCTACCGGCTGCCATAGCCAGCACCTGCCACACTGTATGACAGGCAGGGGGGTCGGCAGCTTGAAGAGCACGTTCCGCAATCTGACTAGTTGTTGATGTGCTGCCAGCCCACATCTCACTGTACACAGGCTGCTGCTACAGCAGTCTGCACCTGTCAATGTATAAAGGACAGCAGCTCCAGCAGCGTGAAGAGCAGCTCCTCATTTTGCAGTCCACCAGCTGCCTACAAGTGTGACAACCCTGGAGCGTTCTCTCTCTCCATCTCACTCGTTTTTTCCATGTCTCTCTCTCTCTCCATTTCTTTCTCCATCTCTCTTTCCATGTCTATATCTACCCCATGTCGCTCTATCTGTCTCTTTCCATGTCTCTGTCTCTTCCTATCTCTCCATCTCTTTCCATGTCTTCCTCTCCCTCTCTCTCTTAAAACCTCTCTCTCCATATGCCTCTTCCACTTTCACCCCTCGGTGTATATATATATATATATATATATATATATATATATTTCTATATATATATATTAGAGATGTGTGGCGGACAGTATTCAGGTTTTGTGTTTTGGTGTTGGATCCGGATCTCCGTTCATGTTTTGGATCCAGTTTAGTTTTGCGAAAACCACCCTTTCGAGTTTTGGTTTTGGATCTGGACTTTTTTTTTTTAAACAGCTAAAATCACAGAATTTTGGGGTAATTTTGATCCTACAGTATTGTTAACCTCAGTAACATTCATTTCCACTCATTTCCAGTCTATTCTGGACACCTCACACCTCACAATATTGTTTTTAGGCCAAAGGTTGTACAGAGGTCGCTGGATGACTAAGCTAAGTGACAAAAGTGGGCGGCACATACACGTGGCCCATGTAGGAATGGCACTGCAGAGGCAGGCAGGATGACAGTTTTAAAAACTAGGCCCCAAAGAGCACATAATGCAAAGAAAATAAAGAGGTGCGAGATGGAATTGTCCATGGGGCCCTCTCACCCACCCTTATGTTGTATAAGAAGGACATGCACACTTTAACAAACCAATCATTTCAGTGACAGGGTTTGCCAGAAAACTGTGGCTGAAATAATTGCTTTGTTTGGGCCCCCACAAAAAAGAAGCAATTAATCCGCCCACCAAAAAAGAAGCAATTAATCTCTCCTGGCCACAAACTGGCTCTACAAAGGCAAGATGTCATACTCATCCTCCGATTCCTTACCCCTTTCAGTGTGTACATCCTCATCCTTAAAGTATTAATTCGTCCCCACTGGAATCCACCATCACAGTTCCCTGTGTACTTTCTGGAGGCAATTGCTGGTAAAGGTCTTCTTGGAGGAATTTATAATTAATTTTGATGAACATAGTCATTTTGTGGAAGTAACCTCTTATGCTGATAACTAACAAGGTTACCGGCTGCACTAAACACTTTTTCAGAGTACACACTGGAGGGGATGCAACTTAGGTAAAATAAAGCCAGTTTGTGCAAGGGCATCCAAATTGCCTCTTTATCCTGCCAGTATACATATGGACTATCTGACATGCCTACTTGGATGCTGTCACCGATATAATCCTACAATGTTCTTTCAACGGTGATAGCATCACATGCAGTGACAGTAGACATGTCAGTAATAGTTGGCAGTTCTTTCAGTCCAGACAAGATGTCAACACTTGCTCCTAACTACCCTGCATCACTGTCAGTGGGTGGGCTAGGAAATTTTATCCATTTCCTCGCAGCCCCAGTTGTGGGAGAAAATGAAGGAGGAGCTGTTGATGGGTCATGTTCCGCTTGAGTTGACAATTTTCTCACCAGCCGTTCTTTGCACCTCTGCAGACTTGTGTCCGCCTGAAAGAGAACTACAATGTAGGCTTTAAAGCTAGGATCAAGCATGGTGGCCAAAATGTAGTGCTCTGATTTCAACAGATTGACCACCCTTGAATCCTGGCAAAGCGAATGAAGGGCTCCATCTTAAAGTCCCACATACTTAGCAGAATCGCTCCGTCTTAACTCCTCCTTCAATTTCTCCAACTGCTTCTGCAAAAGCCTGATGAGGGGAATGACCTGACTGAAGCTGGCAGTGTCTGAACTGACTTCATGTGTGGAAGTTCAAAGGGTTGGAGAACCTTGCACAACACAGAAATCATTCTCCACTGCACTTGAGTCAGGTGCATTCACCCTCCTTTGCCTATTCATAGGTGGATGTTCAGTATAAGCTTGAATGGCCTTTTGCTACTTCTACATCCTCTGAAGCATATAGAGTGTTGAATTCCACCTCGTTTCCACCTCTTGCTTAAGGTGATGGTAGGGCTGGTTCAGGAGTGTTTGCTGATGCTCCAGTCTTCTGCATCCAGTCACTGTATTTTGAAAATGGCCCACAACTTTTTGGCCCATGACAGCATCTCCTGCATGACCCTGTAATTTTTCAAAAAATTCTGCACTACCAAATTAATTTTATGCGCAAAACATGGGACATGCAGGAATTCGCCTAGATGTAAAGTACGCACAATATTGGTGGCGTTGTCAGATATCACAAATCCCCAGGATAGTCTAAGTGGGGTAAGCCATTGTGCGATGATGACCATCAGTTTTCGTAAGAGATTGTCAGTGGTGTGACTCTCATGGAAACCGGGGATACACAGCCTAGCATGCCTAGGAACGAGTTGGCATTTGTGAGCTGCTGCTGCTGCTGTTGTTGCTGCAGAAGGCAATACATCTACCCAGTGGGCTGTCACAGTCATATAGTCCTTAGTTTGCCCTGCTCCACTTGTCCACATGTCCATGGTTAAGTGGACAGTGGGTACAGCTGCATTTTTCAGGACACTGAGGACACTCTTCTTAATGTCCCTATACACTCCGTGAATCACTTGCCTAGTGAAATGGCATCTAGATGGGATTTGGTACCAGGAACACAGTACGTCCATCAACTATCTAAATCCCACTGTACCAATTGCGGATACCGGATGCATGTCTAACACCAGCATGCTTGTTATGGCCTCACTAATCCGCTTTGCAAAAGGGTGACTGCTGTCATGTTTCATCTTCCTTGCAAAGGACTGTTGGACAGTCAAATGCTTAGCTGAAGTAGTACAATCGGTCTTCCGACTTCATCAGTCATGCCAGTGTCATGGTCTGCAGGACTACTAACATTCCTGACTGAGGAGGAAATAGAAGTCTAGGGAGTTGGTGGTGTGGATTGCAGGAGCTTGGGTAGAACAGGAAAAATGGATTTAGGTGTCAGTGGTCTCCTTACGCTATTACCCAAAGTTTCTGAACTTAACAATGGCTTATGATGAATGGGTTGCAGGTGATGTATCCTAGGTGGTTAACGTCCTTACCCCTACTTAATATGGATTGACAAAAGCAACACATGGCTTGACACCTGTTGTCTGGATTTTTGGAGAAATAATTTCACACCAAAGAGGTGGCTTTTTTGGTATTTTGCCCAGGTATGACAATGTGCTTTTTCATCCCATGGACAACAATTGTCTCCCCCGGTGCCTTATTCAAACAAACCACATCAACATCAGAATCCTCATCGTCAACGTCCTCCTCAGCACCAGCTACACTAATATCCTCCTCATCCTGGTGTACTTCTGCAGTGCCATCCTCAATCTCAATATCAGCAACTGGACTGTGGGTGCTCCTTCCAGCACTTGCAGGGGACATGCGAATGGTGGTAGGAGCCTCCTCTTTTCATACAGTCTTGGGAAGGTCAGGCCTAGACATCGCAACTGTGGATACACTTGGAATCTCTTTGGGGATTTGTGATATCTCTGAACGTACAGTTGTTTTCTCCTGTGCTTTAACAAACTTAATTTTTTTTTCATTTTGAGAGGGAGGAGGGCTTCCATTCTCGTGAGAAGCTGAACCACCAGTCATGAACATAGGCCAAGTCCTTAGCCATTCCTTGACACTTCGTGACGTGAATGGCATATTGCCAATTTTTATGTTTCTCATCAGATAATGGCCCTCATTCCGAGTTGTTCGCTTGCAAGCTGATTTTAGCAGCATTGCACACGCTAAGCCGCCGCCTACTGGGAGTGAATCTTAGCTTAGCAAAATTGCGAACGAAAGATTCTCAAAATTGTGAATAGAAATTTCTAAGCAGTTTCTGAGTAGCTCGACACTTAATCTGCCACTGCGATCAGTTCAGTCAGTTTTGTTCCTGGTTTGACGTCACAAACACACCCAGCATTCGCCCAGACACTCCCCAGTTTCTTCAGCCACTCCCGCGTTTTTCCTAGAAACGGCAGCGTTTTTTCGTACACTCCCATAAAACGGCCAGTTTCCGCCCAGAAACACCCACTTCCTGTCAATCACACAACGATCACCAGAATGAAGAAAAAACCTTGTAATGCCGTGAGTAAAATACCAAACTTCTTAGCAAATTTACTTGGCGCAGTCGCAGTGCACAGTTTGCGGAAAATCGCTGCGATGCGATGAAAAAGAACGAGCGAACAACTCGGAATGAGGGCCAATGTCTTTTTCTTTCTGATTATTAATTTTTGCTTCTTGGGTTTTACATGCCCTCTATGACATTGGGCATCGGCCTTAGCAGACGACAATGATGAAATTGTATCGTCAATGTCATGACTGGTGGTAGCAGCAGCTTCAGCACTAGTAATATGAACTGGAAGTGATTCCTGATCTTCCACTATTCCTCTAAATTTGTGTTCTCCATTTCACAGGACAGCCCCCTTTTATTATTAATGCACATAGAACAATGCCTTTTTTCACAGCACCCCTGTAATTTTACAGCATACAAGACAGGGACAGTTTACTTTTGTTTTAACAACAGCACCCTATATTTTTACTGCATACAGGACAGGCCATTGCACTTTTATTTTAACAACAGCACCCCTGTATTTGGGCCAGTGTACTTTTATTTTAACAACAGCACCCCTGTATTTTTACTGCATACAAAACAGGGCCAGTGTACTTTTATTTTAACAACAGCACCCCTGTATTTTACAGCATACCAGACAGGGCCAGTGTACTTTTACTTTAACAACAGCACCCCAGAATTTTTACAGCATACAGGACAGGGCCAGTTTATTTTATTTTAACAACAGAACCCCTGTCTTTTTACAGCATACAGGACAGAGCCAGTGTATTTTATTTGAACAACAGCACCCCTTTATTTTTACAGCATACATGACAGGGCCAATATGCTTTATTTTAACAACAGCAGCCCTGTAATTGGGCCAGTATACATTTTTTTAACAGCACCCCTGTATTTTTACAGCATACAAGACAGGGCCAGTGTACTTTTATTTTAACACCAACACCTCTGTATTTTTACAGCATAAAATACAGGAGCAGTGTACATTTATTTTCACTGTACCCCTGAATTTTTACAGCATACAAGACAGGGCCAGTGTACAGTTTTTTTCACTCCACCCCTAAATTTTTACAGCATACAAGACAGGGCCAGTGTACATTTACTTTCACAGTACATCTGAATTTTTACAGCATACAAGACAGAGCCAGCACCCCTGTATTTTCTAAGTATACAAGAGGCCCCTGTACAGCACAGTGACAGCCAGGACAGCAACACCCATGTACAGTTGCAGTACCCCTAACAGCACATGAAACACCAGTGACAGCCAGCACAGCACCCCTAACATCACAGGGAAACCACAGTGACAGGACATCACCCCTATAGAGCGCACACTGACCCCACTCAATGCCACCACCCACAGAGAGAGACAGAGGTCTGTCTCCCTCACTCTCCAAGTCCGTCGTGAAAATGGCAGCGACGTGTGGCTCTTTATATGGAATCCAAAACCCGCAAGAATCCGACAGCAGGATGATGATGTTTTGCCTCGTTCTGGGATCTTGCATATCTGGAACAAATTCTGCATTTTTCCCGGAACACTCCCCCTCTCCCAAAATCACAGCTGCCACTGCTAGGGTGGGGGCCCCTGTGCATTGCTTTACTGAGGGGCATCACCACGTTATACTGTACTTCTCAAAGCTCATTTCAAAATATGCTCTCACCCTTTTAGAGCTACAGTACCACTGACGTGCACATTGTCTCATATCTGGTAAGCACCCCTCACTCCTGCTAAAAGGTCCCCCTCTGTCACTACTCATTTACAGATGTCCTGCAATGCCCACAGACACACTCTCCCACAATCTCTATATCATGAAATGCTCCCTGAAAACCCATTTCTGTATCACTATCTATATTATCCACACAAATGTACCTTTGCAACTGTCCATATTTCCACTTGTTTCTGCTGTGTACTTTTGCCCTTAGACTTTAAGCTGTCTCATTAGCAGATGCCTACCTTCCCTTTGTTTTCTTCTCTACATTTATTTTATAACTTGTATGCTCTGGTGTCATGTATGTAAAGGTGCCACACACTAGATGATTTTCTGCACGTTTTGCATGATTTTGACAGATAAATCATTCAAAATCACGCAAATCGTGCAGATTCCAGGAATGATAATGATCTGATGCATGGTCCCGCTGGTTATTTTACTTATCTTCAGATCTTCCCTACTGAAGGGAAGATTTGGCAAACTCATTAGTGATTTGGTGTATATCATTCAAAAGGTCATTTATCAAAACTGAACAGTTTGCACAATATCGTTTGTCTAATACTCTAGGGGGGTTCAAGGGAAATCGGTAATGACACTAGATCATTTGCAAGTTGTTTAGTATGTGAGGACCTTAAGACCTGATTTCCCCAGTGTGTGGTGCATTGGGGCTCCTTATAAATCTGTGGTGGTGATGATGAAGATGATGATGATGATGATAATAATAATAATAATAATAATAATAATAATAATAATCTTAGATTTGTACTGTATGTGGGCTAATTTTTGTGATTGTGTGATTGTAATCATGCTCAAACAAAAATTATTGTGTGTACTGATTGGGGGTTCTTGATAAATGAAACTAGTCTAAAAGAAAGTCTTTCCTTTGTTTTAAAAAAAATCAGGACAGCATTTAGACTGAAGACCATCCTATACAAAACTAATTAACAAATTGTTGCATTAAAATTAAATAAAGTGAGTACTATTACAGTCATCTGGGACAATTCAGCACCTTGTCTCAATTCATTACAACACTCACTTTACTGC